>NW_027210870.1:0-463187 GCF_029030835.1 Brachyistius frenatus
TATGAATAAAAAGTCATACTATAGCATGTCGTCCAAAATATGAATAAAAAGTCATACTATAGCATGTCGTCCAAATTATGAATAAAAAGTCATATTATAGCATGTCGTCCAAAATATGAATAAAAAGTCATATTATAGCATGTCGTCCAAAATATGAATAAAAAGTCATATTATAGCATGTCGTCCAAATTATGAATAAAAAGTCATATTATAGCATGTCGTCCAAATTATGAATAAAAAAAGTCATACTATAGCATGTCGTCCAAAATATGAATAAAAAGTCATATTATAGCATGTCGTCCAAAATATGAATAAAAAGTCATATTATAGCATGTCGTCCAAATTATGAATAAAAAGTCATACTATAGCATGTCGTCCAAAATATGAATAAAAAGTCATACTATAGCATGTCGTCCAAAATATGAATAAAAAGTCATATTATAGCATGTCGTCCAAAATATGATAAAAAAGTCATACTATAGCATGTCGTCCAAATTATGAATAAAAAGTCATACTATAGCATGTTGTCCAAATTATGAATAAAAAGTCATATTATAGCATGTCGTCCAAAATATGAATAAAAAGTCATACTATAGCATGTCGTCCAAAATATGAATAAAAAGTCATATTATAGCATGTCGTCCAAAATATGAATAAAAAGTCATATTATAGCATGTCGTCCAAATTATGAATAAAAAGTCATATTATAGCATGTCGTCCAAATTATGAATAAAAAAAAAGTCATAGTTATAGCATGTTATAGTCCAAAATATGAATAAAAAGTCATATTATAGCATGTCGTCCAAAATATGAATAAAAAGTCATACTATAGCATGTCGTCCAAAATATGAATAAAAAGTCATACTATAGCATGTCGTCCAAAATGAATATGAATAAAAAGTCATATGAATATAGCATATATAGCATGTCGTCCAAAATATGAATAAAAAGTCATATTATAGCATGTCGTCCAAATTATGAATAAAAAGTCATATTATAGCATGTCGTCCAAATTATGAATAAAAAGTCATATTATAGCATGTCGTCCAAATTATGAATAAAAAGTCATACTATAGCATGTCGTCCAAATTATGAATAAAAAGTCATATTATAGCATGTCGTCCAAAATATGAATAAAAAGTCATATTATAGCATGTCGTCCAAATTATGATATAAAAAGTCATACTATAGCATGTCGTCCAAATATGAATAAAAAGTCATATTATAGCATGTCGTCCAAAATATGATAAAAAAAGTCATACTATAGCATGTCGTCCAAAATATGAATAAAAAGTCATACAAAATATATAGCATTATAGCATGTCGTCCAAATTATGAATAAAAAGTCATACTATAGCATGTCGTCCAAAATATGAATAAAAAGTCATATTATAGCATGTCGTCCAAAATATGAATAAAAAAGTCATATTATAGCATGTCGTCCAAATTATGAATAAAAAGTCATATTATAGCATGTCGTCCAAAATATGATAAAAAAAAGTCATATTATAGCATGTCGTCCAAATTATGAATAAAAAGTCATATTATAGCATGTCGTCCAAAATATGAAAAAAAAGTCATACTATAGCATGTCGTCCAAATTATGAATAAAAAGTGGGGTAAACGTGTTCCTCTTTAAGAGTTTGATAACCGATAGTTGGATGGACGTGTGGCTTTGATGTCATTGTAATTGCAAAAAAAAAACAACAACAAAAAAAAAGTGCAGAGGAGGGTGTTTAGAGGGCTGCTAGGCCTGTATGGCGCAGTTTTCAGCGTTGAAGTACCCCCCCCCCCCTCTGTCGCTCATCCTCGGTGGAATAAACAGAGACGCGTGACGGGGGCTGGATGCTGAGACATGCGGGCATTTCTAAACAAAACGCTCGTCAGCTCTGCAGCGTTTCTGTTCGTTGCACATTAAAACGTCCTCCACTGCAGGGTACATTATTTTTTTAATTTTTTTTTTATCTTCATAAAGTCGAGTTAAAACGTTTTATTATTATTATTATTTTTTTTTTTTTTTTAATATCTTCATCAACATCTTCAACAAGAAGTGGATAGAAATTGCTGCGGTTTAATGAAACAAAAAACAACAACAAAAAAAAAAGTAATAAAAAAAATGACGCAGTTCGAGGAAACTTCACTCGACGGTGACGACACAAGACACGCGTGCGCATGCGCGCGGTGGCGGTGACGCGTCAGTTCGGTGGCCGCGAGCCGTAGCCGTTAGCTAATTAGCGGGTTATCGCCCACAAAACAAGCGCAAATTCGCGTTATCTGTCGCTAATAACGGTAAGATATTACTGTGTTCACTTCAGGATGACACGTTAAAAATATTTATTTCTAATTAAAACGTCAATGAAGTTCTTTAACGGCACCAGAAGGAGTCATTAAATGATGCGCCAAATTGGGTTAGCCTCACGATAAAAAAAATTTTTTTTTAAAAAGACCCGCCATTAGATTATTTATTTATTTATTATTTATTATTTATTACCACTAACTTTAATTTTCTGTACTTTTAATAGAAATGTGCTTAATTAACGTGGATAGCCTGTTCGGGGTTTTGTTTGCCGAGCTTTGGAGCAAAAAAAACGGTGCAAATAAAGCTTAATTATCTGAAAAATAAAGTGTAAATTAAGTCTAAATTAGAAATATTAAAAATGTAGAAACAACACAGAGAAGTAAACTAGTTTTTTTTTTTTTTTTTTAGTAATAGTGTCTACAGTTAGAAACTGCAGCCCGGGAATAAATATTGTATTTTAGTATTTAGGCGTTTTCTATCTTCACAGAGATTAATATATTTACACTTTATATACTTTTATTTCTTCATGAGAACTGTTTTATCCACCGGTCGAGTTGTGATCGAGTAGCTTCTGATAAACAAATAACCTCCTGCACCGTTATGAGGTCACGAAAACACACGTCTCTGCAGGTTGTCGGTTCCCTCCCGGGTCTTTTATTTATTTATTTATTTGTTTATTTATTTATGTTTATGCTGCTGATCCTCCTCGTGTGTTTTAAATCCTCCAGGGCGAGTCGCAATGGGGAAGGAGAAGTTCCACATAAACATTGTGGTGATAGGACATGTCGACTCCGGCAAGTCCACCACCACCGGCCACCTCATCTACAAGTGTGGGGGCATCGACAAAAGGACAATCGAGAAGTTCGAGAAGGAAGCCGCGGAGGTGTGACTCGTATTTCTCTCACTTTCATTTAAAATGGGATGTTTTTAAAAAAAAGATTTTCTGCTGTCTGACTTGCTTCTAGTACTTCTAGTTTTAATCCTGGTTTTTGTTTTTTTTCAGCACACACAAAAATATCAAAGATCGGGACGCATTTATGTATTTATAACGAGTAATCATCCAAAAAAATGATGTGAAGGAAAAGTAATTAATTACTTAAAAACGTCAACATCCAAAATGATTGCACTGATACTCACCTATTTGTTTCTATACAACGCAGAATAAGTCCTTCCTATGACTTTGAGCTGAATGTACTGAGATTTATGACTCACTTTACTTCATTATAACTCACCTCTGGCAAAATCCATCACAGTACAATAACTGTTGACTGTGTTTCTTGGTTTGTTTGTATATAATATATATAGATATATAATGTACTGTATATACTGTGCATTTTATATAATATATATAGATATTTACTGCTATATATATATATATATTGCTTTCCTATTATATCTATAGATATATTCTATTATTTTATTCTATTATTTCTATTATTATCTTATTGCTTCTGTATGCTGCTCTATTATTTTATTCTAAATTTCTATTATTATCCCCTTGCTTCTGGGATTAATAAAGTAAGTAAATACCTACCTACCTACCTACCATTATTTTAGCCTCCATTAACTTCCATCCGTCAGAGGGGATTCGGGAGGATTACTCTGGAAGAAAAATATTACACACGGCAGTCATTTCACTGTCAGAGATATAAACATCGAAAGAAAAAGTTCATTTAGTTTTTTGTTTTTCTCTCCCCCCTCCCCCTCCCCCGAACGTCCCTTAGATGGGAAAGGGTTCCTTCAAATACGCCTGGGTTCTGGACAAGCTGAAGGCCGAGCGGGAACGCGGCATCACCATCGATATCTCTCTTTGGAAGTTCGAGACCAGCAGGTACTACGTCACCATCATCGACGCTCCGGGACACAGGGACTTCATCAAGAACATGATCACCGGGACGTCTCAGGTGGAGTCAGACGAGAGTGGAAAACGATTGGGGAGTGGAAACGATTGGGGACAGCGAGAGAAGAGTGCCTTTTATTATTTTATTTTTTTCATACTTCTCTCTCTCTCTCTCTCCCGACTCACCTTCAGGCCGACTGTGCCGTGCTGATCGTGGCCGCGGGCGTGGGCGAGTTCGAGGCGGGCATCTCGAAGAACGGGCAGACTCGCGAACACGCCCTCCTCGCCTACACCCTGGGAGTGAAGCAGCTGATCGTGGGCGTCAACAAGATGGATTCCACCGAGCCCAACTACAGCCACAAGCGCTACGAGGAGATCGTGAAGGAAGTCAGCACTTACATCAAGAAGATCGGCTACAACCCCGACACTGTGGCCTTCGTGCCCATTTCTGGCTGGAACGGAGACAACATGCTGGAGCCCAGCCCCAATGTGCGTCTGCCGTGAGACCCAGAGTCCGGTGAATTTGTACAGATTTGCCTTGTGTGCAGTAGCGATGGGCATTTTCAAGCAGAAGTGCTACTCGAAAGTCGCTCGGAAATATTCGATTCCACCGCGTCCATTATTTATGTTTTGAACGAGTTCCACTCAGAACTTTCTTCGTCGTCTGTGTATGTTTCCCCGTGTTCGCACTGGGACATCTTAACACAGCTTAACCTGAAAGCAGCTCGTTCTTCTTCTCCCGGTGTTATTTAACGGCAGCTTTTATGCGCATTACCGCCACCTTCTGACGGGAGTAACGCAATACAACCAGGCGCCGGTGAAAACAGGAGAAATAAGGAAGAACGATAGTCACATATACTAATTGATTTTGCAGATTGTAACGACATATACAAGATATTGGAAAATTCGTGCCCCATCCCTAGTTTGTAGCATATTTCTATTTTAGTTGCCAACTATCAAAATGTGTTCTTTTTTTTAAATCACATTATTTTACGTTTCCCAAGTTCACGCAAAAAGTGGTTTTATTCCAGTTCTGCTCATCACCAACTCGTAATTATTTCAGCAAAGATGCCTCTTTTTTTTTTGCCTTTTTTTTTTTTGCCTGCTAACAAACGTAAACATTCCTGGAAAATTTTAATTTCAAGAGCTTTGGCTACGAAACGATGACAGAGCAGATGACATAAAAAGGTAATTCTAAAGTTTATTCTGATTTAATTAAATTCTAAAGTTTAGCCGGTTTTTCGGTTCATTACAGGTGATGGAAATTTACATTTTAGTCAGTGAAGTTCAGGGTAAAGTCAGGGAATTGGACATTTGACTTTAAGCGGGAACCCGTTAGAGAGAGTGTCACACATCTGCGATAACACCAGGATTTTATAATAGGGTACTGTCCGTTAACCTTAAATGTGCACATGTATCACCTTAAATGCATCCATGTGTCCCTTTTGCTGCAGAAATAGCAGTTTAAGCTTCTCTCACTCCACAGATGTCCTGGTTCAAGGGCTGGAAGATCACCCGTAAAGACGGTAACGCCTCGGGCACGACGCTGCTGGAGGCTCTGGATGCCATCCAGTCTCCCTCGCGCCCCACCGACAAGCCCCTCCGCCTGCCTCTACAGGACGTGTACAAGATCGGAGGTGAGGGCGGTGGGGGTGGTGGTGGTGAAGGTGGCTGTAAGGATGATGGTCGTGTGATTCAAAGCTGTCAGAGCCGACCTGTGAATTGCACCCGCCCCAGTTGTCACGCTCTGCTCGAGTGTTGGTGGCACCGGATTCTGGGATGAAAGTATTTTTGGAACGAGTTCGCCTTGTGACAAAAAAAGCAGAACCGAATGAGGCCCGGAAAAGAATTCCCGTTGGTTCATTCTGTCCTAAATGCTCCTGCAAGTTTCCTTGTAATTCGTGAATCCCGCTTTCACTCCGTTGTAATGTCCCCAACCTTCCGCCCTTCCAGGCATCGGCACCGTTCCCGTGGGCCGAGTCGAGACGGGAATCCTGAAACCCGGCATGGTGGTGACCTTTGCCCCCGTCAACGTGACCACCGAGGTCAAATCTGTGGAGATGCACCACGAGGCCCTGAACGAGGCGCTGCCCGGCGACAACGTGGGCTTCAATGTCAAGAACGTGTCGGTCAAGGACATCCGCCGCGGCAACGTGGCGGGAGACAGCCGGAACGACCCGCCGCAGGAGGCGGCCAGCTTCACCTCTCAGGTCGGCTCACGGCCGTCTAAAGCTCTGAAACACACGACGGGGGTTTAGCTGGAGGTGCACTGACCTGTCTCTGCCGCCCGCAGGTGATCATCCTGAACCACCCCGGTCAGATCAGCTGCGGCTACGCTCCCGTGCTGGACTGCCACACCGCGCACATCGCGTGCAAGTTCGCGGAGCTCAAAGAGAAGATCGACCGTCGCTCCGGTAAGAAGCTGGAGGACAACCCCAAGTCCCTGAAGTCCGGAGACGCCGCCATCGTGGACATGATCCCCGGCAAGCCCATGTGCGTGGAGAGCTTCTCCGAGTACCCGCCGCTCGGTAAGTCTTTCCGGTCGTCGCACCTGCAACTTCCGTTTGCGGGATCGAACCGAACCGAACCTCCGAAGTTAGTCGAACTTGTTTGTTGTTGGACCGACGCTGTGAACTTGTGAGAAAAAAACCAAAAACCTTCTTTTCCCGTGACACCCCCCTCCCCCCCTCCCTCCCCCGCAGGGCGCTTCGCCGTGCGCGACATGCGTCAGACGGTGGCGGTGGGAGTGATCAAAGCCGTGGAGAAGAAAGCGCCCACCAGCGGTAAGGTCACCAAGTCCGCGCAGAAGGCGCAGAAGGTCAAATGAACGTTGTGCTGGGCTGCTGCCCCGAACGCTCACCGTGGCCGAAGACACACGAGCACCCCGCCCCTCCTGCACACCATAGTCAGCGTCTGGTCTATTATCACAATGCATCGCAAAAGCAGACGAAGGAAAAAAAAAAACTTAACCGCGCGCCGGTAGCGACTTCCCGCGCTAAACGCGCCGTTCTCCGTAGGTTTTTATCGCGACCCGGTTCGTAGCGGAACGACAAATTTGCATTCCAGTTCCCGTTGTAGTCCGACTTTAAAACCGTCTCGATCTAGCCGAACCAAACAAAACGTTAGTAATAAGGTAGAGATGTTCGCCCGCGAGGTTTTCTGTCCGTGTTCGCGCTTTAAAAGAGACGTACGCTAACCGGCCCGGAGGTACACCGGCCGCTCGCATGTTCGCCGTTCGCACCTTCAGAGAGCTTCAGAAAACGTTGTCCGATGACCTGAAGTCTTCACGCCTGGCACTTTGCTTAAGCTCCCTTTTTTGCAGTAGCTCCGACAAATGTTAAGTTACTGTTCAAGTTCCTGCACCTTAATCGATGTTATTTGTGAGCATTCGTTCATTCAGAGTAAAGATGTTTAAACTGTACGTCGTCGTTCCTGGTGTCATTGAATCCCAAACCACAAAGCTCTCCGTAGAATGTCCTTTATTGATGAATGAGGATAAAAGTTCACTTTGCATTTTCATTACATTACAGGCTTCATAAATCTAAACCGAGATTATTACTAGTGTGTAAATATGTGCACATAATTTAAATAAATTAAAAGAAACAAGACAAGAATGTTAACATGTCAAAGGCCCGTTTTTATGCCCAGTAGCAAAAATGATCTCCAAATTAAAAACAAAAACAACAACTGTAAAATGCCTCAAGTCTGAACATATAGACAGTGCAACCGTTTTCTGTTTGGAGGAACCTAATAAGACGTTTCAGGAAACTGAACAGACACGGAGATGAATGTGTACCACAAAAACAAGGCACCTGTAAACTCTACGTACTGCACATTTTGGAGACTCCATGTCAGAGCGCGGGTCTTTTTCTTTTTCTTGTTTTTTTTTTTTTCTTTGATGCAAACAGGTTGAACCATAAATAGTAATTTAATGTTAGCATTCATTCTCAGTTATAGGTTGTTTTTTTTGGGGGGGGGGATATGGCAGCCTCTTCATGCAAAATATACTCGGAAGGAAAGTGAGATCTCTTGAAAGCAAACCGACCCGAGGCCTCGGAACACGTTCTGGTCGTATTCACAAAGTTAAGACCGGATCCTTCCGACTTGTCAGGAGCGGCGAGGAGGGCTTTTTAAGCGGTTTCAGAATCTCTCCAGGGGAGGAGAAAATTGCGGAAGTACGACGAGGCAAGAGAAAGTATTCTGAAATGAAACTCCGCCGATGACATCGTGCCGGGATGACGTCCGCGTTTCGGTCTCATTCGAGACGCTCGCGCCTCCCGAGGCTCAACGCGGCAACGGAAGAAATGGGACTCGAGTCCTCGCGTCGGGGACGCAGATATTTGTATTCCCACCGGATGTCGCTGTCCGCTCTCTGCCCTTCATCACTAAGAGGGAATTTTTTTTTTTTTTTTGGGGGGGGGGTGTGTCAAAAAAAGGATACCAAAGTTCCTCACAAAGATTGGGGTTTCTGTCCTTTTCCTCGCTCAGAGTCGCTCTGAGAAGTTTCATAAATCAAGATTTCAACAGGCTGATATCGGAGCTCTGTGAGAGGATTCTCAGAATCTTTGTGAATACGACCGGTGCTCTTTAATCTGGGTTCTGCAGAATCGATCGAGGTACTGCTATTATTCACCACCGAGGCTCAATGGGTAGGATCGACCTGCATCTCCGTAGTGTTGTAATCATGCAGAACCGCCGAGACCTCACCTGACGCACCCGATTCTGTACCATGCAACAGGAAGAGGAAGTTAGCCGTCTCGGTGTCACCGCTCAGCAGTTTAAGCAAACAGATGTCCTGTTCGTACTGACAAAGCGATACATTCTGCAGCAAGTCCACTTCAAGGAAGCAAAAGTAATCCCACTTGACAAAAGAAAAGAAAAAACAAAACATTGACTATGATTTTAAATAAGATCTTTAAATCTTCCTTTTCGTGTAAAAACAGGGCGGCAAAAAACAAAACAAAAACAAAAACAGGCCAAATGCGATACAAAGTTCGACCTTGGAAACATTTCTCTCAGTGTGTCTGTTTTCTGAACCAAAACAAAGTGCGTTGTTAGGTCACAGCTCCTCATGACAAAATATCAAACAGTTCTTTTAACCAAGAAAATGACATTCAAGATGTGTTTTCAATCCGTTGGCTGTCATCTGATCAGCTGGAAAACCAGTCGACCGCTGCATAATGTGATCTGAGAAGAAGAAGAAGAAGCAGAAGCAGAAGAAGAAGAAGAAGAAGAAGAAGAAGAAGAAGAAGCAGCTGCTCCGTGTTCCTTTCCTCCGGACGAGGGGAGTCCTGCGGCGCACATACGTGTGCTTTCGCAACACGGGTCTGCTGCACCGTCAGCGATAACGAGATGCAACCGTGATCGATGAATTGAAATCGGATGAGCGTTAAATCCACATGAATACGTATGTTTTCTTGTCGGGGTTTCCCTGCTGTACTCCTCAGTAAAGTATGAGGGGGGGGGGGGGGGGGGGGTGAAAAGGTTCGGACGCCCTTCCTGTTGCACGCGAACCGCACCGAGCCGGACGAAGCGATAACCTTCACAAGTATTCCGAGTTACGTCTCTCGGATCAACACGTCAGCGTGACCGCTGGTACGTGAAACCTTTGCGGTTTCAACCGCGGACCTGAATCTGGAGCGTTCCTGAGCCCGGGCAGTAATTTCCACGGCAGAAATATGGCTGTTTTGAAACGCGTCGGAAAAGTCTACGGCGACGAAGCGACGAGTGACGTTCGCCTTTCGAGAGGGGGCGGAGCTTCACCGTCCGAGACCGAAGAAGAAGGCGCGTCAGGTTCAGGAGACGCCGGGTGGGGTTATTCTTCGACGTCGTGTCACCGTGAATTCGTTCCCCAGAGTCGGACCGTCGACACCCGAGTTCTACTGGGACCTTCGAATGCTCACGAACCAGCGGTCACAGCAGGCGATTAACCTCCGTGTACGTTCGCTGTGCTGCGTTCAACAGTTCCTCGCTCAACCTTTTTGATCAGAGCGATGTACATGTAGCTCAAAATTACACGCCCACATTGAGTGTTTCAGAAATGATTGTGTTTGACGCTGTCGGGAGTACGATATGCAAATCTGTTAGCAGACTTCTCAAACTTGCTTTCGAGTCATTTCTGTTATCGTGACGAGTAAAAATGCAACGCGGACTTTTTTTTTTTTTTTTTCCCAACTTATCTGCACTTAAACCGCATGAAGACATACTTGTAACGGAGCATGAACAGAATTGACCCGGTATTCACTGAGACATGTTTCAGGAGTCTGCTAAATGATTTCCTTACATTTTAAAAATGGATGCCTGAGAATGTAGAAAAAAAAAAAAAAAAAAAATTATAAAATTGTATTGCCTGCGAGTTACAACAGGTCCTTCCAAAAAAATGGTACTTGCGGGCAACTCATTGGTTTCATTCATTATTTTTTTTTTTGGGGGGGGGGGTGTGTGTAATAATATCAAATAATTGAAAGAAAAAAAACATCTGTTTAAAAAAAAAAAAAAAAAACGGACAGCATGCTATGGAAATGGAGAATGGCCACGTTTGGCGGCGGTGAGGTAACATTCATGTCAATGTGGAAGCCTGTCATGTGATGGGAGAGGCAGCAAACACACGTCGGGCACGTCTTAAGTGCTCAGCTCCGTGTTTACTACTCAAAATAATTCTAGCGGGTGAGAGCGGTGTCCATCGGGTGAGTTGTTACCAACCTCCGTACCTGCGACCGAAAACATGCAGTTCATGCCGTGTGCCGAGGTCACGTATCAACCAGCCGTCGTTCGGGACCGAGTTTCTGATTTCACCAGCGAAGGTTTTTCTTCTTCTTTTTTTTTTTTTTTTTTTTTGGCCGTCTGCGCGTCTCATCTTCTATCTGTCAATCGTACGTTCAAACGAAGAGGAACTCATGCAACGGTACGCCGTATGTGATCAGCCTGTATGAAAATACTGTGGATTCTTATCAAATGGAAAAACATGAAAATAAAAGGAAAGAGGACCCCGTGTTATATCCCCGCCCTCCCTCCGAAAAACAAAAAGGATAAAAACCATCTCTGTGAGGTGAGGTCCGCGTGCCTTCCCGACACGCGGGCGGCCTATTTTAGCCGTACGTGCGGCGTGTTCAGCAATTCAGTGCTGCCGGTCGGGGGGGGGGACGCGTGGCCGCCGGCCAGGCTGCGGTTCGAGCCCCGGGATCCGGCCCCGGCTCTGGCCCCTGTCCTCAGGAGCTCCGAGGAGTACGTGTGGGCCTCGGCGGTCCCCTGTGACAGGAAGTCAAACCCTTGCGCCTCCATGTCCCTGTCACTGATAAAGAGGTCCTCCTCACCCCATCCGCCTCCGCCTCGCCTGCCTGCACCGCCGCCTCCTCCTCCTCCTCCTGCTCTTCCACCTCCTCCGGAGTCTTTGCTACAGCTGTGGAAGCCGACGGGGGAGTCGCTGCTCGTACTCGGGCTTGGAGATGACAGGCTGTGGTGGGCGTCGTGGACGGTCCCCGGGGCTACCTGCATCAGGTCCTGCACCGACATGGACTTGCCCAGTCCTCGGTCCAACTGGACGGGCCCCGAGCAGCAGCCCGGGGCCGGCGGCACCAGGGGCTCCAGCTCCAGGCTCATGTGTCTCCTCCAGGAACCTTCCTCCTTCGCGTTAATCCTGCCTTTGCCGTTGGTGCCGTCCCGCAGCTGCTGCCCCAATCCGCCCAGCCCCAACGCGAGGCCCAGGTCCTGCCCGACACTGCTGTCCTCCGTCTGCGTCCCGAGTCCTCCGCAAAAGTCCTCCATGTCGGGGGATGCCTCTAGGGAGGTCGCTTGCACCACGCCGCCCGAGCCGCGGCCGGGAGGCGGCGGCGGCGGGAGCCTCGCCAGCAGGGGAAACCCCCCGTCTCCTGCTCCTCTGCCCCCGCAACTGCTGATGCTGTTCGGGGTGAGGATGGGCGGAGAGCTCCCCGCGGCCTCGTCGGTGCCACTCTCGGGCGTGGTGGCCTGAGCCCGGGTGTGATGGTGGTGGTGGTGGTGGTGGTGGTGGCGATGAGGCAGCGGCGACGGGCTGAAAGAGGAGGACGCGAGGCCCGAGGGAGGCGTGGAGGAGGAGGCGTTGAGATTGAGGTTGAGCTCGTTGGGGGCCGCCAGGATGAGATGGAGCCCTCCCTGGGAGAGGTGCGAGTTGGTGGAGGAGCGCGTGATGAAGCCGCCGGGGGGGGCCGCTCCGCCGCTGCTGACCTGGGTGGAGCAGGACAGGTCCTTGCTGAAGACGGAGGAGTGGTAGTCGGAGGTCTGCTCCAGCTCGAACAGCGGCAGAGAGGAGAGCGTGAGCGCCGAAGACGAGCCTTTACGTAGAACCTGGCGGTAAATGTCGAGCAGGGAGTCCAGCTTCGACTCGATCGACTGGACCTGCGAGGGACGAGACGGAGGACGAGAGGGAGGCGTGAAGTCACAGAAACTCTCAGCTACATCCCAATCTGACGGTGCAGTAGCTGAGTTTTGATTTCAGCCTTTCACACTTGAATCTTTGGGGCCTCAGCCTGGGTGTTTTCTACCATTCTACCAGACGGGGGCGCCAAAGATATATATATATATATATAAAAAAATAATCTTTACAATTATCACTTTTAACAAGTAAAGTTAACTAACAGGGTTGTGACCAAAATAAAAGGGATGGTCCTTCGCTTACACTTTAAAACAGTACTATATAGTTTGCTTAATATACGTTTTTTTTTTTTTTGGTGAACTGTGTCTGATGGACGTAACCAAGCGGCAACCGACAGTGTCATCATCCGTAAACTGCTCTTCGTCGCCGTCTTGCCGGTTTGAAGCCAGAAGTTGCCGTATTTGGACGAGCTGGGGAAGAGCGAGCTGTGGACCGCACTCGACTTGACTCTCTGAGTATGATTGGAAACTCGATGACAACACGCCCCGCCCACCTATAGCGGAAACCCGGCTGCACCACAGTCTTGTCAATCAAATGGACACGCACCCCCCCCCCCCAAAAAAAAAAAAATGTACGCCAAATATCGAATTCATAATCTGATTTTTTTTTTTTCAGATGGACCGCCAGAAAACTACTAAGGAGTGACTTTAGTGAATGACACCAAATTGAGTTGTAATGTAAAAAAAAAGAAAATGTATTGACTTTCTGGAGCCAACCTCTAGTGGCACTCGGTGGTATTGCAGTTTTCGGCCTAATTCTAGTCCACTTTTATATACAGTCTATGGGAGTAACAAGTGTCGTCTAAAATCATAATTTCTGATGGTATTGTTATGTCACAAGATTTTAAAGTCAATAATAAAAGTTAACAAAGCATTTTTGCTACATTCTGTTGACCTGTACAATAGTGATCTGGCTCAGTTTATCTCCGCTGTGACGATCGGCAGTAGGAACGGGTCCGTCTCTGTTTATGGAGAGACGGTGCAGACGGGCTTCCTGATTGGCTCAGTGCAACATTTCAGAATAAAAGCCTAAAGACCACAGACCTGCCGCTCCACCTTGCAGACGCGACCCAGCATGCTCATGTCCTCCAATATATCTCCATCAGACAGCAGCTTCTCTCGGATCTTCTTATCCAGAGGGATCTGACCTTTCCCCAGGATTTGGTCCACCCTGGAGCACACACACACACACACACACACACACACACACACACACACACACACACACACACACACACACACACACACACACACACACACACACACACACACACACACAGAAAAAAAACCACAATAAGATATGAATGACAGGAAGATAAAGAGCGGCAAAGTAGAAATCCAGGAGGGCAGCTCAGAAAAGGAAAGAAGGATGTAACAGAATAAGAGTTTCTTTTTAAATACGACAAATTCAGACACACGAGAGGTTCGAGTTCCTCGCTGGATTTAACAAATACTTTGTGCTGAATTGAAAAACTTGACCAACCACCGAAGGATATTTAAATCCTCATTCAAGCAGTTCACAACAAGACGTTGGCTTCTCAGACTTTGAGTAAAGTTTTCATTTTGGTTTACAGCCCAACATTCACATTCAGTTTCTTTTATCTCTTTACAGCAGAATCTGGTTAATAACATCAGTTTGGTTTTAATTCAGCAGTCGTGCAGTTTTAAAGCCACAAAACAAAACGGGGAACTTCGGGAAAATATTTCTAACTGTTCGGTGTCGCGGTTTCATTTTTACAGTCACAGCATCACTGCTCTCACTGCTCCGTTATCGTGACGTGACCTGCGTGCTGATCATCACCATGACAACGGAGCAAACTCCACCTCTTGATGAAGACCGCGAGAGGTGGATGAAAGCAGCTGCGGGAAAAAAAAAAAGGCCGAGTAAGTGGAGTTAATTGATCAAAAATGTCAGTTCCTCCACCGTGTTTCCGAGTCGGATCAGCACCACCCGGAGAAGGCGCAGCGTGAACTGCGTTTTCATCCACCGCCAGCAGGGGGCAGCGTTACAACAGCAGCGTCAGGTGAGACTCTCAGCTGAGCTTCGTGGATTGCTTGGTTTGTGTGTGTTTTAAGTGTTGGCGTTCACGTTGGCATCAGGTTGGACGCTCGCGTGAGGATCGGTCACGTAAACTCAGAGGCCCAAAACCAAAGTGAAAAAACTGTCGAGAGTTCAGTTAGCGTGAGAAACCAGCTCATCGTGCCTCTCCAGCTCTGTCAACTTTAAAAGACGCCAGCTTGAGCTTCATCTCACGGTGAGATGGAGGTCCGGAAAAACGATTGGCAGGACTAAATAAAACTTGTTTTATTCTTCATGATTTCTGAAGGACTATTAAAAAAAAAAAAAACAAGCATGATCAGCACCGCCTCACGTCATTAATACCATCCGTGGATGAAAATAAATCGCTTCAGTAACCCATAGGAGAATCCCCGGGGGTGCAGCCGAAGACCATCACTGAAGAACTGGTTTATCTTTCTGCCTGCAGCTTGTTGTGAACTAAAACACAAATAATTTCATTGACCTTCCTGACAAGACTTGTGTGCATCAAGATGGCCTTTTAAAATGTGAGCGAGTAGCTACGCAGCTCGAGTGAGATGAAGTCTACTCGTCAGCCAATCATCACACTTCCTAACACGCGTTCTCCTTTACTCTGAAGTAAAATCAAAAGTAATGCCGGATTACACAAAATATTTGACGTATGGTTGTCCCGCTGCCAGAAAATATTGCAAATAAATAATAAAAAACAGGCTCAAACATAAATTGGAAAGTTTAATTTAAATGAACAAATGAATCATTTTTATCTATCGGAGAGAAAAAAAACTACTACGGAGTATTAGGACCACGTTTTGACAACAAAGTGGAAATGATGGGGGATAAAAAAGGTCAAACGTCGTTCCTACCTCGTCTGCAGACTCTTGATGCGGCACAGCATGTCCAAGTGGCCGGCGGAGTACTGTTCGATCACGTCCTTCACATCATACGGACGCAGCGTCTCCTTGAACTTCTTCTTGGCCACATGGAACTTCATTATCCTGCACGAAACGAGCAGAGTGGTTCACAAGAGGCGCCACAAGGGGGCGCTCCGGTGCAGGCGGCACAGGCGGCACGCAGCGACTCCAGGGCAGACTAATCAAAACAAATCAGAGCTTACTTTGGCATTTTTCCAGCTTCTGAAGGTGGTTTAAATGTGTCACGTGCACGCCTACAACCTGTTTGTTCACACCAAACAGTCAGGACACCTGAACCTGAACTTCCCCCAGACCGTATGCAAACATCCGCATGATCCTGCGGCTGCTTATTTCGGCTGTCTGCATGGAAAACGAGCGAGTGAGAAACAGCAGCTCTCTTGAGTTTCTGCACCTGCGGCGCCTCAAGGCTAAATTCATAAAAATGTGGCTGAAAGTGAGGAGAGGAAGGAGCCGGCAAGGACACGGCGATAAAACTGGATGTGAAAGAGAGGCTACTGTAGCAGAGCGTCGAAGAGCCCCCCCGTGAGAAGGTTCACGTCTGGGTTTAAGTGCATTTAACTGACGTCACTTCTGTGCTTTAATCGAGTACTTTCAAGGAGGTATTCTGCGGTAGATTCTGAAATTAGTATTTTTAAGGCCTGAGCCCAGGACAGTACAGAAGCCCTGATGTGTTTCAAGGAATTATTCTTCTTCCAAGTGAATTCAAATTTTTCAAGACTTAAAGGTGCTCGAAAATGTACGTATATATACACATATTAGAAAGGTGGAAAATGTACATATTATAAAGGTGTCTGGCGTCGGTGTAGCAAAATGTCTCGCTGGCGCCCCTTAAACTGCAGCCCTCGCGGCGATTTTTCAACTACACTTACACTTTGGTGGACAAGTAGATCTACTAAAAAAGCCTCTTGGCACCATTAACTAAACTCAACAGGAAGTCGGCCATTTTAAATTTAATGTTCATTTCCTCGTGTCTGCAAAATGGCTCGGTAGCGCCCCCTAAACTGCAGCCGCCGTGACTACTTTTACCTCCATGTACCACATTTGGTAGTCATGTGTCACAACTAGATCTACAAAAAAGTGTCTTGGCATCGTGACTTAAACTCAACAGGAAGTCGGCCATTTTGACTTTAATGTCCTTTTTTTTTTAGCGATTTCTTCATGTCATACTTTGACAAGCTCTTCCTCCAGAATTTATCTGACCGACTTGTAATTCGGTCGGTCTGATCTTAAGACCTTTTAGATGAAAACGTATTAAAAGATTTAGTTTCTGTTGAACGGTGTGTCCGTGCCGTGGCGGCTATTTTGCATGTTTTGCCATAAAATTATAAATTGTTGTAACTTTGACCAACATTATCCCATATTCCTCAAACTTTATATGTTTGATAAATGTCCCGGCCTGACAACATCTACGTGCCAAAATGCAGCCATACTCATAGCGCCTCCTACTGGCAACAGGAAATGACATGTTTAATGATTTCATGTGCTTTTGCTGGCCACATAGTGGACACAAGGAGTGATAGAAAAAGTGCAAAGCATCTGTCCACCTTTCTTAAAAAAAATTTCTTGGTTTATCTTTTCTAAAATACAATTTTAACAGCTGAACCTTTTAATTTTCATTGAAACATATTTAAGACTTTCTTCCTGCTTGGTTCAACACACTAATACAGAAGTTATAACTGGAGCTGACAGGTTGTCTCTCTTCTCATGGCCACGAAAACAGTGTGTCCTTGGGACATGATCCCCTTACACAGCTCTGCAGTATTAATGCTCCCACCAACCATATTTCCTGTCTCTCAACTATCCACCCAAACACATGAACCGAAGATGATCTAAAAGTAAAATAAAAAAACAACAAAAAACCCTCGAAATCTTCCGGTCACTTTAATCCCTCTGAGCACGTACAATCAGCAGAGCTGCCGAAACAGCAGGGGGGCTGCAATCAGGGTTTGTTCGCATGTAACCCCGGCAGTGTGAGAGTCCAGTGTTAAGTGGGATAGAAAGAGGAAGTCTCACCTGACGGCTCGGATGACGCACTTGACTGAGGGCAGCAAGTCCTCCACCGAGATCTCGCAGTGACAGCCCTTCTCATCGAAAGTGTCGTCCGCTGCCATGTTAGCGTCTGCTGCTCAGGAGAGAGGAGGCGGAGAGGGGAAGGCGGGGGGCATTAATCTGATTTCTGTTCAGCGATCTCTGTGTCATTTCACAGAAAGGAAACAACAGACCCGTAAGCTGCATTTGGGTTAACGGAGGTGACGTCCTTGATTGTTCAGACTATCTCGTCAAGACTTTCGAGGAATTCTTCTACGGTTTTCACACGTTTGGCTGATAAAAGCGATCAACAGTGTCACAGTGACCTTTGACCCCTAAATCTAATCAGTCCACCCTTGAGCCCAAGTAAACGTTTCAAAGATATTCCTTCACGGTGCTCCTGAGATATCGTGTTCGCCATAGACTGGATGTAAAAGTGAACGCATGTCTGAAAAATGAGGCCAATGTGCCTCGAGCTGCAGTACCAGCGATGGCCACTAGAGGTCGGCTCCAAAAAGGCTCCGACTCCATAGACTCCCATTCAACTGTTGTCATGAAATACAAAGTCAGACATTTTTTTCCACAAGTCATTATGGTGACATTTGCTAAAGTCACTCGTCCTTATTAGTTTTCCGGTGGTCCATCTGAAAATAATTTGATCATTAATTAGATATTAGGACTCTAATTAGGCGTGTCTGTTTGATTGACATGCCTGTGGTGCGGTCAGGTTTCTGCTATCGGTGGGCGGGACGTAGCATCATCGGATTCACCGCTCGCTCCTCCCCAGTTTGTCCAAATATGTTCATTCTGACTCCAAAATAACAAGATGGCTGATAGTTATTTGTGGGTTTAACACTACCTTTTTTTTTATATTACATATATCAGTTTGGTCCACTGTTAATATACGATATTATCAGTGCATCTTTAAGAAACCTCAAGAAAGGCATTCAAAGCAGAAATTTAGGATTACCAAAACAAAACAATGATCTCTAAAAAGCTACGATTCACTGGGGAGGTGCAGTGTTGGGTGATAATTATCACTACATGCCACCTCTTTACAAATAAGTATAGGATCCCATGTTAAACGATAACAATTCATATTTTAAGAAGCCTGAATAATCCTAAAGCAGAAACGCATCTGTATTACCTGGGTTATTCTCAGTAAAGTTTCATTTACTCTTTAAAAGTCTTCACTGTGGTGGACTCTGGGAAATAAACTGAGCTGAGAGTGAAAGACTGATTTGATTAAGAGAAAAACAGCGGTGAGGAACAGGCGTCTGGTGCGCCGGCAGATTTACGGCCGAAGGTGCCGCTCGGTGACACCGCAGCTCTGTTTATGGGCCTCCTGAGTTACGACGCCCAGAGGTACAGTGCAAGTACAGGAGTCGGACTGCAGCTCTCTGTTCTGTTCAACCAAACATTGTAAATGACCTCCGGGTGAGCGTCTGGCATGAAGGAGGAGTGGGTGCGCTTGTCTGCGAGTCGAAAAACAGGGCTGATTAATGATTCGCTCCATTAAAATGTTTCCACTGAAATAACTTATTGTTTTAACTTCTAATGGAGCCGTAATGAAAGGGAAGTGTTTCCTATCCCCGAACACGTCAGTGACAGTGAGCGATCGCACACGAGCGCGGCTAACCGAGACAACTGGTTTTTTTTTTTGTGGTTTTTTTTTTGGTGAGTTCGGCCGCAGCCAGCTGGACGGCTTCGACACCCGGTATGGCTGCTGGAGCTCCCCCCCGCCGTCTATCGATCAATCAGTCCACCCACACAAAAAAAAACCAACTGGCCGTTACCGGGGAGGACCTGCCAGGCCGGCACCGGAGGCAAAAAAGGAAGGGAGCGCAGCAGCCATTAGCATTTCTCCAATCGGCTTCCTAACTTAGTAACCAAACCCAGTTCTGGTGGGTTGGATACTCGGGCCAGTACGACCCACATTTTGGGGGACAAACCCTTTGCCTTCTCGTTGATAATTCGACGAGAAGATGGACAGCTTTAAAGTTGTGATTTTTACACGTAATTTTTTGTACAAGTCCAACCCGCCGTGACGTCACAAATCGGTCGTTTTTGGCCGTCGCCATCTTGTTTTTTTTTTTTTTTTTTTGGGGAGCAGGAAATGACCATATTTGGATGAGCTGGGGAGGAGCGAGGGGAGGATCTGACTGAGAACCAGAAGACACTATGCCCCGCCCACCTGCAGCAGAAACCTGACTGAACCCACGGCGTGTCAATCAAAACAGACACGCCCCCAAACACAGCTCCGTTTGAGGCCAAATATCGAATCCATATCTAATCTAATCAATATCTTCATTTAGTTTATGCGACTATCGTCTTCCTTTATTTCTTCTGTTTGTACCAGCGCCGTGTTGTAATTACATCGCTCCCGTCAGACGATGGCAGTCGTGCAATACCGATATCTGATTAATAATCCATTACTTCGAAGCGATTTTTGAGGGTCGTATTTTTTGCTTGAAACGGCCATCACTGGGACGCAGACTGACGCACTCACCATCAGTGGTGGAGCGGGACTGGCTCTTGAGTCGCAGCGACGGTCTGAAGCGCGTGCGGTCGTTGAAGCTCCAGCTCTTCTGGACCTTGGCCGGACTGGTGCCCTCCGTGCCGGCCTCCGCCACCGGGGAGCGCCGGTCGTTCACCGAAGACGTCTGCCGGTTCTTGATGCTCTGACCTCGGGGGCTCGCCATCCTCACCCGCTCCTTGAAGCTCAGCTTCTGGCTGAAATCGGGACGAAGGGCAGCACAGAGGGAGCGAGGAGAAGAGGAAGAGAGCGATGGTTTGAAATGACAAGACAGGTAAAGGCACGTTAAAGTTTCAATGCAAATCATCCCGAGACTTTTGGCAACATGTCGTTCCTTCACACGATCGTATCATAGGGCAGCCATCATTCAGATCTCCAGTATGAGGGAGAAGGGCTGCAGGGCCAGATGGAGAAAGACCAACATGCATTGCAGCAGGTGCTTTAAGCAAAATGCAAGCTCTGGTCAGGGATGATGCTGCAGCTGCATGAAGATGCTTGTTGTTTGTGCCTAGAAGTGTGAACAGTGTGTTGGTCTATGCGACCAATTAGGTAGCATGTTGTCACACCGTTATATTAAAGGGTTATATAGTATGTTGAATTTTAAAGGTGCCATGTTTTACACTTTATCTGACTTTATTCACGTACAAAAATATTTTTTGTTGTTTTGGCTACCAATAATCATCTCTATACAGTTTTACTAACTCTACTAACAAAAGGCTGAAAAAAAAAAAAAAAAAAGGAAAGGAAATCTGAATTTTGACAACATGGGACCTTTAAAGCTACGGGACGTATTACACGTAATGCTAATAAAAGTGAGTTTATAAAATATCATAAATGGAAATTACCTGTGAAATGTGAAAAAAAAAAAAAAAAGAACAGTGAGGTGTAGGGAAAGTAAAATGGCTGATTCTGACAACATGCAGAGGCAGTGCACAAAGCGTCAGGCATGGCTCATTACAAAGTGGGACTGCGTGTTTGGCTTCTTGAAAAGGACAAACGCTCGTATCTATCGTTCTCCTACTGTCAGCAAATCTCATGAAAAGACCAAGAATGTGTTCGTCCATCTCCTACGACACCTAACCTGTGTTAAGACTGATGTTTTTTTTTTTAAAACAGGTCATCATTAAAGACAGCTGAAGGTTTTAACCAACAAAAGAGCAGCAAATGTCTTTCAGCTGCGGATTAATGCACATTTGGTGCACTCGTGAGTATTTATAGCAGCAGGATGATGTAAGCGGGACTGACTTAAATCTACTATAACGTTTGCGTTCGTGGTAATGAAGGAATGTGTATACACAGAAAACACAGCTAGATGTTATTGTTGTTGTTTTTTTTTAATGGGATTTGTTGACAATAAGAAACAAAAATAGTCATCCTGAGAGTTTAGAATGTGTACGTGGGATAAGGGGAGTGAAGCTGTTTGTATAAGTTCAGATGCGACAAGAGGCGGCGAGTGAAGAAAAAAAAAAAAAAAAAAAAAAGATGATGCTGCTGCTGCACCAGGCAGGAGAGTTTTCTGTCCGGAAAAAAAGGAAAATAAAAAAATAGAAAAGCTGACATTTGTTAATTATTTCACGGGATCTGCCGCTGAGAATAAAAACCTGGCGCGTACTGTAATGATCCGACAGTTAAAGACAAAAAAACAAAAATCACAACAGGCAGAAGTAGCGCATTGCTCAGGCAAATATCAAACAAAGGCAGAGAGGGTATTACGACGAACGTCTCCCTGCAGGATTTGCTGGCTCTGGCCTCCTACAGATACCCATGCACCAAGAATTAGTCAGCATTCCCAAAGAAAAACTGCTGTGTACCTATGTTTCCGAGTGGTACACCTCCTCAGTAGCTTCTGTTTACTACTATGAATCTTACTAAAAAAAAAAACCAAGAGGAGATAGACACACGGTGATGTGTTACATGATGCAGAAACACAGGAGAGAAAAATGTTTTTTTGTTGTTGTTGTTTTGTTTGCTGTTGTTTGGTTTTAACCTTTTAGCCCTTCGTGCTACCGGTCCTCGGTCGTGTAACTGCGATAGCCCTCCGCCGCGCTGCGTGTTTGGAGCCGGTGAAGTATGAAGTAGTACAGCAGAGTTACAGTCCGCGTTTACGGTTTGTCGACCGCTGACATTTAGAAGCGGCAAAGGAGGCAATCGAGCTCGGTGGAGCAAATTGAGCATCCACGGCGGGGTTTGACAAAGGCTGCAATTTGGTGACTCACGCACTTCATGTCGATATCCCTCATTCAACTATGCGGATTCGGACGGGCCGCGGCAACAAGTGTCTGATTCACCGCTGTGGGTTCCGCTCGGGCTATTAGGATGCAGATCTTTTTTTTGTGTGTCTGAGCTGGGGTTTTTTTTTATCGCCGCCTCACACGCGGTATCGGTGATGTACTACTTTGCAAATCCGGCTAATAAATACAGTAAAGCAGCTCCAGCGGCTTTTAATCCCTCCTCCAGCTCTGCAGAGCCTCCCTCGTTCTTAGAGATGCAATGGATTGTGTGCCGACCGCTCCCAGAGGCTTCACTCTGCCTATTTCTTTTCACTGTGTGGTGGATATAGTTCATATCTTCCACCGGCCTCCGGGGCAGGAAGGGGGCGGGGGCGGGGGCGGGGGCGGGGGAGGGGGAGGGGGACGACTGTTCGAATGCCTGCAGGTTGCCGCGGTTGGTACGCGGACAAACATACACTCAAGTGTTTCATAACTGCAAACGCAACATATTACATCACACAGCCCCCGCTGTCCGGCACGCCGTCCTCCCCAAAGTGCAGTCGCTAAAAGACCAGCAGCAGGAGCACCGAGTTCATTAAGATATTTAGGAACATGGACACAGACTCGCACAAAATAACATCTCTAATGAGAGCGTAAAAGACGCCCGAGGCAACTTTAAGAAACGTGCGCGCGTGTGTGTGTTATTTTAGTGCCTCAGCAAGTGTATGTTGTTGTTGTTGTTGTTGTTGTTTTTTTAACTTTTTGGAGAGAAGAAGCGATGAAGGGGAGTTTGTGTAAAAATGGCCCTGTAGCTGCTCTCGTTAGGGCCAACGTAAAGCGCCTCTGCGACGGGGCGGTTCACGGAGGAACGGGGCAGTAACAGTCCACACAAGATGGTCGTCCATCGTTCGAAATGTTATGATCCTGCTGCAGAACGTGGTTATATAACTGGAGATGATACGGTGCCACCTTTAAGCCTTGCCGTCAATCCCCCCCCCCGTGGTCATGCCTGGTATTGCAACTAAAATGGGCTTCACGGCAGTACCAGGAGTGACCACTGGAAAAACAATTTTTTTTTTTTTTTTTGGCAGAGGGGCGGCGCAGGATTAGCACTATTAACTATTAACTATTAACGAGCAAGTGACTGCGATGTTACTCATCGGTTTGTGAAATGACGTTCTGAAGCCTCGAGTTCGGAATTTTGGCCGTCGGCCATCGAGCTTTTTTTGGAGCCAGAAGTGACGATATTTGGACGAGCTGGGGAGGAGGGAGGGGCGGATCTGACTTGATCTGACACTACGCCCCGCCCCTCTATAACAGAAAATGCACCACAAGAGTTGATGATGGAATTGTTTTCAAATATACTGCTAAAAAAAAACTAATAAGAAGGAGTGACTTTAGCGAATGACTTCATAATGACACAAAAAAAATAGACTTAGTTTTTCATGAGAGAAATTGAATGGGAGTCTATGAAACGAGAAGCCTTTTGAAGCCAACCCCTAGCGGCCATCGGTGGTATTACGCTTTTTGGCACTTCTGCATTGCCATTGTCATTTTTCAGATCCTGAAAATCCGTCCACTTTTATATACAGTCTATGTTTGATACCCAGATAATCCTGCTTTAAAGGGTTAAAATACAACGCAACTCAATTAGTGTTGAGTGAAACAGACACAAACCTTGTGGTCGACTCTCCCTGCTCCTTCCTGTAGTTGACGGACAAGAAAAAGAAAAAGCACATATATGAGAAAACATCTTTTTGTAACATTTAAGTATTAACACAGTGCTTAGGAAATACGTTGGGTGCTTTTGCATGTTTTAGCCCATTTATTAAAAGTCTCATAGACCTTGCATTATAGCTAACCATTTGCGTGTGTTAGAAGTTAGAATTTATATTTCCCATTGACTTCCATTTATTTCCATTTTACATCAATCGATACCTAAAAGGATCATTCCTGTTTGATTTTAAACTGCTGTATTTCCCATTAATGTGTTTATTGTGTCTCGGTGTTTCATGCTAACTTGGCACTCTCCACATCTGCTGTAAAGATTCAGGGAAACCAGCACGCGAGAATAAACGTGTCAGCTGACCTAATGTGGGGCGATCGGGTCATCCGGCTGTCGCTAATGCAATTAGCAAAATGCCCGTTACAGGCGGTTAATTTCGGTGTTTACTTTCAATCAGACTGAAAACTAATCATCAGGTACAAATCCAGGAAAGCTGCAGGGAGCATGTGCGTTTTGTGCAACTCTGTATTGCCCTGACTTTCTACAATGGAAGTGGAGAGTGCAACGTTAGCGTGACCCATCGAGACACAATAGACACATTCATTGGAAACACACCAGGCTAAAATAAAGGGGAATTATCCTTTAACTCAGTGGCAATGGAAGATTGACAAAAATGAAAGCAGATTTGACGTTGACAGTGACTGACTTCATGATTTAGGCAAGTTTGGAGAGCCCGCATTACAAAAGTCATAATGTAGATCAATTCATGGAAGTCGATGGGAGAAAATTCTTTTTAAAAACTGGTGGGAAAAAAAAAATACATGATTTATAGTTCAGGAGCTAAAAAAGTGCAAAAACACAACCCTGTTTTTATACATCAGCACGATAGAAAGATTTCTGCATTAAGAGCTTTGCCAGCAGCTGTTTTCTTTTACAAGTGCAGAGGATTCGAGGGTAGCAACACATCGATCAATAACATGCCTCTCTGGAGAAACCTTAACGTAACGCAGGCCGACTAAACGCATGCAGGTCCATGCAGACTGCGGAGGCAAACTAAAGAAGCGAGAGAAAGAGGAGCTGTGGACTTAAATCACTTTAAGCGGTGTGTGTTTTTGCACATTATAAGGTAATCGTGACTGTAATTGTACATTAGATGCATTGCAGATGTTCGTCCCAATATTTCCAGGCTCCACAGATGAGTCAGCGTGATATGTGCGGACGAGCGGGGCGGTAAACAAGAAATGCCGCATATCCGTCCTCAGAGGTGATTTGATGCGTTGAACGGGTGACCCGAAATCTTCGATCTGAACGACATCTATCCAGTTAAATGTTGGCATTAAACCGGTACACTTATGTGCAGAACCTGATTCTCTGTGCTTTTTTTTGTTGTTGTTGTAAATACCGTTATGTCCAATATGATCATAACCGTGATATGATATTCACATCCATGAAAACACACTCTACCAAATGTAACGCATTCAAACTGACTGCTAAACTGTGCTTTTACTGCTTTTATGACATTGTTTGGATAGGAAACCTGTCTATAATGATCCACGCTGTGTTTTTCGATGGCAAAAAAAGCCCAGAATCCATAACAGACTGAAATATATTCACCCACTTGTACCTCGAAGTCACTCAGAGTTCAGTGGCTGCCGGTTTTAAGAAGACTGCAAATTCACAAAAGCTTGATCGGCTCATTGCGGCCACAATTGCAATCATAAATAGATACGCCACGTTAGCTGGTGAAAGTCCTCGGCCCATCGAGCGTTCAAAACTGACTTTAGTCAAACAGAGAGAGCCTGACTCAGTGCGAACACTGCGGAGGGATAAAGCCTTCATTTAGAGAAGAGCGGGGGGTCGCTTAGAAATGAAAGAGTCAGCTTTTTCTTATTTCAAATTAACGGAGCCTGGAAATTATCAGTCCTTTTAGCTCCCTGTGAAGCATTTTCTCATAACATAATTAAAAAAAAAAAAAAAAAAAATCAATAAAATGAAGAGAACAAAGCTGATACATAAAACAATCGGACAGCAGGAAGAGGGAATCATTTGTAAAGAGAAGATATACAATAAATTCAAATGCACATAATTAAAGGGTAGGAAAAGATGACAAGAGTGGCACAGACACCAAATACAGACACCAGCTGCCATAGTTGTACCTACTTTGTAGGGCTGCAGGTATGCAACGCCTTCAAGTGAGGCTTCCAGGTAGCAATGGAAACCGAGTTCTCATCAGCCGCATAACTACGCCAAACACACTGCATGCAGAATACACAAAACCAGGGGGAAGAAAAAAAAAATACAGAGAGGAGACCCACCCAATCCCCCGAAAATAATAAATAAAAAAATTTAAAAAAAAAAAAGATTAACATTGAAAGAAAAAAAAAAAAAAGTAAAGAAAACAACAAAAACAAGGCCAAAGAAGGAGTCGGGAGGAAGAGGAGGAGGAGAGTAGAAGAGAAAACAAAATAAAAGAGTTGATTAGTGAAAACAAAGAAAAACACAGGTGTCATCAGCTACAGTCTGTGGCTGGGCGGAGGTCAGGCATGGATACATGCCTGTGAGAAGGCAGGAGGCTCTCATAGTGCCGCCACGTGGCGTTCAGGTAGGGCCTGGCGCTGTCGGTGGAGTGATAACGCCACGCGGCCTGGTACAACATGGGGACGCACAGGATGAAGAGGAGGAAGAGGAGGGGGAGGAGGGGGAAGCCAAAGTGGAGACAAATGTGGGAGGAAAGTAAGCGAGGAAGGAAAAAAAAAAAAAAAAGGAAGCGTTTGGAGAAATATATGAACGTGAGGTCAGCAGCACTGAGAGTCAGGGTGAAACAAAAAGGGGTGTGAATGTCAGGCAGCAGACAGGACGGGGGGGGGGGGGTGTCAAGAATGGGTCTGCCAAAACTGGTGTTTCAGCACCGGATAAAAAAAACCAAAAAAACTCCCAGATATGAAAGAGCTCGCTGCAAAGTGAAGATGGTGGGGAGGGAGGTTTTTTTTTTTTTTTGGGTGGGTGGGAGGGGGGAGGGGCACAGAGTGAAGCTACATGCTATCTGCTTTTTTAATCGAGTAGTTTTGAGGGCGTCGGAGAGAGTCCACGGAGGAAAAAAAGGGAAACTGGAGAACGATAAAATCATCTTAATCACATTTTTGTACGATGCGGATATCCATATTCAGTTTACTCAGTCGCTGTGTGGTGGATTGTGTGTTTTTTTTGTGTGTTTTTTTAAATAGCAGCAGAAATTGTGTGTGTGTGTGTGTGTGTGTGTGTGTGTGTGTGTGTGTGTGTGTGTGTGTGTGTGTGTGTGTGTGTGTGTGTGTGTGTGTGTGGGAGAGAAACTGGGAGTTCGCTTTTACCTGGATGAGGTAGGCGGCCGGGTTTCTCCTTTTCTCAAAGTGCTTCTGTCTGTGCTGCTCCTGGACCTTCAGGGCAAAGCCTGAGCCCAGAATACCCTGAAATGATATCAACAGGAATAAATACTGAGCCTATTTGTCCATCTAAGTAAGGCAAGTTTATTTGTAGAGCACATTTCAACAACAAGGCAATTCAACGTGCTTCACGTAAAACCATTAAACCATTCTTTCTTTTTTTAGGTGGAATTTATTGATTGAATTACCGTCACTCCACTTATTTGAACATAACATAATACATACATAGACAACATAAGTTGGCCTGTGAAGTTTTCTTGTGCTTTAGACATATTTCAACAAATTTCATTTGTGTACTTGTGGCTTAACAAACACAGTGGAATTGCATTTTGCTGATTTTATGAATAATTGTAATGCTGCATTGTTTATATTTTTGTTTACAGGAGTCTCCGTCTCTGCCTTTAACTGGTGCAGAGATGTGTATCATATAATGATGGTGGATTTATGAGGCATACGAGGATATCAAAAAACAAAAAATAATAATAATGATTTATCAATCAATAGTAATTTTTGCTATTGATCCCCAAGATGTTTTTTTTTTGTGTAGGCCTATATATTGAACAGAACATTTTACAGTGAGCATGTATTTCGTTAATCCCCCGGAGTGGACGTAGTGTTTCTAAATTACCGTCGACGGCACTCTGTGAACCACGTTGTCCTTTTCTGCTCTCATGCAAAAGCAAAAAAAAAAAAATAAAACCTGCTGCATAAAGTCACTTAAAGGTCAAAATTAGAATAAGAATCCTACGAGGTCAGTTAAATCACTGAAACGTTCATAACTAAAATCTGAATTAGAAGAACAATATATTAATCTGACCGTGATCAAAACTAGATGTACAAAAAAATAAATAAATAAATAAATAAATAAATAACTTACCGCAGGCAAGGCGAAGAAGGAGATACCCAGGAGGGCGAATCCGGCGGAGAGCATCCGTCCCGTCCACGTCTTTGGTGTCTTGTCTCCGTAGCCGATAGTTGTCAGGGTGATCTGTGGACACAAAGGACTTCTTATCGCATCCTGAATGACGCTCGTATTGAAGCGGTTTATACTTCCACACACTCCCAGCCTTGTGATGTACGAGTTCAAAAACATCTGTTAAAAAAAAAAAAAAAAAATCTTTTTATTCAAAGTTTAGCTTTTGAGCTTACTCTTTAAAAAAAAAAAAAAAAAAATATTATTATTATTGAGCAGGTATATATACTTAATACATCAACATTTGCAGAAACAGTTATCATGCATCAGCTATCAGTTATAATCAATGTATTTGATCAAGATAAAAGACATTTTTGCAACCTGCATATCGTGCATCAAAAAGTTATGTAAAGCTTAGAAAAGTTTTCAATTATATTTTCCCACAGGTTTTAACTACAAAAACAAAGTTTTATTGAAGGCGGCGACAGAGTTTGTAATTTGTGGTGAATTGGTCCTTTGGGGAAAGTAACATTAGGAGGTTTCATTTGGGTACCTGCAGTACAAACGGGTGAAAAGGCATCTGCTGGTTACACAGCAGCACCAGGAACAAAATCTGTTCGTATAATAAGAACTGTATGCCTCCTCTAGTGTATTTGCATGTTTTTTTTTTCCTTTTTCCTTTTTCCATACTGCCTGATTTTTTTGCCACGTACAGAAACGCGATTTCGAAACGATGCCTTCGAGGGCGCCGCAGTCACATCTGAGCGATTAAACCTGCGCGGAGGCTTCGCGGGCGTTAAGTCTGAACGGCCTTGGATCGAGGTACGCTGATGGAAGCCTGTGGCTGCCTCGGTAAACGAAAAAAACAACAAAACAAAAACAAAACATTTCGAAAGCACTGGATGTGTGCTCTTGCTCCTTCATGTGTGAAGACCTACTTACGTCTCTGAGGAACGATCTGGCGAAGACCGAACGAGAGGCCATTTTGACTGTACTGCACCTCAGACAGGACGGCGACGTCTCGATGAATGAAGGAGCCGACGGGGGACGTTTTAATAAAAGAAGAAGCCGAATTAATTGCAGTAACGATTCATAGCGACGGTGCACAGCACATCAAAATATCCTGAAAAGGAGCATTTAATGACGTGTATTCACCGTTTAATGACGGGGGCCAAATAAACCCGGCTGCGAAGCAGAACAGGCCGAAACCTCAGCGTCCATCTATCTGCCTCTCTGATTTGGCCGACTGATTATCCGTCATTCAGGCTCTGATTGCCGTGCGTGGCGAAAGGCCATTTTGCACCGTTATGAATTTCCCGAGCCGTTGTTGAAAATCGTGTTTAATGGAGCCACGCGGGGCTAATGTTTATGGAGGAGCTGTCAAAAGAAAATACTGGAGGAAAAAAAAAATAACAGCATCCAGAGCGTTTATCTGAAGAAGCAACGGTTGCAGATACGCGAGGTGGAAATGTGACGTAAAGGAGTGTAACTCTGCCCCCCCCCCAAAAAAAAACCAAACTGACACACACACACACACACATAGAAAAATCGATTCATGACATCCAAGTGACAGCTGCAGATTTTGTCTGGCAGCCGGAGCTTTTGACCGAACCCTGGCAGGCGGAAATCCCTCCGAACTCACCGTGCCCCACCACAAGGCGTCAGCGTAGGTGGCGAAGTCCTTGTTGAACTTGTTCTCCACAAGGTAGACGAGGAACGAGGAGAAGATCAGGACCAAAAAGCCGATGTACCAGGCGGTTACCAGCTCCTGCGGGCGGAGGTCAGAACTGACATTCAGAGTGCGTCACAGAAATCGGTTGATGCAAATCCGCTCCGGCACAAGGCTGCAGATTCGCCTGAAAGCGCTTTTCTGCGAATTATTCTACGCTGCAGAACGACCGGGAGGCTCGTAAAAAGTTAGGAACCTTTACAGAAACTGTGCTTTAGAGTAAGTCTGCTAATATCCAAGCGACAACCAAACAAGTGACGTCACCTGCTGGTTTGTGAACGGCCGTTGTGAAGCCTCGATTTCGGATATCGGCCGTCGGGAGCGTGCTGGTTGGGGGCGGTTTGGAGAGGGAGGTGTCCATATTTGGACGAGCTGGGGGGAGGAGCTCGCGGAGGGATCTGACTGATGACGCTACGTCCCGCCCGCAGTCCCCAAAAACACGGCTTTTTGAAGCTTATTTTCTTATTTAATGACGGGATTATTTTCAGATGGACCGCCGGAAAACTAATAAGAAGGAGAGACTTTAGCGAACAACACCGAGATAACTGGTGGAGAAAATTGACTTTGATTTTTTTTATATCATATATATATTTAAAATAAAAAATAATATATATATATATACATATATATATATACCCGACCCGACCTCCTCCCTACACGGAGCTCACACACTTTGTGGTTCGTTGCATGACTTTTTCAAACAACCTTGTCACGCTGAATAAAAAAATAAGGCACCTTGTTCATATGTTTTTGACACCAAAGGGCACATTGTGTGCGTCTCTGTGACACCAGCAGCTGTGAAAAAAACTTGCAGTTTTTGACACCCTAGGAGTGAGTTATTACTGAAAACACACCTTGGAAAACAATACCCATATCCGTCCAGGTGTCTACCGTCAGATGTCAGTGTGTTCGAAAAATACTTTTTGCAGTTTGGGTGAATTTACCCTTTAATCTGACACCGTCTTTAATCTTCGCCGGGCTTCGTATGATTGTCTTGGTTGTATTTTTTTTTCCACCTGGGACAATTTCCTGGCCAGAAACTCCCAGGAATCGTCCCGCCAGAGAGGCATCGAAAGGCCCACAACAACCTCGGTCTTAAGAGTATTTGACCTTTTCAAGAGGAGTGTGAAAGAAACGGTCTAAAAAGTCTAACATATTTACACGAGTCCAACAGCAACATTAACTGTGGCTTTAAAATATTAAAACACTGAGCTCTACGCAGCGCACTGTAAAATATGACACAGAAATGATGTCAAATCAACTCATTATTTCTACTTTATTTCAGGTAAATATTAGAGTTTTGTTTATTTCTAGTTGATCCCACAAAAAAATTTTAAAAAATTAATTTTCGAAATTCTTTCTTTTTTTTTTTTTTGTCAAACTTGAGCTACTTCAACTCAAAATCACGAGTTGAATGAACGAACAGCTGCGAGTTCACTCAACTCATTAAATTAAGTTTACAAGAGACAAAGCTAGCATATTAGCAGACTTCCCAGCATGCACAGTTAGAAGGTTAAAACTCCCTAAAACTCTTGAAACTCTGATTTTTATTTTGGTGTCTAAAGAAAAACAGACTTGATGGAAACCTGTTGTGTGTTTTTTTGTTGTTGTTATTTTTTTTTTTAATAATAATGAAAATGAATACAAACATTTTGAAGGTTCTCGTTGAATCCAGTCCCTCCGCTGTCGGGTTGCATTAGTTCCTACAGGTGGACCTAATACTAAATTAAACTTATTCTTCGTATCTTGCGCTGCGCCGTGATTTTTATTCTTCTCTTGTAACTATATTCTAATTCCTCATATTTATCTAATTTCGTACTGTATTTGACTCTTTTAAATCTCCTTTAAACGCGTCTTCGAGTTTCCTGTCTTAATGCTTTTTATGTTTCAAGGATTTTAAGTTAAGGTTCTACAGCTGCATCTAACAAATGCTGTGTGAGTGTTGGCTGTTAAAAAACAACAACTTGCGGTTGCCCTTCCTCCTTCACCTTGCTGTGAGCGTAGACCACCGAGCCCAGCAGCTTCCAGGTGCCTCCCCTTCGGTCCATTCGCACCATGCGGAGGATCTGCAGGAAGCGCAGGCTCCGCAGCACCGAGGTGGCGAAGATGTTTCCCTGGCTGCCCGCCGACACCACCGCCACCGAGGCTATCAGCACGATGATGTCTGAGGAGACGACACGGAGAGGAAAACACACATAAATAGATGTAATTGTTTGCGGCTTATAACCCTGGAAACAAAATGAATCTCCATGAATGCTTCATAAAGATCATAACACATGCTTGAAATGAAAATAATAATCCACCGCCAGGCTTTTTTTTTTTTTCTTTTCTTTTCATCGTAGGTATTGTGTTTGCTTACCAATTTGACACTTATTCAAATTGCGAAATGCAAAAAGTAACACATGTATCATTCATAGACTGTATATATAAGTGGACGTAGCTCCCGGGTCTGAAAAATGAGCCCGAGAACACAATCGAGAAAATTACATGCAGCTTGGAGAAGCAGAATTGTGTTATCAAACACCACAGTGTCAGATTAAAGGTTTGCTTCACCCAAACTGCAAAAAATGTTGTCGAATACGCTGACATCTCATCGTAGATAGCTGACGGATATGAGTTTTGTTTTCTAAGGAGTGTTTCCAATGATTGCTCATTCCCGGGGCGTCGTGTTATTTCACAGCTGTTGGTGTCAGCGAGACAACATCAATGTGTCTAAAACATACGCACAATTTACATGATGTCTTGTACGATGAGGTCGCGTCCGAGTCTGAAAAATGAGGCCGGTGCGAAAGTGCCTGAAGCTGCGATACCACCGGGTGCCACCAGGGGTCGGCTCCAAAAAGCCTCCAGCTCCACAAACTCCCATTCGACTTCTCATAAAAAAAAATCTCAGTCAATACAATTTTCCAGGAGTTATCTCGGTGTTGTTCGCTAAAGTCGCTCCTTCTTTTTAGTTTTCTGGCGTCCAATCTGAAAATAATCCCGTCATTAATTAGAAAATAAACTTCAAAATGACGTGTTTTTGGGGGCGTGTCTGTTTGATCGACAGGCGCAGTAAGGTTACGGGCTCTCGGTGGGCGGGACGTAGTATCCACTGCTAGCTCCTCCCCCCCCAGCTCGTCCAAATATGGTCATTTCCTGCTCCAAACTAGCAAAGATGGCGCCGGACAGAATCTGAACTCGAGGCTTCGTAACGGCCGTTCACAAACCGACGGGTGACGTCGCTGCTGGCTGCCGCTCGGTATCAACCCACAATGGGAAAATAACCAATACAGCCAAAATAATGCAAACTGTTTGCACAGGACAACAGAAAAAAAAAAAAAGACTGTTCCCCCGATTACTTAAAAGCTCCAACCGAAAAAATGTTTGCAATAAATTGGTTTTTATAAATATGGAAGATAAAAAAGACTCCAACCTGAAGGCATGTATATTTGATAAAATATTGATGTTAGTGTGAAGCGGACCTTTAACCAGACACCTTCGATGTTTTATCTCTTGCGTTCCTCATGCCGCTGTCACCTCGTCCCTCGCTGTGGGAAGTCATCCCAGCAAAGGCTCGATATTACTGGAAATTACATAATCGGCCACGGGCGTCAACAGAACAACAACGTTTCTCCTCCTGCATAGACTGTACACATCGCTGGACTGCCTGTCGATCTCCTGCTTACGCAGTCTGCGGCGGGCGTTCGCACAGAAACCACACGGGGTGAAATGAGGAACGTCGAACCCACAGAGAACACAGACGACTCGAGTAACAAGCTCAAGAAATAACATCTTTTTTTTTTTTTTTAACCTCTTTCCAACCCTTCAGTGAGATTATTTATTCACTCTGTACGAGAGGCTTCCCCTCACTTATAACCGCCCCCTCTCCTTCCTGGCCTTCTGCCGACTCGGTATTTTTTTTTTTTCTGTAAAAATGCTGAACCAGGTGTGGCTGATGGCTCCCACTATAAAACTCGAACCTGCTGACCCTCAGTTTGAAAAAGGTAAAGGGGGAAAGGTCAGCAGCAGCACCATGAAAAATACATTAGTGAGGCACCTGCAGAGCTGCAGCCGGTTCACACTCCCTTTGACGGTGCCCGGAGGCAAAAGTAGGCATGTAGGTGGATTTAATATGAGTGTGTGAGGTCGTGGTGTGTGTGTGTGTGTGTGTGTGTGTGTGTGTGTGTGTGTGTGTGTGTGTGTGTGTGTGTGTTAACAAACCAACCGGCAAAGAGGGAAACAAAAAAATTATATTCGAAAAATGATCAGCGTACAGCGATCGTTCACAGTCCATCCTTGGGCACGTCGAGGACGTTAACAAACACACTTTCCTGAGGACCGACCGGTGTGAGTTACGGCCTCCGCGGAGCAGCAGTCGTTCGTCCAGGCTGTCAGCTGATCTGTTTCTTTCAGGCCTTCAGGGAGCGTCCCCGCTGAAGGATGTGGTCCTAATGGGCTTTAAATGACTGCAGTGGACAAATCACCTGTTTACACCACTTAAGGTGAAATCTGTCAAGTTGAATTTACGAGCTAATTCTCGGCAGCTCATACGTGCAAGCGCACGCAGCTTTTGATAGCACTGATTAAAACGTTATATTGGTGTTCGGATTCAGCTCACAGCGGGTATTTTGAGCACAGAAACTTCCCTTTGGCGACCGTTGTTTTGGCACCGACGCGACTCCGCGCGATCCAGCCAAGCTGCTTATATGCATCTTTGATATCGAGTAATTAGGGATCCCCGCTGCCACATATAAACTAGTTAACAGAGTTCCCATCTGGCATCGTTCGCCAGAATAAAGTATGAAAAAAAAAAAAAAAAAAAAAGACATTAAATAACTCAGAATAAGAAATATTATTTTGTGCACAAACAGGAAGAACAATTCAAACTATCAAAGCCAGATGTTTGTTAATTTTTGATTTTTAGATAAGTATATATACTATTTTTTTTATATAAAAGTATATATTAAAAATAAACAGTAGTCTGAACCTATAAAAATGACATCACTCAAGTAAAAATTCTGCATAATTGTTTTTTACTGCAATGAAATTATGAAAAGAATTTTGAGCTCGGGGAATAAATAAAAGTGAACTGAGATTATACAAGTTTTGTTGTTCTCCTGAGGAAAAGTACCTTCGAAGAGATTTACCCGCTTTTTTACTTGAAAAGACTTGAAAACTTGGATGCATTTTGTTTGCCGGACTCTCGCTGCTTCGGTGTCTTTAAAAGATAAACAATTCCCTGCAAACAATACTAACTGTTAATTAACTCACTAATTGTTTTCGCTTCAGCACCATAATGTTCTGGAGTCAAATTCATTCATCTGAAAGTAAAGTTGTATTATAAAAAGACTGTAAAGTAGAAATATGACCTAATGATAAACTGTAAACACTGCAGCTGGGACTTTATACAAAACTCCCACAATCCCCTTCTCATATGTGAGGTGGCGTTTTACATGCAGACACGTTGTTATTAAATGAAGTTCAGTGAGGACGATGTGCTGCCTCAATATTTCATCTTCTTTCTTTCGTCACTTCCGCTTTCCCACGCTGTCGTCATAATCTTGTCGTCGCCACGTTTTCACAATTACCTTTCTATTAGTTTTCCTGATGCGCAACTCTCTTCCTCCCCGTCACCCCCTCATCCGTCTGGTTTTCCTGGGAATCTCCACTTAAGTTACCGTCGGGCAAATGGACACCCATCGGAGGTTTACTTCCTGTTAAAACAAAGTTTTTCCCTTCCTACTGTTGGAGGTTTTCTTCCTGTTAAAACAAAGTTTTTCCCTTCCTACTGTTGGAGGTTTTCTTCCTGTTAAAAGCGAGTTTTTTTTCCATTTCCGCCGCAGGAGATTTTCTTTCTATTAAAAGGTCGTTTTTTTGGGGTTTTTTTCTTCCTTTCCCACCGTCGGAGATTTTCCTTCTGTTAAAAAGACCGTTTTTTTTTTTTTCTTCCAGCTGTGGCTCATGTGGAAATTGTTGTGTTTCTGTCTTAAGTGCCCTGAGATTTCTTATGTTGTAATTCTTTTTCCACATAAATACCAAAAAAATGTTTTGAAAAGCGGCATCCTCCACTCCACTCCACCACCTCCAGCGTCTGGGGTTCCTGTCCCATCTTGACATCCGTTTGGGACGTCTCCGTAACGAACGGCTTCTCGCTGTCAGAGACGAACCGCCAAAATTCAAACCGTCATTACTTCAATAAATGATCTCCCACTCCTAATGATCTCTCCTTATTGAATTAGGCTCGTCTCCTCGTCACACTGGTCCTCCTTCCCTCTCTCTCTTTTGTCCCTTCCTGCACGCTCGTCCTTTTGTTTTCATCCTCTCTGAACCCGCTGCGACGACGGGAGCTCACGGCACCCTGCGTGACCTCGAGGCCCTCGCCTCCCCTCGCCTCCCCTCCCCCCCCCTCCCCTCCCCCGCCAGCAACCCGCGCTGCACTTTCCGAGGAGCGGCGGAGAGATCCATGTCTAAACAGTGGAAAGAATAAAAGGCACTTAATGCGACCTCATTACGTCAATGCTCGCTGCTCTTGCGAGCTCCGACCGCAGCTGAAAGCGACACCGGCGAACTACGCTCGATATAGCGTGCCGCCGGAGCCGTGCTCGCATCGAGCCGCGTTCACGGAGAGGGCAACCGCGGTCCGCTCGGGCGGGCGAGTGGCAAGGCAACAGAAAGGTGAGGTAATGAAGGAGGTGGAAATGGTTCTGCGGCTGGAAATGGGGCTTCTCCAGGCCGGAGTTATTTGGGTTTAAAAGCCAGCAAAAACAGCGCGGCGCTACAACTCACCTATGACACAAAATGGCTTCCTGGCGAAGCGCAGTCGACCCTGCCATCCTCGGTAGCGACAGCAGCATCCCGCCGACCAGATACGGATGATGTACTCCAACCCGAACACCACGATCATCACAAACTCCTGTCGGAAAGAGACACAAGCGGCAGTTGTTTTGAAGGCGTGACGGTGTTGACGGAGGACACTGGTGTGGTTTCAAAGGTGTTATAAGACGAAGAAGCAACCACGGAAAGTTCTTGAGGTCAAAGTGTTGCACGTCGGGCTGCAAATAACGATTATTTCATTATTATCTTTTTAGTCTTTAAAACGGTACGAAATGTCAACCGAGGTGCTCCTAAAATATCTTATTTTATTCCGGCCAACAGTCGTCAACCAAAAGACGTTCAGTTTATTATCATGGATGACAAAAGGAAACAGAATATATTCACAATTAAAAAGATGGAATCTGCGAATATTTAAAAAAAATTTTTTTTTGGCTCAAAACAACTAGTCTGCAATTAATTTTTCTGTCAATTAAGTAAGCGATAAATCAACGAATTGTTTGTAGCGCTCGATGTAAGTAGGAGGGTGTTTAAACCTGAATGACTTGGGTTGGACGGCCCGGTTCACGGTTCCTCCGAGGAGGGACGAACCGAGATCCAGCCACAGGCCGTTGGAAGAATTTCGTGGAAGAAGGCCGCTTCAACCTTTGGACCAGAGGAACCTTTTCACAGTTGTAAGAACTGTTGGAGGAAGTACCACCTAGGTTTGTGTGTGTCCGCACCGCAGGAACTGAGAACCATCGTAGTTCTTAAGACTCTATTTTAGGGACTGTTTCACCGCTTCTACGGCAACGTTACCAGTCAAAAAGGGCAGTCGGATGACGAGGTAAAGCTGTGAAAATATTTTTAAAAAAAATCTTACTTTGGGCGTTTTTGTTTTAAGTGGCTTTTGCTGTGTCCGCACTGCAGGAACTGAGAACCGTTGTAGTTCTTCAGAGTTGTCATCTCCTACTTCAGGGTTGGTACTTTCCCAACACAAGAGGAACTACAGTGACTGACGAGTTCAGTGATTGACCGGTGGGTCCGAACCGTTTCAACCTACAGCAGGTCGCTCGTCACATTTTTGCTCATCGACGTTTATTGGTGATCGTTTGTCGGTGTGTTATTATCCGTCATTACTGCCATGTTTGTGTTATTAAAATAGACTCCAGGTTGACCGAGTGCGTGCGCGTGATAATCACAGGTCGTGTTGTTAATGCACACACGCTTGTTCATCTTCCATTAGCTGATGTAATTTGTGAAACGGTAGCTGCAGGGTTAGAAAATGCAAGACCTCTCCTTTATGTTCGATGCTTTTAAAAAAACAAAACAACATATGTTGAGTCACGCTAATAGACTTTTAAGGCTCGCTGGTTCGTTCTATCCTCCCTGCCGTTTTTTCTCAAGGCAACTTCCGACTGCATTTGTTGTTCGTTAGTACTTAAATCTGAGTGAAGTTCCCAGTTTGAGGGAACAAATAAGCCACTGATGTAGAAGTCTGCCATTTGTTCTTTTATCTTCAGCTCTCTTTCTCTCTCTCTCGAGGTCTTCACGGGTTTGTCGTGGACTAACTTGATGCCCACACGCAAACTTTTTCTTTTGTCAGCTGTGTTTTCTGTTTCTGAGCTTCTTCAAACAGGAAATTCAGATGGATTGGCACAAATTACACACAATTTGTTTGTACACTTGCCCGTTGTTTTCCTCTTCAGCACACATTGTGGATATTTTACAGGCTCAAAGTCAAGTTTTTAATCTTAATAATATATATATATTTTTTTAACTACAATTAGAACAAAAAAAAAAGAAAAAGCATTCAGTATTTCCATGAGAAAGGTTTTGAAACTGTATTTAGACGTTTGTTTTGGAAAATATATTAATACAAAACAAAATTGATAACTGTTAAAACACATTACATTATAAATTCTGTGACTTTTGTATTAAAAAACACTTGTTTGAGAGTCAATTACTATAACAGACAATATAAGTGGCCAAACATCCCGTCTGGAAAATTATAATTATGCTGCACCCTTTACTGACATAAAAACAAAGTGCTTAAATGCCCCCCCCCCCAAAAAAAAGGTTTCCATTACGATGTCAGTGTTAAAATAATCCTGGAGTGGCTGTGTGACAATCAACTTAAAAAAAATGTAACCCAAATTTTTGTTTTCGTCAAAAAAAGGGAATACAGAGAAAAAAAAAAAAAAAAAAAGAAGAAGAAATTTTTCCTGAAGGATTAAAAGCATCATCCAATCACGTCTGGCAGCAGAAAGGTTGTTTACTTTCAGATGTAGTAAACATGCAACAGTTTCAGAGCAGGTTTAGTTTACATTAAAAAAAAAAAATCTCTTCTTTTGTCGAGTGAGACGAGCAGATCAAGATCTTCATCACTGGATGATGATGATGATGAATGACACCAATGTGTGTAAAGATCTTTGGAAGTAAAAGTCATGCATTCAAAATCTTAATTAAGTAAAATTACATACTGAAAGTGCTGTCAGCAAAATGTAATTTAAGTAACAAAACAGTACTCATATATTTATCATATGTAACTTAAAGGAATATTGCTTCATTGACATGTGAGCAGCTTTATAATGTTGTCATGGTAGATATTTTAACATGTGATACTGTTAATAAAAGTATCTCGTAAAAATTATCTTAAGAATAATTGAAATATATGAATGTAAAAGCAAGATTTTACTGTTGGTTGGTTGAATTTTTCTTTTGAACCGTTTCATACCCAACTGCAACTAATGATTATTTTCACATTGGATTCATCTGCTGATTATTTTCTCCATGAATTCATTGACTGTTCGGTTTGTAAAAATTCTGAAAATAATGAGAAATTCTCATCAGTGCTTTGAATGATTATCAAAACGGTTTCCATAGTAACAAGAGCTGTGAAGTAAATGCAGCGGAGTAAAAATAGTCCAAAGTTTCCCTCTGAAATGTGGTGGAGCAGAAAACGAAAATACTCAAGTAAAGTACAAATAGTAATGATGTTGAAATTGTGCTTTACGACAATACTGGTACGTATTGTTGAGATTTTAAATATCCAACGGCAACATATGTATATGTATATGTAACATATGTATGTATGAGGTGGTAGCGGTCATGATGTTGTTTCAGATAGTTTCGTGGTCAGTTTCGTGGTCAGTTTTGAGGTCAGTTTCAAGGTCAGTTTTGAGGTCAGTTTCGAGGTCAGTTTCGAGGTCAGTTTCGAGGTCAGTTTCGAGGTCAGTTTCAAGGTCAGTTTCGTGGTCAGTTTCGTGGTCAGTTTCGAGGTCAGTTTTGAGGTCAGTTTCAAGGTCAGTTTCGAGGTCAGTTTCAAGGTCAGTTACATGATCAGTTTCGTGGTCAGTTTCGAGGTCAGTTTCGAGGTCAGTTTCGTGGTCAGTTTCGAGGTCAGTTTCGTGATCAGTTTCGAGGTCAGTTTCGAGGTCAGTTTCGTGGTCAGTTTCGTGGTCAGTTTCGAGGTCAGTTTCGAGGTCAGTTTTGAGCTCAGTTTCGTGGTCAGTTTCGAGGTCAGTTTCGAGGTCAGTTTCGAGGTCAGTTTCGTGGTCAGTTTTGAGGTCAGTTTTGAGGTCAGTTTCGAGGTCAGTTTTGAGGTCAATTTCAAGGTCAGTTACATGATCAGTTTCGAGGTCAGTTTCGTGGTCAGTTTCGAGGTCAGTTTCGAGGTCAGTTTCGAGGTCAGTTTCGAGGTCAGTTTCGTGGTCAGTTTCGTGGTCAGTTTCGAGGTCAGTTTCGAGGTCAGTTTCGAGGTCAGTTTTGAGGTCAGTTTCGTGGTCAGTTTCGAGGTCAGTTTCGAGGTCAGTTTCGTGGTCAGTTTCGAGGTCAGTTTCGTGGTCAGTTTCGTGGTCAGTTTCGAGGTCAGTTTCGAGGTCAGTTTCGAGGTCAGTTTCGAGGTCAGTTTCGTGGTCAGTTTTGAGGTCAGTTTCAAGGTCAGTTACATGGTCAATATCGTGGTCAGTTTCGAGGTCAATTTCGTGGTCAGTTTTGAGGTCAGTTTCAAGGTCAGTTACATGATCAGTTACGTGGTCAGTTTCAAGGTCAGTTTCGAGGTCAGTTTCGTGGTCAGTTTCGTGTTCAGTTTCGTGGTCAGTTTCGAGGTCAGCTCCATGGTCAGTCTCATGGTCAGTTTTGAGGTCAGTTTCATGGTCAGTTTTGAGCTCAGTTTCGTGGTCAGTTTCATGGTCAGTTTGAGCTCAGTTTCATGGTCAGTTTCGAGGTCAGCTCCGTGGTCAGTTTCATGGTCAGTTTTGAGGTCAGTTTTGAGGTCAGCTCCGTGGTCAGTTTCATGAGTCATTTTCGAGGTCAGTTTCGAGGTCAGTTTCGTGGTCAGTTTCGTGGTCAGGCTCCAGTGTGACGAGCTTCCGACGAGGATCGTGTTTTCAGTTTCTTACCAGGATGAGTAGACAGGAGGAGGAGAAGTCCTGATGAGCCGGGATGGTGGAGAACACGGAGAGGACCAGGCAGCTGAAGACCAGGATGAACCTGAACAAGAACAACAACACAAAACCTGGAATCAGACGTGGCGACATCAGCGGGTCGACCTCTTGAAATCCACTGCACTGACCACCGAAGCATAATTTCCACCGGTCACATACGTTCACTCCATTTTCCTCTGCGATAAACTCTTGAACCCGTTCTGGTACCGAGAAGAGCAGGACACGAAGAACTTACTGTATTTCCTCTCCGCCGTGAACCACTGAGCCCGACTATTATTCAATTTCCTGAGATATCAAGTTAATCATGCTTGTTTGTGCAACATGATTTGCGAGAAACAAGCAGTGAAGCTGCGGCTGTTGGAAAACAAGCAACATCCAACCATTTCCACACTCCGACTATCGCTGCCTCCGCCAGGAAACCCTCTCCATCTTTTCTTTTTCTTTCTTTCTTTCTTTTTTTTCTTTTTTATTTCCATCACACGAATCTTCCAGAAACACATCGCCGTCTGAAATACGAGCGCCGGCTGTAGAGTTACAGTGGCGCTCGATGCTAAACGGTGAGAGCACATCTGTGTTTTATCATCTCAAATCTCCCCGTTAAGGAGAAAGTCTGGTCGACGTGCTGCGCCTGTCGCGACCTTCTGCGCCTGTCGCGACCTTCTGCGCCTGTCGCGACCTTCTGCGCCTGCCGCGACCTTCTGCGCCTGTCGCGACCTTCTGCATGTTCAGCCGTGTCCCGCCGAAAATGAATGAACGCAGGAAATACTCGAATATTTACTATTTCGTGGACGAAATGTGTTCACTGCATTTGACCACGTGTGTAAAAATAAGACAACCGCCCTGAAAATTCGACCTAATTTCACTTTGTTTCATTTCAACATCTCTATAAAAACAATTATCTGGTGATGTTTCGTGGTCACTCTGTGAATTTCAGTTAAAGATTTTTTTTTTTAGTCCTGAGTGGTTCGGATAGCAGCGCTCTGTTTTGAAGGAGGCAGGAAATACACTTTGAGTAGGTAGATGAGTTGTTTTCTGTGAATCTCTGGAGACTTGGGCTTAAAAGCCGAATCCAGCGCAGAAGTGACGGACTCTAAAAACGTAACTGGTGAGTGTTGAGGTGTCCGGACTGAAGTCTGAAACCGTTTTCGTTTTGGGTTCTCTTTGCAATTTTGGGGAGCGCACTACAGAGCTTTGCACGACATACCCACTTCCTGTCGTCATTAACTACGTCCTCTCGTCTTGCCCTCGTCCTGTCGTCAAGGCTTACTTCCTGTCGTCCGTTTCCCCCGCCTAATTTCTGTTGTCGTTGCCTACGTTCTGTCGTTACCATCGTTACCATCGTCGTCTGCGTCCTGTCGTTGTCCCCTACGACCTGACGTCATTACCCACGTCCCGTCGTCGTCGCCTAGCGCCTCTTGTGGTCATTACCCACGTCCCGTTGTCACCCATTAAGTTCTGTCGTCATCACCTACTTCCTGTCGGCGCTTACGTCGTCGACATTGATTTGGTTTCCAATTTGGTTCGTAGCCGTTTCCGTTTCAATCAAGAAAAATGATTGAGCACAGACATTTTGTTGCTACATTATTATTATTATTATTATTATTATTAATATTATGCCGTTGCTACCTTTGGACCAAACTATATTTAAAAACTTAACTCTTTTTAGTTGTTGTCTTTTTCTTCTATGAGGTGTGTGAAAGCACCCGGAAACATTTAACAGAAAGAAAAAAAAATGAAAACACACCTATTTGCTGAGCAATAAAAGACTAATTACCAGCAGTTTACTACCATGAAACCAATCAGCGCCTTCTTCACAACAATTTCTCAGCAATTAGTGCAATTCGGGACATTTGAATTCTGAAAAAGGTTTTGCACATTACGATCCGTTTTCACTTGCAAAAAGGTCATTACTGGCAATGTGACATCGGCTCTACCCATAATGCACAGCTGCAGCGAAGCGGAGACGAGGGAATCCTTCCCATCAGCATCTCGTTCAGGATTACGTCCCGTCGCCGAGCTGCGTCACTCGTCCCGCAACCCTGCAGTACAGTACCGGGCCGAGCTGCTCTGACTTCCCGTCGCTGACGTCCGCAGAGCCAAAATGGAGGTCAAAATCTTCACACGGCCGCCGGCCACGGTTACGTCATCGCGTCCCGACCCCGTTACGAGCTGCCGGGGAGTTCAAAAGCCGAATAAAAAGCTCAGAGGTATCGGAAGGATTGAGGTTTGGCTTGTTGACATTTCCACAGATCTGGAATAATGTGACTTTGATCGGAGGAAAACATCCAGTGACAAGCATTGTGCTGCTGTCAGCTGAGAAGCGAGCTCCTCGTCACCGGCCCACCTACGCCTCTCGCGCTCACAAGGTTGTCAGACCGAAAATTACACAGTTGACAATCGGCTCCCGTCATGTTTTCATTCTGAGTGTATTTAAACTTAAAAAGTTCATTAGGCGCTCGGTGAAGCTTCCCCGATTAATCCCGCAAACTAATGTTTCCCGCCGGCCTCGGTGCCCGAGTGTCACGACGGCTTTGGAATTAATCTGGAGGATTCCCGCGCCGCGCTTCCAGCAGAGCGATCGCTCTTAACCCCTCCGAACAGCTGGGGGCTGGAAATTAAAACCGTCCAACGTTGGCGCACGAGCGCAACACGGAGGCATCTGTCCTTCTTCCCACTCGTCCTCCACTCGCATAGAAACACGGAGACACCCGGTGTGTCACCGGACATAAATTAATTGATTCGTCTGGAGAACGAGTTGCGAAACCAGTAAGTAATATTCGCACTTACAGCCTATTATCCGTCGCCGGGTCTAAATAATGAGGCCGATGCGGAAGTGCCTGAAGCTGCAATACCACCGAGTGCCACTAGAGGTCGGCTCCAAAAAGCCTCCGGCTCCGTAGACTCCCATTCAACTTCTCTCATCAAATACAAAGTCGATAAAAATTTCTCCACGAGTTCTTATTAGTTTTCTGGCGGCCCATCTGAAAATAATCCCGTCATTCATTCGAAAGTAAGCCGTAGCGTCGGGTTTCCAATCAGATCACTGGATCCTCCCAGCTCGTCCAAATATGGTCACTTCCTGCTCCAAACCGCTCCGAACTAGCAAAGACGGCGACTGACAAAATCCGAACTCGAGGCTTCATAACGGACGTTCACAAACCGACGGGTGACGTCACCGCTGGTTGCCGCTTGGTAAATACTCCAATACTCCACAACATTAAACCACTAACCCTATTCATTTAAATAAGAGGAGCAAACTATTAGTAACACCTCTCAGAATAACCCTCAGCACCACAAATTACAGTCTCCAAAGTAACGACGAAACTAAAGGAGCACCTCTCTCAACCAGACTGAAGAACAAGAGAACATTATAATCCTCATAAAAGGAAGATTTACTGCTGTGTTATACTTTATGCTTATACCTGTCTGGTTTTAATGCAAATACTGGAGGCCCCGATTTAGAATTAAAAGGCAATTCACGACTATCCAAGTTTTTGAAACTACAGAAACCCTTCGTCCACTCTGATAATAAAGGGATGTTACAGAGTGATACATCTTTCAAACTATTTTTGTCCCGTTACAAAAATAGTAATAGTGAGAAAAATAGATCTTCTTTTCACTTCTTAAATAAAGAAGGAAGTCACATTAATGTCAGCTCTGCGTTATCCTTTAGAAACTCTATAAGGACACGAAGTGAAACCTGAAGCCCAGAAAAAGAAAAGTCCGGGTCGGAAAAGTGTCTCGTCAGCTTTTCTTCTTTTTGAGTAAAAACCGACGCCCGTTCGCAAAGTTTAATTTTGACTTGTCAGCGAGTTAATTTGAGCTTTTAAAGCTACACACACACACACAAAAAAAAGAAACGCAGATCACAAAGTAACACTAAACAGCTCCTTGGATCCCCCATTGTAACGTTTCTAAACCCACCTTTGTCTGCAGGGTTTTTACTTCTATTATGAACCACTAACCGCTGCAGGAAGAGAAGAATCGGTGCGGCCAGCACGCCGACATAACGTCAAGAAGTCCCCCCCGATCAGTCCTGTCATGTGTTAATTGGATCACGGTACGCTAATGGACTAATGATGCCGTAATGATCGGGCCTGATTGGGTTTCGTACGTCAGACGATCCCCCCCAAAAAAACACAACGAAAGAAGCTCTCGGCCTCGTGTCGCGTAGACGTGTCGTCTTGCCGCTGTCCGTGGTCCTGAAACCAAATCCTGCTGCTGAAGACCGGCGGGTCGCTCGTTCGTCAGCAGAGCATTTAATTATGAATAAACTGAATGCAGATATTTGATTCTACTTCATTAACTTGCCATTTAAAGGACCAGTGTGTAGGATTTAGGAGGATTTTTTTTTTGTGTGGCAGAATTAGACTTGTATATTCACATTATATACATGATAGAGGAGCCCGGAAGGGACAAACTAAACACTTTTTTTTTGCGTTTATCACATATGCTGTAGATTCTCTACCTGCTTGAATTTGGAAAGGGAAGGTGAGGCGAGAGGTGTTCAGTTGGTCGCAATCTGCAATGTCACCACTAGATGCGAACGTTGAGCATTTGAAGCTAAAATACTGTTTGAAAATCGCTCTAAACAAATCGACTATTAATTGATTTTCACGGCCGTGGTCATCTTTGCTGTTCACACCGTGACAGTTTTAACCTGCAAAGCTCTGGAGCCTGGTAGCATTGTGTTCTTCTTCTCCTTGTGTTGTTCAATGGCAGCTGGCAGACACCTCTCAGGTGGATTATCGCCACCTTCTGACGGGAGTAACGCATTACAACCAGGCGCCGGCAGAAAACAACTGAAACGAGGAAAAACGATAGTCGCATTTACCGATCGATTTTTTTTTTTCTTCTTCTTTTTAATGACTATTCGAAAATTATGACCCATCCCTTCTAGATGCCACTAAATTCTACACACTGCTCCTTTAAAGTAATTTAGAAAAGTAACCCTGATGATGTCATCAGGAGTTGATGATGTCAACACGGTTATTTCATCTCAAATTTGTTTGTCTCGATAGTTGACCCGAGAGACGATGTTACAAACTGATTTCGGGGCGTCCAGTAAAGGATGCTTGCTGCATGGCATTGTGGGAAACAAAGGCTCCATCTTAACCTGCACTGAGGACCAAACGTCAGGATATCTCAGTTAATTAGTTCATTTTATTTGATATATTTGGAACAGGGACCAAGTACAAAATACATCAGTCTCACAAAGAGAAAAGTTGTTTTGTACCAGATTGCCAGGATCTCTTGATTGTAACCATTCTTTAAAAAAAAAAAAATAAAAAAAAATTCAATAAAAGCTATAACTTTTTGGAAATTTACCAGAGTCCCCCTTTAATTATCAGTCTGCTTGTTTCATAAAAAAAAAAAAAAAAATCGGAATTAAAACCCTAATTTATTTAACAGTTCTGCTTCACGAAGGACTTTAAATGATTCACAATCGACCCGTTCCCTGTTGACTCGTCCATAAATTGTTTCAGCAGAGAAAAACGTATTCATTACAGGAGTCAGCAGCATTAAAGCTGCAATAAACCGGCGCAGCGGGTGAAAGAGCCACCCGCGCTCACGACCCGGTGAGAGGGGGGTCAGCGTCCTGCCTTGGCGGAGGCTATCGTTCTCAAATGTCCCCAAAAATTTAAAAAAAAAATAGCTTAAATACAGCCGAGCCAGGGGAACAGAGGAAGTGTGTGTCACGTTACCTCTGCGTTATCCTCAGGAACTTTACGAGGACACAAAGTGAAACTTAAAGCCCAATAAAAGCCCGGTTCGGGTCTTAAAAGCACTCGTAATCTGTCAGCTTTCAGGACGTCTGCGGGTTCTCCGAGCGCTTTTTTTTTTTTTTTTTTTTCCTGCGCGCGTCGGCGCCGCCGTCTCCAAAAAGCCGATTGAAACGTCATAAATAAAAACGTCACCGCGACCTCCCGAACGTAACACAACACCAGCAGGTCACTCCTTTTGATGACGGACTGCGACCCGGAGAGACGTGACCCTCCCCCTCACCCCCTCCCGCGACCTCTGACCTTCCGCCGCGGGGCGACACATTCCTCCACGGAGAACAGTCGGTCGCGATCTGCGTGCCTCGGACCACTCTTCGACGCGTCGGGCCTCTTCCGCCAGCGACGGGCCTCCTCGGCACATTTCGGAGTCTTACAGGGGGGGGGACGAACCGTTAAGAGCTGTTGACGCTCGTGTAAAACGCCGCGCCATTACGCCGTGCGTGCACAAACGCTCCGAATCTGCAGGACGGCATGTACGTGCGTGTTTTTTTTTTTTTATACCAGCTGTTAAAAGTCACGGTGTTGACAAGAGAAGAGGCTGTAAAGCTCGGTGGTGGGGAGGAGGGGGGAGGGGAGGGGGGGGACACGCCGCTACGAGGCCGATGATCTCCACAAAGCACCTGCGCTCTTTGAAAGGCTGAACCGTCGACGTGCTCTGTATCCTGTCAGGCAGAGGGTGGAGGAGGGTGGGGTGGGTGGGGGTTGACATTGTGTCTCTTACCCCACCCCCCACCCTCCACCCACCACCACACACACACACACACACACACCATAACGGCTGATGTTACGCGAGCAGCGCCGAGCGGGAGCAAGAATGAGCCGAGTGTGTGTTTGGGGAAGATTAGACGAAAGTGCAAATCAAAAGCTGCGGAGTCGGCTCGAAGAGGGAAGCGGGGATTTTTTTTTGGGGTGACGTCTCACTCTTGAACTCCCCCCTCCCCTCCCCCCCTCCCCCCCAGCGGCGTTTCGATAACACAAGGCGACGGCTCTCGGTGCTGTGAAAGGATTTACGTCGACGCGACAGAAAGCACAACACGGGGATTTCTCCGACTGTTGTGGCTGCGTTGAGGAACACAAACACCATAACGATAGTGTTTCATATTTTCATTGACGTCCTGGCGCCCGCCGTGTTGTTTACGGTTATGGTTAAAGAGAGGAAGTTTCTCCCCGCCACAATGAAAATTAAATACTTGGGAGGAGGTTTCAAAGTCGACACATGACGGGCATCTCGCCGACTGCCAAGACTTTCAGTTGCATTTTCTTTGTCGCCAGAGAATTTCCTTTTTCCGTCATCTCATTTGAGTTGGGCTTTTGTGCCCAGACTACGGGCTGAACCTATCAACCTCTGCAGAGTAAATACGCAGATATTAGCTCCGTGACATCCACGATAGCTGCCTGGTCAAGTTAACCTCCACCGTCACCAGCAGCGACGTCGCCCGTCGGTTCGTGAACGGCTGTTACGAAGCCTCGGGGCTCAGATTTTCTCCGGCGCCGTCTTTGCTGGTTCGGAGCGGTTTGGAGCAGGAAGTGACCATATTTGGACGAGCCGGGGGAGGAGCGAGCGGTGGACCTGACCGATCTGATTGGAAACCCGGGGATACTACCCCCCCCCCCCCCCCGATAGCTGTAACCTGACTGCACCACTGACCTGTCAATCAAACAGACCTCCCCAAAAACACAGATTTTCTAATTAATGAGGGGATTATTTTCAGATGGACCGCCAGAAAACTAATAAGAAGGAGCGACTTTAGCGAACAACACCGAAAATAACTATTGATTATAGATAGTCAGTGAGAATTTCATGAGAGAAGTTGATTGGGAGTCTATGGCGCCGACCTCTAGTGGCACTCGGTGGTATTGCAGCTTGAGGCATTTCCGCATCGGCCTCATTTCTCAGAGCCTGAAGCTACGTCCACTTTTATACACAGTCTGTCGGAGTAACTGACAAATGTTGCCGAGGAGAGGTAAGTCGGGGCTAACTAGCTGGACCTGCTACCCCGTAATAGCAGAAGGAAATGAATGGACGGACGAATGGACCTCTCTTCCTCCCGCCAGGCTTACATGTCTCTGACCACGGGGTCAACTGAATGCAAAAAAAACCCCCAAAACAAAGCGAACAATTAGCAGCTGTAATTGTGCACCAAAACTTTACAGTGACGCTTTTATGCTGGAGGTCCACTTACTCAGTTCTCACACCTGTTTATCATCAGCTGACGGGAGTTTTTTGGTCCTCGTACAGCACATGACTTGTGTACTTGAACATAACTTCACTCGGAAACATTCAAACACGAAGACGCCGACAACTTGAAGAAAATACTTTCTTTTTTTTTCTTTTTTTTCAATGACACCAACTTGAACATCATGGCTTCGAGGTTTAATAGCAGGGCACTGATGTGGTGCTGTGAAATGTCATGTTAAATGCGAGCGCATTATGCAGCCTGCTTCAGCCGGTAGATGTACCTGTCACAGTCTTTTTTTTTTTGGAGCTCTCACTTCCTCCCCCATCAAACCTTCCAACACTAAGTGCTGCACATTCTGTCGGCCTTATGTAGTTCAATATAAAGTCCCCGCTTCTGTTTAAAGGTTTCATATTATAAATGACAGGAGGCAGCCGGAGCTACAAAGACTAAAAAAAAAAAAACTCGTATCTTTTTGTAAGTATTTTGACAGTTAGTTTTGTATTATAGGATTCAATTTGCAGAGTCACAGTCTGTGACCAAAGATGTGCCAAAACTTTCCTTTTGCTCTCACTGACAGGACGATTTTACCGCGGTGAAGGTCTCACAGCGCAGCCGTTATATAAACATTTAAATAATCCCACATATCATCATCACGTGCTGATGTCGTAGAAGACACACGAGGAGGCTTAAAGTTTACAGGAACACCGTGCGTGCTTCGACGGTTTTTTTCTTTCAGCTAATCACATGCAATCTGTGATTTTTTTTGGGGAAGTCTTCAGAGACAAATTCCAACTGCAAACATTTGCTTTTCACCGTTTATTTAGCCATTTTGCTCCTCCTTTTTTGCCACTTCCTAAATCTGGCCAAAGTTGGTGTCTCTTACTTTCTTCTGTGCAGGGTGCATCATGTTGCAACGCTCCCCCCCCCCCCCTCCCTCCACAGCTGCTAGCTGCACAGCTGGGTTGATATATCACACCTCAAAACCTAAAAAAGAAACACGAGAGGAGGGACGCCTATTTTAAGGCCACGTACATGAATTAATTAGGAAATTATAAGAAATTACGTTCTATTACAATAAGCGAAGGCGCTGGAGATAAAGCCGCCGAGACCACCCACAGGCCCACATCCAAGAGGCCACAACGAGAACGCGGCAACGATTGCCTTTAAAATGCATGTTTGTAGAGAAAGAGAAACACGACTGCACAAAACCACAAGTGTGCAATGTCGTAAAGCTGCCCCGACTCTAGTTTAATGTGTCTGCGCTCTCGTGTCGAGGCACGTCGAGAGGATCCGCAAATCAAAAGGTCCGCCGGCCGAGCGGCACGACGACTCGTAATGGAAAGTAGAGCGGAGGAACTGAACAAGTCACACTTTATAAACAAGCCAGAGACTGTTTATGAAGCTCCGCTGTGTTGTCAAGTGGTCGTCCTTATATTTGTTTTACAGTGAAGTACAGTGTGTTGGCACTCATGAAAGACTTTCCATTTTTATATCAAATCACCATTTGAGTGGTTTAAATTTTTTTTTTTTTTTAAAAAAAAACGAGCTGCAGTTCATTCTCCATATCGTTTCGATTATTTAGATATCGGCGTTGCCAGACGCGCCTTTTTTCAGTTTTATAACGTACATGTACGACTCTTGCAGCCAAGCATAGAAATACTCAGATGTCGTCTAGACGTAAGAAGAACACGTACGTAAACTGAGGCAGGTCGAATGAAGGAGGTCTTGTGACAAACGCTAATCGTTATTACATGTTTTTTTTTTTTTTTGGTGTTTTCTAACCCAAACCACATTGGTTTCCACATGGTTTTCTTTCCTTAAAGTACAGCACAGTGATACTTGCCACGAGGCAAAGATGTGAAACTGATACGCTTCTTCTAGTGGACGGGCGTGTGTATTACACGCTTTGTCGTGATGCCCGGTTTAATCTTGTCCAAAAACCAGCATCATTACGCCGCAAAAGGCCATTATGGAGTGATTTTTTTTTTTTATAACTATAATGCTACTTTTTAAAGTCATGAACAAAGTGTATTCCATTGTCGGTAAACCATTAATACAGGAACACATTTTCACATCTCGGGGTGTAACCGGAGCAGATTTCAGAGTCCCACACCTCCTCCTGCCAAAAAGACTCACAGTGATTATTAGATGTCCAGTCGTGTGTTGGGCTGAAATGAAATGCGTACGGGCGGCATCTCGAAGCAGGAGCGCTGAAGAGTGTTTTGGCAAGACGCGGACAATAATGTGATTATCTTGTGGAATCACTTACGGAGAAAGTAAGGAGAGCAGGAGAGGCCACATGGCCTCAAGGAGATGTCCATAAATAATTCCTTTACTCTGTATCAGTACGTTGCCTTTTGTTCATCAACCAGCTTCAGATGAAAGATGGAGACGGACGTGACAGCTGAAAAAAAGGGTCCTCCGGGACAACACTGACACCACGATTCATTCTCACTACTTTAATTAAGAGTCTTTTTCGCACACAGTTCCCATTATCGCTGTTATGGTAGAGGATATTATCCAAAGCAATCATTGTCTGGGACGGATCTGTGTCATTTGCAAACCTATCGATCCTTTTCCACAGCTGAAAACGTCTACAGTGACTTTCTCTTGCAGTTTCCGACTTTTCGGCGACTCTCTCCATCGATCAACAGTGTTTGTCTAATTCCTGCAGCCGGTGACGGGTCAATACTTGGACCTTCGGGCTGCGACCCACTTCTACCTCCAATCTCCCTCTAAGCAAACAAGTATTAATGGTGCCGGGTGAGGAGATAATGAGGCACCCAGACGCGGACTCGCCGAGGTCAGGGAGTGGCAGAGGCACATGGAGCGCTCATTGTCACACAACCCGCCACGAGGAGGGAAGCAGCGTCCTCGACTAACCCCACAGAGTTTTATTTTGGAAAGCTAATACCTTTAAGTCCCGAATAAATGCATCACCTGTCCAGATGGCGCGCTGGAGAACCGCTGGGAGCACCGCGCCCACGCAGCCAACCTACTCAAAAGGTCAAATTCACGGATAAATAAACCGGCCGTATACGTGCGGAGGATGAGTCGAGCGGAGCGAGAAAAATACATTCGCTCGGGACGGGCAGCGGCACAAAACAACCCTCCCAAGGGTATGCAGAGTTTAGAGAAGTGGTCGGCGTTGAAATGAAGACCCAACTGTGATCCCGTGACTTTTAGAGCCCTGAACTAAATCAAAAAACACTCTCGCTGAAAAAGTGGCTGCACACACATTACTTCCATCTGAGAGTGGAAGACACCAGCGTAGCCGTGTGATATCTGCTCAGGCAAACCCCGGTGACCTCAGAATAGCAAGGGCCCCATTAATCAGCGGCGGTGGAGTGGGCCGGTCGATGGGCTGACGCCGAGCATCCATCTCCATGCGGTCTAAATTTGGGTGATAACGAAGGATGAGGCTGATGGCTGAGAACATTAAAATGGGCCGCCGTGCCGAAAGGATGAATTATTAATCAAATACAGATATACGTGGTGACGACGGCTTTTCAATCAACGGGCAATCTTTATTTTCCATCTCCACCTCCTTTTGTTTTCCTCATTTTCTTTGGATGTCATCAATTTTGTCTATTTCTGAGGAATCACGCCACTTCTAGGCGAAGTCCGTCTTCACGCACGCGGACTTTCTTATGCGCTAACTGTCACTGCAGAGACAAACTTAACTTTGAAATTAATCTTTTACGGCTGCAATAATAAATATTTCTTGTTTTAAGAAAGATAAAACGTGTTATGTGAAATGGGGTGTGCATATCTTTTCAGTTCTATGTAGCATTTTAGCATCTTTCAGCTCATTGTTTCGATTCTGAAGACTTATCACGCCTGTCAATCCTGTTTCCAGCCGCTATAAAATCACACAGTGGCGCACTGAGCAACAAAAGACCCAAATTGACTTCATAAGGTGATAATACGCAACATCAATGTTTGCTTGTTCCACTACCAAAACTGATGCAGGTGTAAAAATGATTTGTGTTTTCCCCCCTCTGTTGTAGATGACTAGTTTGTAAGGTAAAAGAGGCTCCTTTAATCCACAAGAAATTAGAGCCCAACCGATACCGGATTTTGGGGGTCGATACCTATATTAAGTGGTAAAAAGAATTCTCATATGCATGTACTCTTTTCTACATACTTTTTATGCAGTATATATAAACACATTATATTTGCAATAAGCCATCAAACGGTGCTAATCGAACACTTGATACGGGATCATTCTTGGCGACATTGACATTACGAGGGCGGATCAACGATAAAAACGATCAACGGAGCGCAGCACCGTGGCGAGCGCGAATCACGGAGAAGCCGTAACCTTCGAGAGTAAGTGTTACGAATTTCGTCGCTCGATCGTCGTCAGTTCCTGACTTGCACACGTTTTTGCGAGCGTCAGTCCGGCGCGATTTCTCCGTGGACGTGGGCAGAAGGGCGCACATCGACGTTCGCGTCAAACTCTGGAGACGTTTGCAGTCGGCGCCTCCGAATCAAGGAAGGAGCTGCAGAGTCAGTGACATCTCTTCTTAAAACTATACTTTTATCGGCAATAAAACCCTTTCAGTGATCCACTTATGTCTTTTATTCCCTGTTGTAATTTGTTTTATGGTTGTTTTATACGATCATTGTGTTGTTGGATTTTAAGGCTTGTTTAAGTTCAGAGGTTGTTTTGTTTTAATGGATTATTTTATGGGAAGCATTTTGTAACTCATTTTAGACAAAGTGCTATACAAATAAAGTTCATTATTATTATTATAATACCGGCAAAGGAGACCCTTAAGATTTAATAGTTAAGTAAAAAAAACTAAACCCCACAACCTTTCTCTAATCTGAGCTCAACTTTAACTTTACTGTATCATATTTAAGTAAATTACTTAAAAAAAAAAAAAACACGACCACTGAACACAATCTTGGGTTTTTGCAGGAAAAAAAAAAAAGACAATAAGAATGATACAACCACTCTTAAAGAAAAAAAGAAAATCACAGACTAAATATATAAAATGGACGTCACGTGTATGTTTCCTAAAGAACAGTCGAAGCGCCGATCGACATACATGACACAGAAAGTCGTGCATTTAAATTCACATATGTATCTGCACGTCAGCCTTGTTTGTATTATTTAGTTTTGGTTGTGCACGTTCAGTTTATGAGCATCAACAAATATCCATAATGACGGGAAGAAAGAAAAAAACAAACAGCTTGGAGGTCTGAGCCGTTTAACGTGAACACTTTGTGTGAAGATCCGTCCACAAAACACACCAGCGTTTTCCCAGAGGAAGCGGAGGGAGCCTCGAGCAAGGCCACAAATACGTAAGAGGCCGGTGGGGGGGGCGAGGCGGGGGGGGGGGGAGAGTCATCGGAGAGGCTGAAGCGAGATATTTGTGGTGAAACCGGATAATTAACAAGCAACGCAAGAAGACAGGAAAAAAATAAATAAATTGAGGAAAGAGTGTATTTCAGCTGTTACAAACTGTGTGACGAATACCAAACATCCTGTACATTCCTGCCAGTTGTTCAGTGGTCGACTGGGAAGGCTGTGATTGGAAATGTGATGATACCGTGATGGACGACTTCTCGATGACGTAGCAAAATAACCTCCGGGGGCGAGAGGGGGGGGGGTGTGGGGGGGGGGGTAAAGATGCCGCTGTAAACTACCTCCATTTTTTGACACGTCAGCAGAAAAAAAGACAAGAAGATCCAGGAGTGAGTAGAAACAAGAAGCTTTGTTTGAAAAGGTAAAACTGCTTAAGATGGCTTGATGCGTGATGTTCGTACCAAATTTCAAGCTGTTGCTGAGGGACGTTCCTCAGATGGCGCGTCCACGAAAAATGGCAAAGACGTGAGGTCACAATGGCCGTGACCTCCGACCTGTGACCACCAAAATGTAACCACTTTATATTTGTGCCAAATTTGAAGACACTGACGTCTTGGCGTTCCCCAGATATCGTGCTCACGAGCATGGGTCAATGTGAGATGACAGTGACCTTGACCTTTGACCCTTGAAATCGAATCAGTTTATCCTTGGTACCAAGTCAATCGTTTTGCCAAGTTTGGAAAAATAGAACAAAAAGAAATCAAAGTTTCTCTATATGAAGTCTTGAATGATTTATTGAACATTTATTTTTTAGTTGTTTTGCATGCTTATAAACAATCTCGATAACTTTGTAATGAGGGGCCGAAGCAGCAACGATATTTACATTTTTTTTTTTTTTTTTTAGTGTAACTTTGTAACACCTGTCCAGAGACTATAGACGGATAATAGCTTCTTGGCTAATTCGATTAACGCGCCAATATGCTATTTATAAACTTGTTTGTGATTTGCCTTGAATTAATTTATCTCTTGGTTGTTAAAAGACTTTTTCTTCATTTGCTGTCAATTATTTTCACTTGTGAAACTGTGAAACCTGTAAATGTTTTAGTCTTTGGGTGCAGATTAATGCGGGATGTTAACAGCAACTATTTATGTTATAAAACTGCAACACGGCTTTGTTTTTTAATAGAAACCCAAAAAAAACCCCAAAAAACAGAGAGACTTTAAAAGGTCCCAGTGGGGACTTTGAATTATGACAGCAGTAAATGGGCGGAAATACAGTGAAGCAGATAAGAATATATCAGAGAGATCCGACAGCAGATAACAAGCAGCATGTTGACGATGTGTCTGGGAGCTCAAATAAAAAGCGCTGCTGCGATGACAGTTTGATGAAGTTCTTACAACTTCACCTTTCTCCTCACATTTATTTCCTCCGATGACAATTTACACACACACACACACACACACACACACACACACACACACACACACACACACACACACACACACACACACACACACACACACACACACACACACACACACACACTCTTGCATCACACTGGTACTGTTCATTAAAAGTCTGGTTTGGAAAATACAAATCAGCACATTGCGGCTCACGTCATCGCAAATATTTCTTTCTCTCTTTATATTTAGCCGCATTCGGAGATGATAAAACGCAATTATTGAACAAATCCTCACGACGAGGCAGTTTCACTGTTCATCGTTTCATCACGTTGTGCGCGGCGCCCTTTTTATTACCATTTACTGGAGGAGCAGAAAGACGTTGCACGCGAAGCCTTTTCTGAGGCACATTCAGCACAGAGGAACAATATCAGGGAGGTGATTTACATTATGAAGTGACGAGATGAGAGCCAGATGAATTCAGCCCGAGAGAAAACAATTACAAACAAACAAGATGAAGACGAATGAATGAGGCGGACGAAGACAAACAACGAAGGGTGGATCCTCGGCGGCGGCCATTAACCTTTTTCAGACCGCAGGAACTATTTCTAAGGAGTTCCCCCTTTTTAAAGTGTGGGGAACTTAGAACCTTTTAAGTTCCTATAACTCCGTTTTTAGTTCCTACATCTGCCTTGTTACTCTCCTCTGTTACAATAGGAACTGCGGTGACACACAGACAACCGCCGTGTTTAAAAGACAGTGCAAACAGTAAACTAACAGTAAACTAACAGTAAACTGCAGCTACGAACGAAGTCTTTGAAAACAAAAACCAAAAAAAGCAGAAGAAAGTTTCAACCGGAGGCGCAAAATACTGAGAGACGGCCCGAATACGAATGTCCCGGCTTTATTAAGCCGATACAAATCGAAGGAAATACAGAGCTTTTCATCGAAAGCGTGATCGTCTGACTTCAGGCACAACGCCTTCCTGCAAACCTTTCACAATAAAAGCCTTTTTTTATGAGGTGTTCTCTTTCCAATAAAACGCTATAGGGCTTTTAGTTTGAAAAAAATTCAAGGTGTCAAGTGTTTTGTTTTCTATTGACCTGTCATGCAAAACAATGAAAATGAAGTGATTCATAGCGAGGCTTCGGGTGAATCCGTTAATACATCTTTAATGGGATTATGAGCAAAAATGTACTGTTCAATTTCTATTTATTGGCCTTCTTGAACAAAAACACGCTTTGGATCTTTAAACAGGTCAAATACGAACGTGAATTTCAACCCGATTCAAGTCAACTGAAAACTGTATTTCCTCACTCTGAGAAATAAGCGGCGGAGCGTCGTTCGAATTGGAGCCGCGAATGCAAAGAGCAAAAGGCCTTAAAACCTATTTAGTTCTGGGGAGGGAGGGAGGGAGGGAGGGAGGGAGGAGGGTTGAAACTCCGAACACGCCATCCGCTAATCCGGCTGCAACAATCTTCACGGCGGTTTTCAGCACCTCTTTCCAGACTGTGCAGAGGAAGATGAGGATGATTGACGGGCGTCCGACTCCTCTGATCTCCTCATCCCCCCCCCCCCCGCCCCCCACCACCCCGACGGCGCGTACTACTACGGCCAAGAAAACACATGCACCTGATTGCATGCCACCGCTCATGGGAAAACCATTTTCTGCGGAGTCGTGTGGAAAAGCAGTGCACTTCCTGTTTCAGTTGCCGAGTGGTGAACAGCACATTCTCTGGCGGTGCTCCTCAGCGTCTCTGCTAAAGGGATTTGTCATGCCGTTTTTACAGTGCGGGTACGCTGCAGACCGATGCGTGCGACTCGGTAGAGCCGCTCGCTTCTTGTGGAAACAATAATTGAGGTGCCAGATAATCACGCTCCCTGTTTTCTGGAAAAACTGTTGACTTTTCTGTTCAAGGTAATTTGAACTTCAAGCCACCGTGGAGCGACGCAGACGTCGGGAATCAGGGAGCGCACGGCGGGCCTCTTCGAAAAATATTTCAGAGTGACAGAAAAATGCTGCGGTGAGGGCTGTTACAGTGCGAGATTAATTTTTAATAACCGCTTTTCAGATGAGGGGCACTCGCAGGGTCAGGAGGATAAAACGCATAAATACAGGAGCTGGTTGGCTGTTTTTGTTACAGTAACGATAACAACCTCGCAGTAAATTACACGCGAGACAGCCAGAGAAAGCCAAATGGAAAGATGATATAAATCTGAGATGCTAAATCTATTCACTTTAGAATGCACCAGTTGGAAATTATGAGCCGTCCTCTGGTTAAAGGGTGTGGGGAGGATGAGGTCGGAGATGGAGGTATTTTCCATCCATTAGTGGCGTAGCATGAGATACACGCATAATTCACTTTCCACATCTTCACCCAATTAGCTAATCGCATCATAATCGAGCGAGCGCTGGCTGCATGTCTCACGTCACAGAGAGGAGAAGTTATCGCGCGTCGAACGCCAAGCGGAGCCCCCCCCCCCCCCCCCCCCCCCCCCCCGCCGTTCACACGAACACATTCACTCTGCCCGTGACATGAATGAGCACAGCCGACGCAACCAGTAAAAGCTGTTTTCCCAAGCGCACCGTGGCAGATGTTCGAAATGAAATAAAAGCTCGCGATGCAGCAGCAGCAGCGGCGAGGATTTACTGCGCGTCCGTAAAACACCGGCGAGCGTCGATGCGCCGACGAGAAACTTGACGTTTTCAGACGTTTACGTTCACGCAAAGTGAAGCTTTTAAGAAGTGGCGTTAAACACAGGGAAGAGTCCACCGCAGCAGCTGGGAGGGAAAAGGTCACCGGAGCGCTTCGGGGGATCTTCGGACACTCTGCGACGGTTCGCAGTTATTAAAAAAGGCGTCCATCTTCTTCTACAGTTGAATAAATGTCTCCTATTTGTATTCTATCGGGACGGGCGACATGAAAACAACGTAAATGCCGCCAGGTCAGCGTCGGCAGCTGAACGTGCTCTCTGACGTGCGGCTCATCGAATGTCTTTTCTCCAGCTGAGGAATCAACCAATCAGCTGCCACGTTCGGTCGGTTTGAAACGACGCAGCCGTCGCTGGCGATCGAACGTGATGTCGTTGTAACTTGTGAGGCCGATTTACTGACTTCGTGCAGGCGGCAACGTCCGCATTCAATGTTTTCATTGCACTTGTCGACCCCGTCGGTCGGATGTCGAAGACCGGACTCAACGTCCGTCACCACCTTTGCTAGTTCGGAGCGTTTCGAAGCGGGAAGTGACCACGTTTGGACGAACTGATCAGTCGGTGGAGCCGACTGATCTGATTGGAAAACCCGGCGATACTGCGTCCCGCCCACCGATAGCTGTAGCCTGACTGCAACACGGGCCTGTCAATCAAACAGACACGGCCCTAAAAACACAAGCTTTTTGAAGCTTATTTTCTCATTAACGACGGATCATTTTCAGATGGACCGCCAGAAAACTAATAAGAAGGAGAGACTTCAGCTAACAACACCGAAATAAAGAACTTTATGAGAAGTTGAATGGGAGTCTAGAAATGGGAGCCGGAGGCTTTTTGAAGCCAACCTCTAGTCGAACTCGGTGGTATTGCAGCTTAAGACACTCGCGCATCGGCCTCATTTTTCGAAGCCGGAAGCTACGTTCACTTTTATATAGAGTTAATGGTCTGGGTACTCGAGGCTGGGGTATTAAGACTTTGGTGCATTCTTATTCCTTATTCTTTGATGCCTTAATAACCAGACTGATACTTTGGTGAGTTACTATTTAGGTTTTAATGCCAAACCCTGATCTCCTTCGGTAAATACATTATTTATTTAGCCCGATATCGGATATCACGTCATCCTTTGCTTCCTCCAGCAGTTAGAGGCCTTTCCCTCCTCATTGTAAACAGGAGGGGGGAGGGGGGGGGGGTTGACGATGATGAAGATGATGATAAATGCACGAGTGACCTGTAATCTTAAAAGGCACAATGGTGTCGCCATTCAATCCAAACACACACACACACACACACACATAAATTAGAGACACACTTGCACCTTTTCTCTTATTCTCTTTCAATCTGCTTTTCTGTTTGGTTGCAATTAGCTCGGTCTCTTAGTCCCCGTGAAGTGTGGAAAAAAAAAAAATGTTTGGTCTCACACGATGTTTGGTCTCACACAAAAACAAAATGTTTTTCGGAGTACTTCCTGATCAAATTAATCGGGATCTTTAATCTTTAATCAGGATCAAAGCCAGTAAAAAGTACTCGGCGTGGATCGTGTAGGCGGCATTTAGTGAGAGACATTTCAAACAACAGAGGAAAGCGATAATGGCAAAGAAAAATAAACAAATAAAGTGGTGCTGCGACTGAAGCTGCTCGGTAATGCTACATTTAAAAAAGACATTCGGCCCCACAGTGCTTCCTTTTGTCCCGACGACAATGATATCTCCTGACCTTGAATTAAGACTCCACTAAGCCAGTCGGACCGGTCTCAGTTTCGATGCCAAACAGCCATCAAAGCGGGCATTCGACAACAATGCCCACTAATACTCATATTTGCACGAGAACAATACGATTACTAAGCGTTTTTTTTTTTTTTTTTTGTCCACATGTCTGGATGGCTGGTTATGCAAACAGGTGGCACACAAAAGCTGAGGGGCATCAATAACAATAGAGAGAAGAATTAGATTTGCTCACAGTGCTTTGACAGATGAGGAAAAAGGTTGAGTGCACGTTAGAGAGGCTCCGTTGACATTCGTGTGTTTACAGGCAGACAGTCGCCGTCTTCTTCTTGTGTTCCTGCTGCACCTTAAAAAGCCGAATCGCACCGGCGACGGTTTCGACTCCCCCCGACGACCACTTATTATGCTTAATTACTCCCACTGATTGGCCGTTGTCCCCCATCAGGCTGGATGTCTGAAGGCATAATGTGGGTGCAGCTACCAGGAAACATATTTCATGTTGCATGCAAAGATTAATTTGTGATTATATGTCTGTGATTGCAGCTTTATTCAAATACAGCGCGAAGAGATCGGATATTGATTTTGACAACAGCAGGGCGCCAACAGAAGCCTAAAATAACTTCCATCATGTTTACACTCTTCCTTCATGTTCAGTCCCTTTTTTTTTTTTTTTTTTTTAAGATTTTAGCTGTTAACTCGCATCCAAAAACAGTCTCCTCTTTGACCTTTGACCTGCTGCTGCTGCTGCTGCAGGTGTTACAGCAACCTGTGGCTCCCCGGCTCGGGCCGCCGGCAGTTCTGCAATTTTCACACTGCAGCGCGAGCGCAGGAGGGCTTTGCATCTGGAAGCCATTGCCTGGCAAACTCATTATCAAATTACCAGGCTGAAAACACGCTGCCGTCGTACGCCGGGGAGCGAGAAGCTGCCAGCGTCGCTCTTAAACTGTTGCGTCAGAGAGATTTGGGCACGTCAGTCGAGTTTCTGGAGTTATGAAATTATTTTCACACACACAGAAAAAGCAGACGAGGCCACCGTGATGAGCTGAAAATTCAAAAAAAAAAAAAAAAATGTGTGACGTCGTCGAGAAGTCACAGCACTTAATGATTTGAGCAGATTGGCTCGATATTTTGGGAAATATTAATAGCACGTCGGTGCACTGAGCTGCATGCGGCTGCGTGCGGCGTATAGCTTAGCGGCCAATCGATGCTAGATGCTGAATCTTAGCATCAAGAGCGGAAACTGGGAGAAACTGCCAGTCTGTCTCTGTGAAAAGAAAAATTCTAAGTGTATTGTAACCATAAATTTAGTTAATGCAAGGTGTTTTGTTTTTTTAAAACTTTTTTCAGAGCTCGCCGAAATATTTAATCGCAACGAAACCAGACGAATCTTCGGCGAACGTGAAAGCGGGTAATCGAAGCTCATTGTCGCGACAGTACTGTTCGATATCCAAGAACACAGAAACAGTCACACCGACACAGAAATACCGAAAACTTTCCCTCCAAGGCGGCTTTCTTGCTCTACTTTCATGTCAGCGTTCATTTCCTGAGAGCCGACAGCGGAGGAGTTTGTGAGTCTGGCAGAAAAAAAAAAAAAAAAAAAAAAAAGATATTCCTCCTCTCCGCCTGCACTTCATCATCTTCTGCTGAAGTAGCAGGAGAGTGGAGACCCGCTAACCTCTCCTGATCTCTTTCACTCGCAGCTATGTTAGAAAGTGCTGGCTGTCAAATTCAGCCGAAACCCCCCCACCCTCCCCCCCCCCTCCCCTCCCCTCCCCTCCGCCCCCCTCCCCCCGGAAACACAATGGCCGAGCCCTTCTTATACGCCACTGTCAAATCCCACCAGTTTCATTGTTAGGTTAACGATACCGCCACTAATAACTTGACAAACAGCGAGCTGCAGCGTGCAGGCGGCTGCAGATGAAGGCACCGCCGCTCGTGTTAATTCACCTCGTCGCGAGCGATCGCCCCCCCCCCCCCCCCGCCCCCGCAGAGACCGTTGACACGGAGGAAACAATACAGCGTCGTGAGCGTCGGCTCACGACTTCCAGACAGGAAAGTGCGGCCTGTGTGTTTTATGATGTAGCTGCACGCTGCTTCTTTTATGTTGGTCGGATTATCAAGTCCCATAAAGAATCTTCTTTCCCTCATGGAAGCGCTGTTTCCATGGAAACTTTATTTTTATTTTTTTATTTTTTTACTTTAACCCTTGAGACTTGTGTGAAAGTTTCAGAGTTTCAAACAAGGCTCGTGGTACATTAAATTAACCGGGCTGCACGAGGTCTGAAGCACCGCAGCGCACAACTAAAAACACACCTCTTCCGACTTTACCTCGAACAGGAGAACTTTAGTAGCGCTTAAAATGACACTTACTGATAGCACTTTGTAGTTTGGCTTTCTTGAAGAAATTGTATTTTCTTGATTCCTGTTGTTCTGGGTTTTTGTACCCTCATGGTTGAAATGCACTTATTGTAAGTCGCTTTGGATAAAAGCGTCAGCTAAATGAAATGTAATGTAATGTAATGTAACATGGGGGCACGAGCGGCTCGTTTCTAAGCTGTTGCTCCTACGGTGGCCAATATTGTATAAATCCATTGTTTTTATATCATAAAGTCAACAAGAGAATTCTGCTTTTTTTACTGGTTGTTTTGGATTACTCATCTAAAGTGCGATTTCAGTCACAACCAAGCGAACAGTTGGTTTGTGAACGACCGTTATGAAGCTTCGAGTTCGTGTTTTGGCCGGCGCCACCTTGCTAGTTTAGAGCGTTTGTGCCCATATTTGGGCGACCTGGGGGGAGGAGCGAGCAGTGGATCTGACTGATCTGATTGGAAACCCGACATGAATGCGTCCCGCCCACCGATAGCTGTAACCTGACTGCACCAGAGGCCTGTCAATCAAACGCACCCACGCACCCCCCCCCCCCAAACATACAGCTTTTTGAGGCTTAATGTCGAATCAATGACGGGATTATTTTCAGATGGACCGCCAGAAAACTAATATGAAGGAGTGACTTTCGCTAACAACACCAAAAAATTTTTTAGAAAAAAATGTATTGACTTTGTAACTCAAGAGAGAAGTTGAATGGGAGTCAATGAAGCCAGAGCCTTTTTGGAATCCGCCTCTAGTGGTGCTCGGTGGTATTGCACTATATGGCACTTCCTCATTGGACTTAAGCTACTTCCACTTTGATATATAGGCTACGGTCGCAACGCGTTCCAGCAAATGTTTCACAATAAAAGCTTTTTCAAGAAATGTTTTTTCTGCCATATAAAATGCTAGAAGGCTTTTTTTTTCCTTTCTTTCTTTTTTTTTTATATCTCTTTTCCATGGTCGCCTGCATTAGCATGTTAATGTATGCATATAAGCACAAACTACAAAAGGACAGTGCAGCTAATGCTGATGGGAATGTCAAATAAATTAATATTTCAATTTTACTTGTTGAGGTTTCAGTCCGGAGTAAAGTGGTAGATCGACATACTTCTGCTGAGAGCAGGGCTGCTACGGTCAAACACGAATCGCACAATTCAACTCGCAGTACACTTGTATTTATTTGAATAAACTCTAATCGGGTAGAAGTGAAAGGATGAAATAAGAAAACGTGTCCTTTGCTAATGTCTGATCTTGGAAACAGGCTTTAAAACGGATTTTTATTCTGTTAAGTGATTTCATTGAACTGACCGTACTGAACGAGGCTACGTGAGAGTGTCGGTACCGTAGATGCTCCGCTGCATCAGTTATGTAATGACACCTTCATTAAAAAGACACAAACTCGGCACATTAACGCGCCACACAAACGCATGCTGGTGTGTACGTCGGCGCTGCACGCGCACACACACACACACACACACACACACACACACACACACACACACACACACACACACACACACACACACAAAAAAAAAAAAAAAAAAAAAACTCGCAAGAGATCCAGTAAAAGGTTCAGTTCGGATACTGTTGTGCGTGACTGTGGATGTTGTGTCTCTAAGGCAGGCACGTGCAAGCGTGGGGTCTTCACCAGCATGGAAACCACTTTTGTTACACAACCCCATATGCTCTGCGGGCAGCGAGGTCAGGCACACAAGCAGCTGAATGGATGTCTGGGAACTCAGAGCCATTAGACGCCCAAATCTCTAAAAAAAAAAAAAAAAAGCGCCTCCGACCAAACTCGATGTGAGGCTTCGAAATGGACACAAAACAAACAGCGGAGACAAGAGGGTGAAATCGGCCTGCAGTCAGGGGAGCGCACAAAGACATCTGGCCCTGATTACACCGCTCGCTTGACAGCAGGATGTCTCTCCTCTTTTGGTCTTTTGCTTCATCGGTCCTTTCTCTATCTGCCGCTTTCTTTTCTCAGCGTCGCTCCGTCTCCCGTCTTTTCTCTCCTGGCCCCACGCCAGAAGTTTCGATAATCCCTCGGAGCAGCGGTAGTTTTTAGCGCGGTCGGAGAGAGCTCTCCGCTCAAGACTTCGCGACAACATCGCATACGAGAGACTCTGCTGGAGTTTATTTAGTGTCTGATTAGCGCAAATTGTGACGCTTTTTCTTCTCGCTGTGAGCCATAATTCAGTGAAATCCAAACACTCGGGACATGTTGCGTACATGTTTAGATTCAGGGGGTGACCGACACTCCGAGGGAGTCACTTCAACGCTTCAGAACTCGTTTGAGAACCCTCAAGTTTTCCAGATTTCTTCGATATCCTGTTAATAGTTGAGTAAGCAATTTTCGTTTCCCAAAACGTAAACAAATATAAATCGGTACTCATATTGCTGCCCGCAGTATAACTCACTGTATCCATGGCAACATTATACTTTTGGCTTAAATGTGTGTAAACAAATGAGGATGAGAAATTTCCAAAAATATCTCCTTGAAAAAAAAAACACTTCAGCTTTCATAGGTTGCGTCCTCTGAAGTATTCCTCCCCCGAATTAAGATGCAGCTCAGATATCCGAATCAAGTTCACTCCATGATCTGCTTTTTATTTCCTGTTTTCAACGTGTGCATAAGTTCAAAAGTACAATCTTTTTTGCTCCGTCCCCCCCCCCCCCCGTCCCCCGACACCTGTAGGCCTGTCCCGGTCTTGCGGAAGACCAACCTGCCCGTAGGTGACAGATTGTGCCCTTTGAGAGCAAACATACTCAATAATTCAGGAGCAGCTCAAATGCTCCACAACACTCAAAGGTCTGTTTTTCTGCAAAGTGACACAAAAGTTTCTTTTAGCCAACGGAGAGAAAGTGAGAGTTTTTATTTTTAAGAAGGCAGCAGCTTTAAATCGCGAATGAGCATCTGTCATAATGATCGTATGAAGCAGAAGCTGGCCGTGTAGAAAAGGGTGGAAGCACCAGTGTTTGTCTTGCTAAAGCGTCTAGAAATTTAAAATTAAAAAAAAAAAAAAAAAAAGATGGCGTGACAGCCCTTTGGCCCATCAGCCACGAGACAATTCTCGTTACTCCGCTTTGTGTGCCGCACTTTTGTTAAACAGAAACAACGTTCGAGACGGAACAAAAGGCAACGAGGACAAAAATAAAAAGCTGCGCAGTCGAATGTTAACGACGACCGAGAAACCAAACGCTGAACCTTAACACTTGGAAACAAACGGACGGTTAACGGAGACGGAGGCTTGTTCAGACCACATAAAAAAAAAAAAAAAAAAGGTCTGTTCCTCTTCTGTCATTAGCTCCCACTTCACTTCTACGTTTTCCAGGCTTTGCTGCCTTAAAACAACAATCTAAAAATCACAAAAAAATGTGTTTTCTTTAAAAAAAAAAAAAAAAAAACTAAAAAAAAAACAGACCACCCAATCAACACGCCAAATTTCAGCCTCACGGGCTCGGCCGGCCGGCGCGGATCGTTTTGACAGTTAAAATCTAAAACAGCAGGATGTAAAGTGGATGTGGGGGCGCAGGGGTCCCGTCCCTCCGGTGGTGCTCCACATCGCCGCTCCAGACAGCATGAACTCACCAGAACAGCATGGTAAGCTCATGAGACTCAGGCCGTAGTGGCTTTGGAAAACCTATCTGACATTTTCCATTCATAAAATTCCTGGAATTGAGATGAAGGGGCGGAAATAAATCAGGCTGCTGCCTGATGTCTGTGTTTTTTCACATATATATGTATATATATATATATATATATATGTGTGTGTGTGTGTGTGTTTTTTTTCATGTTCCTGTGATTGGCAGCGTGAGGGTTTAGCCATATGTTTCCTCCTGCTGCCATTCTCCACAGCCTCCTTTTGTTTTTCCTATTGACGTTAAATAGACATAAAGACGGGATTTGCTGAGTGTGCCTTCCAAGTGAAGTGGTTAGAAATGAGAGGCTTTTACGACATGGAAAGATCTTCATTACTCTGCATATTACAAAGAGCCATGTATTGATGGAAATTTCCGCATCCCCTGTTTTTTGTTTTTTGTTTAAAAAAAAAAAAAAAAAAAAAAAGTAATTTCAACAATACTTCTTTAATCTTTTCCCCAAAAGTACCCCTGGTTTCATTTTACTTCTTAAACACTCTGATGTACAGTATGTGTACCACATTGCGGCATATTTGGTTTCCATATTTATTGAACAAAATTGGAAAGCTGGATTGAATAAAAGCAATTCAATTCCCGTTTTCTGCTGCAATATTCTTTGAGGTGGTTTGTCATTCGGTAGTTAAGGGACCTCCTGCTAACATGCCACCCCTGCTGCGCCGAGACCTCTGAGCTTTGAAGATAAAAGGATAAACTTTGAAGTAAATGTTACCAAAAAAAAAAAAAAGAACAAAATATTGTCATTTTCATCAAACAAACAGAAGCAATTCCTCTTTTTTTTTTTTTTTTTTTCTGATCCTTTACAAACCAGATCAGACTAATACTGAAAAGCTGATGAGCTTCAGGGTCAGCGAAGACATCACACCGAGGCCAAAGGGGACGACCAATCAAGGAAGACCTCGCGTCCAAAACATGCGACGGGATCGGATCCCGTTGTCGCTGCTTCTCGTGTTCCCCGGAGCGTCGTGACGAGCCGTTCCTTCGAGCGGAGCCGCTGGTTACCACCGGACGGGTCAAATTAATCACCGCGTTCATTCGTTTATTCAGCACTTTACCCTCGTCAGGTCCGACTCTTCTTCCCTTCACTCGTTTATTTTTGGCACATTACTGCTACAGTGCCGGGAGGTGAGCCACGCAGAGTTGCAGCGGGGAAATCACATGCAAATCGTCACGCAAAAAAAAAAAAAAAAAATGCCGCACAGATATTCACTTTTTATATTTGTGGGTGAAATACTCCGCACGCTGCGCTCACGGCTGCAGCAATACGGAGCTCGTTGGAGGCGCACGATGCAGTGAGACGGTAAATCATGCCGTCTGCGATGGAGCACCGACCGGCTAAGTGAGCTGTCCATTTCTGAACAAAAGAAATCAAATCAAGTTTACTGTAGAGCGAGTTTGAACCAAAGGGCTCCACGGGGAGCATTAAAATCCAATAACTGGACTGAGCGCGTTGATTCAGTGCCCTAAATTTCAAAAAGTGACATTTATAGATTCAAGTGCTTTGTAATGTAATCACATTTTTTTCTTGTGGCTGCGAGTAAAATTAAGTTTTATTTCCATTATGCTGTTATTGTGATGATCTTGGAAACAGCTAAGCAGTCACAGCTGCGCGTTTCAAAGAAAAAGGAAGAAAGCATCCCGCGAGTCTCTGCTGGTTTCCAGCGCAAACGAATCCTGAGCTCACTTCGGTTTGTCTTCGCTGCCTTTACCTGTTTCCACGAAGGGGTTTCATTTGTATGTTGTTTCTGTTTCTCCAAATCTGCAAATCGGAATCAAGTTTTTAAGGTGAATTAATACAATAACATTTGTGCTGTTGTTTACCCCCTTTAGATATATATATCTATATGGACAAAATCAGGGTACATTGTCATTCTATTACATGGCAGGGAGGGACATATTCACATCCCGGGTGTGCTTCAGCTTCCTCTCGCCCCTCTTGCCTCTCGTTCGTTCATGCCAACAGGAACAAGTCTCACAACTTTTTGATGTCCCTTCCTGCTGTACACCTAATTTCCGGCAAATGTCAGAAAAATAAAACTCTTTCTTCAAATGATGTAAAAAAATTTTTTTTTTAAATTGCAAAAATGGGGAGCTTTAGGCTTCCCTATAACAACGCTAAGGTTCATCCGAAACATCTTTTTGTCCACTCTGAATCCCTCTGAACTTCATGTCCACTCCATAAGCAGATGAATTACGCGACAGTAATGTCTGCTGGGACCGCGTGTCCTCTTACGGATCTTTTTGTGTGTCCACATATGACGGGAGTGTTGTTAAAGGAGGAGCTGCGTCGTCTGAGAAAAGGGACGGCCTGCCGAGAGGCCCGCCGTCAGCGACGTCCGCGCTCGCTCTCCTCTGTGACTCGTGGACTTGTGGTATGTGACGTCCCCCGTTGCACACCGCCGCTAATTGGGATTAGCATATTACCCACCAAAACAATGCTGTGACAGTGCGAGTCTGCCAGGTCTGGTGGCCTTTATTCACCGCAGACCCGGTAATCCTCCTGTCTCTCGGAGTAAAGCTCATTATGAGCGCCCGCCGGCTCTGGCACCTCCAGCAAATCCTATCATGGCACAGATACGGGGCTGCAGCTGTAGCGTGAGGGCTAGCGGAGGGCGAATCACGGCACCAGTGTTTGGACTGGCCGATTAGCACTCCTCACTGATCCCCGATCCCCGAGGATTAAACCCAAACAGCAGCACGGCCTGACTGTACGGGGCGTAATAGAAACACCCAGGTATGTGTCAAACACACTCTCTCTCACACACACACACACACACACACACACACACACACACACACACACACACACACACACACACACACACACACACACACACACTTTCATACATTAAACACTCAGATTTGTTCGTTAATTGAGAGTTAACAAACAGCTCATCATAAAAAACACACGATAACCTTCATCTCAGTTTAGGGAGTTGAAATTGTTAGATCATTGAATGTTTCATTAACACACACACACACACACACACACACACACACACACACACACACACACACACACACACACACACACACACACACACACACACACACTTCGTACGTTGCACCAACGAGCTACTTTTACGGCTCCACACTGAGCTCTTTTACTACGCGCCTCTCTTATCAAGTCGTGTTTGTCTGCGTGTGTTATGTTCTTCAGATGTGTTTTTTTTTATTTTTTTATTCTGTTTAATGTCCTTTTATTTGTGTTTTTACGGCGTGCTTTTATTGTGAAGTGTCTCCACACCAAATTCGTATTATGGGACAGTAAACTTTGCATAAGGATTCAAGTATTTTATCCAAAGAAGAACTGCTCGGGACTTTAATGGAAAACAGGAGACAATAAACGGTAACGCTGCTTTAAAACAACACCTACTGAACGTCTGGGAGGAACAGCTTTCTCTACATTCTGGACCATCACCATTTAAAAATATGGATGGAAACCCATATTTAACCTTAAACTACACAAGCCAAAACACACCGGCACTGAAGCTATTTCCACTTTTATATATATATATAGTCTATAGTTTGGAAGAGGCAGACTCGGATGTAGATATCGGTGAGCGTGCCTCTGATGTGATGAAATGACGTCAACGTGACTCGAATGTCGAGTCTCCTTTCGATTTTCAGATGTCAAAACGAAAGCAGCACCAACATGAAGTGGAACTCTATTATAATCTGGGAGGGCAGACAATCATACTCAGGCACATGCAGAGCAATCGAACGTAATCTGGAAGCACCCTTTGGGACTGGAGTACGAGGCCCGGCCTGTAATTACACGTATACAGTCTGAACACATCATTGGGAGTTTCAATTTCGAATGGGAAGCGACAGGCTCTCCACGCAATTACTTTGATTTCTTCCAGGATTTCATCGCCCCCTCGCAGTCAGAATTTTTGACTATCAGTACAAGCCCTCACCCTTGTACAAATAGAAGCCTGCATTTTCTCATAATCCCTGCATGAGAGCAATGAAAGTCTCCCGGAGGGGGGTGGGGGGGGGGGGAATCCCATAATAATGACACTGTAATTACATACAAAGAAATGCATTGTCAAACATTTACAATTCCTTTTTATTGTTGCCTTTCGAGAACGCAACCCTGCAGCTACGATACGACATATATATTATAATATACGCAACAGGTTGTGACAACACTGCTTCAGTCTGTGTCTCCGCAATGTGAGTCACACTGGACGGGATATTCATGCGTGGTCTTCTACGCTGCAAAGATGTTCGGGCATCGGAGGCGTTAGCCGTTACTCCCAAAGGAAGAAAGACATGATATTTACTGCTGTGTTTTCATGCCTGATATCTTGAAACCACTAAATAGCGCACAGCTGATTTAGAAGACGTGTCTACATTTGCATTTACGTAAAGCTTCTGACGTAAAAGGCTGACAAAAAAACAACAACCAAGCCTTCCGCTCGGCCAATAATGCCCCTACACACGTAAAACCGAGCGTGTTGCATTAAATATTTTCCCCCTCTGGCTCCGCCGACACTTTCAAGATGGGCGGCTGGTGCGTTAAATCGCTTGAGGCAGAATATGCCGGTATCTCTGCTGAATATGTACACGAGTCGTGCGTTAGCGCGCTCAGACGGTCCGCCTGCTTATCAGCCCAGAGGCGCCGATAACATCCGCCGACTGTCTTTAAGGCTGTTTGTGAGGGGGATGTCAAAGTAAGTGAAACAAGGCCACGACGCTCTGAGAATGGAGGAAACGGGAGCACGGAGAAGGTCCGCTATAAGTAATCATACGGCTACTAATCGAAACTAGGAACGGGGTGAAGGGCATCCTTAAGGGGAGGTCGATGGTGTTGTCGCTCATCACGAAACCTTTGAGGCTAAACTACAACTAGAGAGACGTCGGGGAACGGCATCTGAGACATAAGAACGAGGCGGGGAAGGGAAAGACGTGTATTGTATAGTCGGAAAAAAAATTTGAAGGCCACATGTAGTCATTAGGGCCCAAGCAGCGAATGGTGCGAAAGCCCTATTGTTATTCAAGGGATTGTTTCTCTTTTTATTGGTCGGTGGATATATAGATCATACCTACATCTAAAAAAAAGTCTATTGGCTAAGTTTGGGATTGCTTCCAGACAGGCATTAGCTTTAATTTATTTAACTATTGATTTAAAATCTCCTTGTAGAGACTTGTAACTCAGGCCTAACAAATCCAACCATCCAACTCTTCTAAAGCCATCGCCTTGGACAAAGTTGATGAGCAGCATGTCTTAAACTTTATTTTTGAGAACGGGAGTTACGAATTACAACGAGGCACCTGAAAACAGCGGGAATAAGGAAGAACGATAGTCTCACGTACTAATAGATTTTTTTTTTTATATATATATTTGAATGATTTTTCGGATATCCCAAAAAAATCAGGACTTTGGGCTACTGCTAACACCAAATGCGCAAGAGCACGTAGTTTGTAGTGAGACTCCCGTAGGGCAAACTAACCCGTATGAACAGACTACAAAGGAATTTAAACCATCATAAAGCTATAGATTTTTACTCCAACAGGTTCGGAGAGTAGAGTTACAAAACTCGAAGGGAGTAATTCGACTACATTATTTTCTGCAGTGAAATCGTCTTTGCCTCCTTACGATGCCACGTAGATGCAGGTTGTTGAAGTCAACATATTCGAAGCTCAGTTTAGTCAAACTTTGACCCCACAACTTACAACAGCACCTGTCGGGCCGCAGCTCGCGCGCTGCGAAAGGTTACACTCGAAATGACTTGAGTTTGATCTCCTTGCTGCTCTGATATAAAGCTGCACAACTAATTTAAGCCACGATGGAGGATTTTCGGTGCCATAAGTAGAAACACTGAAGGACCGAGAGGAATGCTGTTGCTAAGATAACTCCACCTTCCTTGACACTCGCAGACATCAATCAGTTCGGGGCCACGTCAGCAATGAGTTATCGATGGACTCCTGCGAGCAGCCAAGTCAGACGCCGCAGCATCTTTACGCGGAGACTCCCGTCTGGGAGCGTCACCCAATCCGGCGTCGGCAGCGCCGAGCTGGCGGCAGCTCGCCCAGTCAGACGACCGTTTGACTCCTGGTATCTTTGAGGCGGTGCAGATCAGCAAATGGTGTGACAAAAATGCCGGTTTTTATCACACTTGACAGCCCAACAGGAAAAGGTTACCCCGTGTGACAAATCCGAGGCAGGCCTTTAAACGGCTGGTGAGTCACGAGCGGGGAGGAAATACGACGCGGCGTCTGTCATCTCTGTTCGTTTTCAACAGTTTCCAAGCGCTGCGTTATCCCGGCCGACGAGTTTTTAGGGAACATAAGGGGGATTTGACACAAGCTGTGCAGCCGGTATCCACTACTACTACTCAAGTTTGTTCAAGAAAGTAGTTGGCAATCGGAGAAATCATTGGAAGGGCTTCATTTATAAAGCTTGACAGAATGACGAGTTCCCTGACGTGACGCTGACTAAACTGCAGGGTTAGTCCGGTAAAATGAGATAACATTTTCTAATTTTAAAACAAATGACTGGACAGTAATGCCCTCATTACTCACTCCCAGTCCATTTTGTGGCACATTAATCTGGCGACTCCCTTCTTTCCAGGCCTGATCCGGCTAAGAGAACAGACTGTAAATAGCACCGCGCAGCAGCATCACACCCGGCTGCCTGTGATGGAAGAGGAAGGGTAGAGGAAGGAGCCAAGGAAATGAGGCCAATTTCCCCGTGGGGCCCCCCGGTTACCAGGGACGACCGAACAGGTCCCACACAGAGGCGGCCATTAGACTGCAGCCTAATGGCGGGGTCCCGCCCACTTCCTGTCAGGTGTCCCCCGAGGGTGCGTCAGTGGACCTCTGAGCTTCTGTCTGGGTGTCTTCCTCTCCATCGGCACTTCTTTCTGCACTTTGATTTGCACGTCTGCCGGTTCCTCTGAAACCTCAAGAGGTTCCTTTTCTTTCTAGATTCCGAGAAGCTAAACAAACAGTGTGCTTCACGACGGACTGCAGCTCCGAGTTGAAGTGACGACCAGAAGCTGGAAAACGCTTGGAAATGAAGTGCTACCGAAGCGCCGACTGTGTAGGAAGAGAGAGGATGCTTTGGCCAGATGACTGTGGGGCCACTGAGGGAGCCTCGCTGCATTTCCAGTGGCAGTCAAAGCCAGCAGGCCTGCGCCGCATGCACGAAGTGTGCAGGGCAGACTGGAAGTTGAAGAATTTCCGTCCCGGCGTGAGTGTGCGAGAGAGAGAGAGAGAGAGAGAGAGAGAGAGAGAGAGAGAGAGAGAGAGAGAGAGAGAGAGAGAGAGAGAGAGCAGCACTCTCTTTTTCCACAAGGGAGAAGTTATGGTGTGATTTGCATGTCATCCAAACCACACCATTTGGCGGGAAATTGATGTGTGTGTGTGTGTGTGTGTGTGTGTGTGTGTGTGTGTGTGTGTGTGTGTGTGTGTGTGTGTGTGTGTGTGTGTGTGTGTGTGTGTGTGTGTGTGTGTGTGGCCATCTAGTTAGTGAGATCTACCCCAATGACTGCACACACATCATTCAATTTCCCATCCCGAAAAAAAATGTGCCATCGCGGCGGATCAAAAAAACCAGCACTTGACATCTTCAGCCGCGGAGTCTAAAATTCATGCACACACCGCGGTCAATCAAACACTAATGATACCTTCGCCTCGGTTTAAAATTACAGTTGGGAAGGGTCATTTTGTGTCAGTCAGCGCTGATGTCTTTATTTCGCATCGGCACGGCTGACTGACGCAGATAATTGGACGCTCGCAAGTGCATCTGTAACCCCGTTGGTTGTATTTCAAACATCACATCTTTCACGGCACACTGCGGTCAACATAAAGGGGTGAAAGGGTGCGCCGGTAATCGGGTCAGAAAACATGGCGTCGTGACAACAAACAAACAAACAAAAAAAAAACGTCGCCTTACGTCCGTCGTCTTGTTCTAGATTCTATCAGCTGCACTTAAAAGGGCCGCGAATGAGAAAGCGTTACGGAGGCCAAAAATACCCCGACGGTTTGGTGCGCTGGGTGCCATCGGCTATAAGAGTATACGGAGCGTGTCCCGCTCAGCTCTCCTTCTCATATTCGCCGGTGCCTCATTATCACACAGTCACGCCTCGCGAGCTACGAAGCAGCCTCTGTCTGCCCGGCCTCGCCGGTCCAGACAGGTGGGAGGGTAAAAGACAGAAAAAGACTCACTTTCCTGTTCCTCTTAAAGGATTTAAGGTTAATGGGAGAAGGTGGTAAATAGGGTGGAGATTAGCTTCCCCCGGGGGAGGTTGAGTAGGTGGCCGGAGACGAGAGGAACGCGAGACGAACTCGAATCGCTGAGTGCAAAGGGGGAAAGGGGGGGCAGCCGAGGAGGTAACGGAGAGGGTAACTGAGACGGAGGCCAAGAGAGAGCGGGGAGATGGGGGGGGGGGTTGCAGGAGTTTGTGGACGACTGTGGCAATGTTTCTCTTTCTCCTCCCCCTCCTTATTTTCCGTCTGAGTTACACGGTCATTTGGCGGCACCGGCCGAGACCACCGGCGTGTTTCCACTTGGCCGTCTGGTCGTCTGCCTCCCCTGTTTATCTGTTTGTCTGTCTGTCTGTCCGTCCGACTACAGGTTCTCACTGTCGTCCGCTCAGTTTCTCTTCCTGTCTGTCTTTCATCTGACTGTTTGTCTGTCTGTTTGGCCGGCTGACAGTTTCTCACTGTGGTCAGTGTAGGAAAGCAGATCCCTCGTTCCCCTTCTCCGCCAGAGTTAGGACGGCGGTGGGTGGAGGGGCGGGAGGAGGGGGGGGGGGGGCGGTGGAGCTGCTGAATGGGAGTCATAGTTTTAAACAAACCTCTCTGGTGCATCAACGACTCCTTGGGGGTTTGACCGCTTTCTGACAAATCCGCTGATGAATTCGGAGTCGTTTTTTTTTGCATCTGTTTAAGTTGCACTTTTGTACGTTTCTCAGACTCTATTGAGATCTAATCTAGCGGTTAAATGTTGATGGTAGAAACAGGACACGATGAAGAATCATCATTGGTAGCCAAGATACTTAAGTACTTACTCCAAATTCGATTCCCTACGCCCCGCTGCGGACCTCGAGATAAGCCGACAATATTTAAATGTACAAACGTTTAACTGGAAGATTCTACTGAAGAGTCGCCACTTCGTCTCGTAACGACACGCAGTCCAATATTCGTAAACATTGAGAAGACAATACCAAAGTTTTATTTCAGTCTTCGTCTACCAGACTTTTACCTCAGAGAAACTTTTTGCTGTTTTCACTAAGTGCTCTGTGGCTTTCAGATTCATTAGCTTCAGAAGAGAGAGCAGCAACATCCGGAGCTGAAAAACGACATGCCGACAACTGCGGTCCTTTTAATGGCCACTAGAGGTGGATTAATCCCCGCAGACCCGCATGTGAAAAATGCCCAACTTTACAGCGGATATAAACGTGTTTACAGCGTGGTACAAAATGATTTTTGTGGTCTCTGTAGCTAATTTCCCCGTTCACGACAACTGTACGAATTATTACTATAGAACTCGGGTTTAAATTGTACGAAGGCGTGAAATTATGCTGAATTAAGGGCGGGGCTGCTTTGAGTGACGAGTGGCTGCCAACAACTGCTAAAGTATAAAGACTAATAAAATGTCAATATTAACGAAATTTTAAAACAACATGGTGTCGTGGCCAATGCCTTAAGGGGAAGGAACAGCCCAGCGAGGGGACAGTTCAGGTTTTTATAGATTGGCCTGTCAACTTTATTAAAAAAGGAGTTTGTTGTATGTTGTAGTTGAATGTCACCCTTGTGTGTGTGTATATATTGTGTATACCTGTATCAGGGCACCATGAGAACACATTGATGGTGGAGATCTCACAGTTACCCGACGTTCAAAGTTTTCCCTCCATGTGCAGCAGCATCACTTCTCCGATTAGACTTCACACAAGTGGATGAAAATCCTGCCAGAACAAAGCACTAAATTGTGGAGCCTGTCGTACATTCTTTCAGTCAAAGGTGTTGGTTATTCAAAGAGCAAACGACACACAAACGTCTGACTTATGGTGGAAAAAAGTGAGTAAAAGTTGCCATCAGCCCCGAGCCAGCTCCGCTGTGTCTCTATTAATAGTTATGTTTTTGATTTTTGGTAGGGAGGGAGACCGACGCCAGGTCAGATGGCACATTTCCACACCTAATGTTCGACAGCCAAAAACGTTTTAAGCATCTGGAAACGCTATCCGAATCACAAATTTAGCTCATTAAGGTTTTCATTACCATCACAAACAAACGGAAAGCTGCGTTTTCTGAATTATTAATCATGCGTTATATGGGTTTTCAACCACAAACAATTAAGAAGAAAGTGTGAAAAGAGTCAGGAGATTTTTTTTTTTTCTTCTTTTTTTTTTATATAAACTGTTGACATCACTGTGATTCAGATTTCCAAACAGCAACACGTTCGGTAGTAGGATTATATTTGGCATCATGTGCTGTTTAATGTGACTTTACAGCCAACAGTCTCACTGAATGGAAAATATAGAGACAAGAAGACTTAAGAGGGTTTTCTTTTTTACTTTTTTAAAGTGGAAAACAACAAGTGCACCCAAAATCAACCGCAGAGGATACAAATTTACGACTGGTGAGGCGTTAACAGGACGGTCAAAAAGGTGACGGAAACAAGGTCAGGATTTAAAAAAAAAAAAAAACATCAATATGAAGATATAACTCGTAGATTTGACACACATTTTCAAACACCAAGGTGATTGTTTTTTACATTTCTGATCAGAACGAGTTTCTCTTCCCTCCCTTCCCTCTCCTCCCTCCCTTCCTTCCATTTGCATTTCACTTCCATCCACTTAATGTACTTTTATTATTAGCACTCTCTCGCTGTTTGAAAGATGACCGTGATGGGAGCAGGCGGTTTCCAGGTGTGATGAGAGCTCACCAGGCTGTACCGTTTACGCTGCTGTTAGCCTCTATAAAACACATTTTCAAAATAAAACACCCTGATCCGCCTCGTGATTGCAGGCTGTGGCTCAGTGGCAGCTCCGCTACCATCGGTGTGTTTGGTTGGGAGGCAAACTGTAAAGCGCTTTGAGACCACTAAGGTGATAAAGGTGAATACAAGTGCTGACGTTTTACCATTTATATGAAATAACTACATCAGCGTCGACTCCAGCGGTCTTTCCAGCAGGACAAGAAATGAGTTCTCCACCTGAGTTGGGAAATATTTAGGAGGATGAAGGTATTTTTTAACAACTAAAACCACGGCAAGCTTTAATACCTACGTCTGTAAGCTGCAGGACAAAGTAGGAAATAAGAAAAATAAACAAAAGGCGGACAAAAAAAAAGAAACCATTTAACAAAAATCAGGAAAAAAACAAAAACAAGGGTAGAAACAGTCCACTGAAACGCTCCCGGTGGGGTAAGGATCCGTGAGGAGGACGTGACGTGACAAACCCGGTGGTGAACGCAGGTTACTGCATGTCACGTCTCTCTTCTCCGCAGGTCCTGAAGGTGACTCAGTTTGTCTTTACAGTCTCATTTAATCTTCTATCAGATATTTCCAAAAATAACCAAGGTGGTGTAAACATCCTCCTGCGTGACCACAAGAGAATCTCCTTTCATCGCAGATAGAATGAACTCCTATCCTCTCTTGTACCGCAGCCGATATACTTTATTACTTTAATCCAGCAGGTACGTTTTAAACATGTACTGCAGTAATATTTGCCTCTCCTGTAATCCCACCATGAACTTCTTTCAAAGGTCGTCTCCATCTGTCTCGCTGACCTCGGACAGACGATGACATTTAAATCCGGCTCCAACTGTAACACTTGTGGTGTTTTGGTTTTTTTGGGGGGGATTCAGTGTTTTTGTGTTACACTGATCTTTCCGTGACCTTCTGGGCTCGCGTGGCGTCGGCCCATCTGGGGGAAGAAAACTACTTGTGAACGGTCGAAAATAAAACGTGGGAATAAGACGGAGGAAAAAAAAATAAAAAATACACAAAGCATTAAATGGAGGATCTGGTCCGTTTTGGACGAGGTTAGGAGTTGGTTAATTTAGAGGTGAGCTACGGTGCATCGAGAGATTAGACAGGAAATGGATCACTAGGCTGTTTTGGTTGGGTGCTTTGAATTAAGGCAGATACGGTGCTGCAATAACAGCGACAGCAGTAGCAGAGAACAGCTTGTTTTAATTGTCTCTGAACTGGAACAGCTGGCTGTGACTACCGGGCCTCACAGCATAACAGAGCGAGGAGGAGGAGAAGCAGGAGGAGGAGGAGGAAGAGGAGGAAGAGGAGGAAGAGAGAGACCGGAGCAGACACAGACAGAGGAGGACTTGGAGTCCACGGCCAGGGGTGGAAACTCGGGCCAAAAAACGTCCCTGCTGCTCTTTAAGGGTTCAAAACAGATTCTACCGAATCGAGGAAGCAGCTGCAAACACTTCACAGCAGAGAAAATAATCTGATGAAACAATATAAACACAATAAAAAAGATGTGAATATCTCGTTGGAAAACAAGGCCGTAAGGGCTGCGATTCGAGGTAGACACCCGGCTACTCTGTTCATTTCAGGAAAACATCCAGCGGAGACGGCTGAACTCATTTCCTCTCGCGCCTGTTTGCCTTCACCGTTTCTTTTGGGTGCTTTCCACCGCACTGCAACAACTCACAGATAAGTGACACACACGCAAAATAAATAAATAAATAATCCCTCATTATGCTGCCGAGGGAATAAGCGCCGTCGTGCCCGTGCAACCGGTGCAGAAGCTGCTCCCACTTCAGCTCCAGCTAATAAACTCCCCCGAGTGGCGGTTGTGAAGTGGCCTCTCAGGTTCAATTGGTTTCAAACCGCTCACCAACACCCCCTCCCCCACCCCCCAAAAGGTCAAACTCGTCGCAGAGTCGTCGCGACAATGGACAGGAGCTTTCCCTTTCTCTCCCGAGCCGCGCTGTCGTCTTCGTTATCAGCCGCGCGCAGGAGCTGCGTGATGCTCCACGGCTCGTTCATACGTGTAACGTGTGCATCAGGACAGCGGACAGCTGTTAGTGAACTTAAGGTCTGTTTTGGAGCATAGAAAAAAAAAAAATAAAAAAAAAAAATAAAAGCATAGAAGAATTCTCCAGATTGCATGTTGTTGCTGTTTCTCATGTCAGAAGGAAATCAACCTCGATCCATCTCGGAAGCATTTACCAAATATTTCACGTAGGGAGGGGTCGTGATTTTCAAATATTTCTAAGAATCAATTAGTGACTATCGTTCTTCCTTACTTCCCCTGTTTTTAGCTGCGCCATTAAACAACAGAAGAAGAAGAAGAACATGTTGCATATAAAAGTGGACGCAACTTGCAGATGTGGAAGTGACTTAAACTGCAATACCACCGAGCGCCACTAGAGGTTGGCTCCAAAAAGCCTGCGGCTCCATAGACTCCCATTCAACTTCTCTCGTGAACCGACTCAAAACCACTCCGAACTAGCAAGATGGCGACATTTTGTGTGCGTGTGGCCGGTGGGCATCAATAGTTTATTAATGGGTTGATTACTTACCGGCAATTTTCGAGTTGTATATTAGCTTGAAATTCCCATTGCTAATTTCAAGGTGGTTTGCCCACCTGTTCAAACAGAGTGAGAGTGAAATAAGTAACTCAGGAGCTGTAGGAGTGCATGTAGGCCTACAAACCCGCCGCTTTATTTACAGAAAGGATCCTCGATTGATTACTAATTGTAATATTGGTTGGAAAAATTGCAGCACGGTAATGTAGTGGGTGACCTGAAGAAGCTGAGAGTAAGGCAGTAAAACGAGCGCACAAAGACAATGAGATATCGCTCTAAATAGCATTAGCTGCTCGGGGCAAATGAACATAACACACGACTGCCAGAGCCACAGAGGAGGCACAACAAATGACACACGGAGGATCAGCCAATGAAATGCGTCGAAGAGACTCCAGCCTCTTTCCTGGATTGGACACCCCGGAGTCCAACCAGAGGCTTCGCTGTCAGTCGTAGGGGTCACGATGGGGGAGAAATAACACCGCAACACCAGAAATCTGCTGGAAGGTTCTATTTCCTGTCGCCACAGAGTGACGTCCAATTCCAACACTTCCCTTTTCAATGCAAGAAAAATGTGTGCGTAGTTACAGACGGTCTTTAGAGCCGAAGCCAATCTAAAAAAAAAAAAGACCTCATGAAAAAGAAAGCAAAACACAAACTCACCGCTTCATTTGCTTCCCGCTGCGTATGAAATGTATCTGCATGTTTACAATGCCTTCAAACCTGAGTGATGAAACTCTGCCAGCTATGAACCAGCAGAAAAACAAATTCCATTCGTGCAACAAAAGCACTTTTCCCAAGTTTTTAACCTGATATATCGCGCCAAGATGCCGTTGAGACCGACAAGGTCTCTCCGCTCATGAATATTCAAATGAGATGTTCAATCTGTTGTTGGGCGAGATTATTACAAAACTATAGAAGCACGCGGGAATCTCCCTAAAGCCCGGTTGAAATCCCGTTTCACACCGCACTGAGTGACTTGCTGAGACACCAGGTTGAAAATGAAAGTGGGATCTCCTCCCCTGGTCCCTTTTTAAATAAAAAAAAAAAAAAAATGAGTCAGCCTGTTGGCATTTTAAGCCGTTGGCAAAATCCAATATGTTTGCTGAGTAAGGCTTCCTGAATTCTGCTCGGCATGACGGAGCTTTACGCAACTGCTGAGGCCTGAACTTTGTGGGGAAAAAAACAACAACTAAGGACGAGGAGTGAAGCGGAGGAGAGGAAAAAAAACAAAGAAACACCTGGCCACAAATGTTTTCAGAAATAAACTCAACTTTTTGGGGATTTTTCAACACGGAAATGCGTTGATATGACTAAAACAAGAATAAATTGTATTGTATTTCTAAAATGCAGCTAATATTTCAATTACAGCTGGACTGGAAATTAGATTTAGCAGTTAACTAGTTGTGACCTCTAGTGAATGATAACATTATGACTTGTGGACTATATTTATTGACTTTGTATTTCACGAGAGAAGTTGAAAGAGAGTCTACGGAGCCAGAGCCTTTTTCGAGCCAGCTCCCCTAGTGGCCCTCGGTGGTACTGCACTTTAAGGCACTTGTCAGACGCGGAAGCTACGTCCACTTTTATATACAGTCTGACTGTTATAAACTGCAAACAAACTGTAAAATCAGATCAAATATATTAGTTTGTTTACTTTAAAATTTATATTTTATTCCAATGTATGCCCTTCTATGTTTCTAACGAGCTGCGAGGCGCGTGATGCGCGTTATCACGTAGCCGACCTGGCGCGTTTTGGACACCGGCCGGGTCAGCAGGTGGAGGAACCGCAAGTCACGTGAACAATGACAATTCTATTTCAGAGCGCGGCGAGAGCGTCGAGGCTGGAAATGTCATTGGCAAATGTGGGTTTCCTCATCTGGAAACTTCACACGTTGAAATCGTGACATTCACACACATAAAAGCTATCCCAATGTCCCCCGCAATTCAACGCACGCACGCACGCACACGCACACACACACACACACACACACTGTGCTGTGAGTGGTAATAACCTGAGCTTGTGACTCACCAGCACCAAGACATGCTGAGAGACCATTAAAAAGGCAACAACAGACGTTCAACTGAGCCCCGGCAGACTTATGATTTATTGCGTGTTATGCGTGGCAGCTCTGTAGGTGTGTGGACGCATCCATCACGTTATTTAGTGTGTTCGCGTTTGCATCGACTTCGGTGCAAATGCCTGTCACTCAGAGGGCCTCTCCTCCCGCCTCACATAGCGCCCGCTTAAGGGTGTCACACACACACACACACACACACACACACACACACACACACACACACAAACACATGCATCCATCTCGCTCGCAGCCCTTCGGTGACTCACTGCACTCTGGGTAAGAAAAAAAAAGTGTCTTTTGCATTCATTACCAGTTGTACAGTACGCCCACACTCTTGACTGAGTTCAAGACAAGACAGAAGATCGGATGAAAGGAGATGCGGCGGTGAAGAAAAGATCAGTGGTCAAGTTACAGCATTGGAGAGGGAAGAAAAACCGATGGCAAGCCTGAAGATTAACAGAGGAGGTGTTTTTTTTTGTTTTTTGTTTGTTTAATGCAAACCCCAAAGTAATGCAGTAAGTGAGCGGTGTTAACGCCCCTCTCTGTTAGCTGCACCGGAGGCAGTTCAGCTGAGGTAAGCTTCCTTTCATGAGAGCTCAACAAAAAGAAGGGAATACACCGAGAGGCATCGCAGCAAAGCAAAGTGCAGAGAAGAAACGCTCGATGGACCGTATGATGCCACAGTTAATATTCAAAACTGTACGGCGATGATGTCATCCACCGGAAACATAACCCTGAAGCGGAGGGTAGGACGCAGACGCTGCGGCTCGAGTGTGATGAGGCGGTTTGTTTTGTTGTGATTGGAACAAACGAGCAGAATGAATATGCAATCAATGCCCACTTTCAGTTCACCGTCTGTTCACGGATGGAGGCACAGTGATTAGCTGCCAGCAGCAGGTGAACCAGCGGGGGGTAACGACGGTAGACGACACGGCAGCCCGTTAAAATAACATGTTAGATGTCTGATCATTAAAACACGTCGCCCAACAGATACCTTCAAGTCATCTCTGAACTGTTGCAGAAAACCTTATTTCTCAAGCGCTCCAAGCACGAGAGGTGCTGGCAGCTTGTTGCTCAACTGTCTCAACGTTGCCAAGTGGTAACGCAAGTGTTTCCTAAGTTATAATTAAAACTAAATTGCAGGTTGCACCGAACAAGTTCTTAAATAGGGCTTTGTTAATATTAGATTCTTACATCTAATGCCTCCCAAATGTAAAAGCCACATCGTTTGATGTCCAGCTCTCTTAATACAAACTCAACATGCGTCCAGTTTGATGTTCTGAGACGATTTAATTGAGCAGCAGGATCTCGATGACAACTTTGATTTTTGGGCCTCTTATTAACTAAAACGCAAGTAGAACAGCAGATGAGACTTGTTCTGGTGGATATTTTGCTGGAACATGAAGTTGCCGTTAACATTTTCGAATGCTTTCTAAATGGACGCTGTCACAGATGATTAGATATTTAGAAAAGCAACGTATGTTCGAATGCTGCAGCCCCAAGAAGTACAGGGAACATCATGGAATTTTAAGAACTCTTTTCCAGACAGAGAAAGTCAGGGAATTTGATCATGTTTTGAGCCAATGTTTAAATTTGAGTTGCCATTTATCAAAATGCAATACTTAAGTAACATTAGTGAGCTAGTTATTGTCAGTGTGTATGTTTGGTAGCATTAGTGGCACTGAGAGAAGTTGAAAATGTAGCTTATTAGGTTGCGAGCTAATTACTGTTATTGTTAGATAAATCCTTTAAATGTTAACTAAAGTTTCAATAAGAGATTTGTTAACTTTAGACCAGCGAATCTCCGCATCTTCCAGACCCAAAATGATCAAAATGTTGGAACCCAACTTTTGTTTCACTGTTAAAATGTAGCTAGCCTGAGCTGGGTTTTCTCCAGTGACTGTAAATCTACAATTTCTGTACCGTACTTCATCCGAGGTCAAAACTTACTTGCGAAGATGCAACTTCCGGGTTGTTTTGATGCCTCGTGCTCTTTGCATTTGCGAAGGACGTCGTGTTGGTCTGCTTGACTGTTTGGCAAAGTTCAGTGATATTTTTGGGGTTTCATTGTGAATCACGTGCAATACTGTCACCACGTGGCCATTTGATGCATTACACCATTTTTATTGATACATTCCAGACTCTTCAAAGTATCTGTCGCTGAGTTTCTTGCAAAACTAGTTTGATGCAATATTTAAATGCAATCATTTGAGACGGTCTCTTTTTGATATGAACCACGACAAAGGTTGAACCCACTGTGCAGTTCCAACCAAATGTTAATAACATGTAAACTCTTCGTGATTCCAGAGGTTTAGCCACAGAAACATGCTAAAAAAAAAAATAAACTAAAAAGTCCAACTCAACTAAAGTTTCAAATCTTACCAGATATTACCAGATGTAGGTTTGTCACTTTTTGTATTTAAATGGAGCTCCAGATTCATGATAAAACTTTTTAACTGCTCAGTCAATTCTTACAAAACCTGACCTAGATTTGCCCTAAAAAGGTTCACTGAGCTGTTCTCAGACATTTGCTAGGCCTCCTCATGGCGGTTGCTAAAACAACACACGCCTCATACAGAAGCACTGCATTCACTATCCCTCGGCCCCATGTCTCATCAAAAAAAAAAAAACTGAAAGGAAAATGAGCTTTTACTTATCTTTAATTCGCCTCTCTCTGAATCATTAGTGAAATATCACAGACAAAGTACAGGCAAAGTGCAGCAGTTTTGAACAGAGGGTCCTTTCTGTGGTACAGCGGATGGTGCATATATTAGAGTTATAATACAGAATACAAAGGTAGACTATGTTAGAAGAGGTCAGGTGAGGTACTGATCTGAGGGGTAGAGTGGACGGCAAAGCTCATAGCTTTGTTTGTTGGACTGTACTTCAGGTGATTTGACATGGTCTGTAGAGCTAGCTTTTAGAGTAAATAACAAGATGTAAAAAATACCTGGACCTTTACGACTCAGAGTCCTAATGGTCAGAAAAATAGACGCAGTCTCCAGATCTGAAAAGTGAAGCCGATGCAGAAGTGTCTTTGAGTGCAAATATCACTGAGGGTTACTAGGGGCTGGCTCAAAAAAAGAAAACCTCTGGCTCCATAGACTCCCATTCAAAAAGCATCAACTTCTCTCATGAAATACAAAGTGAATAAATGTTTTCCACAAGTCTTTATGATGTCATTGGCTAAATTCCCTCCTTCTGATCGGTGTTCTGCTGGTTCTTCTGAAAATAATTCCAGCATTGATTAGACATTAGGCTTCAAACAGAGCTATATTTGTGGGCGTGTCACTTTGATTGACAGGCCGGGGGTGCCTCCTCAGTTTGTGGAAATATGGTCTCTCATGGCTCCAAAAAAACGAAGATGGCGATGGCCGAAACGCCATACTGGAGTCAGTGTCTTGGATCTACAAGCCCTCAGGCTGCACTGCATTAAAAACAAAGATGATTTTGTTGCGGAAATCATTGAATGGACTTCCAAAAACCGTTGTCTGTGAACACAGCTTATTGCTGCAACCACAAAAGCATCTCTTCAGGTGAGGAATGTGAGTGAAATAGCAGAGGGCAGTACTCCGAGCTTATTTAATATTACTATATATTGCTCAATAAGCTGTGCTTTCTAGTTGGCGTACTGGTTGTCACGTGACATGATGCCGCTGCACTATGTCAGCAATGTGTTTTCACCCTCGCCAGCTAATAAAATCCACTCAGGGCACCGTAGACAGTAACAAACCTTCAGCAACTGAAGTCAACAATGGAAAATAATTACTCACGTTAATCCAACTCTAAGCAAACGTCTTCTTATTAACAATAAATTACACTCTTAAAATTCGACCATCACATTAAAGCCGATGGAGGCCACCACATGAATCCTCAGCGGCTTTAAAAGACACTTCTGCTTCTATTATTTAAATCAAAAAACATAATTACCCAAGACAAGATAGAGTCCTGACTAGTTTAGGATTCAACAGATTCTTCAACCGGTCAACACAAAACTGAGCTAAATCCCGTTCACCAGTGGTCACCAGTTCAACTCAAGATTTGAGCAGCAATCCTCGAACGAGACAAGCCGCTTGGCTGTGGACTCACTGCAGCCGTGTTGATAGTGAACACAGAAGCTCAGCAGCCTCGGCTGAAGGTTACCAAGGTTTATTCATGTGGGCTGAATGTTAGAAACAGTCCAAATAGTCTGCGAAACAAAGGCTGGCGCTGCATTAACAACCGAATGAGTGACTCAATCTTTGCTAAATTGATCTAAACTGAGCGCTCTCGAGAGGTGATGTAGGTTATTGAGGTCTTCTGAGTGTGAGTACTACATGCTCTGTTTTTAAAGATTCACAGGGTGCAGGAGGATTAACATTTTCCTGTACGTGACCGTAGATTGCTTCATTCACACGTACACGGCCGTACAATCACATCCTTACTTCATCTCCTCTGTCTTGAGGCCATACACACTTTTGTTTTGCGATACACGCCGTCTCCTCTTTCAGTTTCCTCGGCTGTCGTATCGTCTATTTGTCCTTCTCGGCTCCATCTCTCTTTGCCTCCCTCTGTTTCTCTGCTCTGTCTTTTCCGTTTGCTGAACTATGCTCCAATTAGTTTGGCCCCACAAGGCAGCACTGTACCAGTGAGGACACTTTATAAGGACATCCCCACACACACACACACACACACACACACACACACACACACACACACACACACACACACACACACACACACACACAGTGCTTTATTAACTGTTATATACTTACCACGAGTATTTCTGATTGTCTGCCATAATCATATATGAGACAACTCCTGTTTTGAGAGTATACACATACAACCCTGTTTTCAAAACAAGTTGATAAATTGAGAATTTGTATTGTTTTATTACAAATATGTGCTCATTTTGAATTTGATGTCAGCAACACGTTTCAAAGTTGAGACAGGACCAGAAAAAAGACTGGAAAAGTCGTGTAAAGATTTTTTTTTTTTTTTTAAACAGCTGGTTGAACATCTCACACCTAATTAAGTTAACTGGCAACAGATCAGTAACATTATTGGGTATAGAAAGAGCATCCCAGAGAGGCAGAGTCTCTCAGCAGAGAAGATGGGGGAGAGTCTGCGAAAGACTGCTTGGAAAAATAGTGCAAAAAATTAACTTTAATGTTCCTCAACGTAAAAGTTAATAGTCTACAGTTCATAATATCATTAAACAATTCCGAGAATCTGGAGAAATCTCTGAATACAAGGGACAATGAAGAAAACCAATATTGGATGGCCGTGATCCTCGGGCCCTGCATTAAAAACAGACACAATTCTGTAGTGGAAATCACTGCACGAGCTCAGGAACACTTCTGAAAAACGATCGTCTGTGAACACTGTTTGTCGCTGCATCCACAAATGCAGGTTAAAACTCAAAGAAGAAACCATGTATAAATATGACACTTATAAACAAGGGTGGATACTGAACTTTGATACGTTTATTGGCAGTGAATTGCTTTGTTACCATTTACTATCAAAAGATTCCTTCTCAATTGGTACTAAATTTCAATACCTCGGCTACATCCAAAATAAGCAAATTTCTTTCCCTTCTGAGATCTCCTGGTTGCAGACCTCTGGTCTACAGATAGCCTGTCTGTAAGGCATTTAAGGGACATATGTTGCACCTATTTGCTTCCGTTTCAAGAGTAAGAAAATGTATTATGTGGTCAAAAAACAAAACAAAAACATGTTAGCTTAACCATCAGTTACCTCGTGCGGATTTGGAGACACATTCAGGGGCCTAAGATGTCTGAGCTGCATCTTTCAGTGAATCGTACATCTTCTTCTGTAACGCTTTCATTAATCTTTTGAATTAGTAAACTAGGACGGACAGAGATCAGCAGATCATTCACGTTACCGTGATCGACACTGAAGCAGGAACCCCTCCAGCCTGACGTCTAACAGCTCGGCAGGTGGTGTGGAAATCCCTTTTCTAACACCTCCGATGTTGTGTGACAGACAACGACATCCCCCCCACCCCCCCCCCCCCGCCCCTCGCACAGAATTTCAATAGCTATTCAACAGCGCTCCCCTCTCAGGTCCAATCAAGCCGGGCTGAAAGGCTGCAGAGGCTTAAGCACTTAAGCAAATCCACATGTATGCCGAGTGGGACACGCAATGCATATGTTTTCCTCTGGCTCACATGTTCGTTGACACCTTCCGTTCTGCAGCCCTCTTCTCCCTGAATAATACCAATTACCGAGCGGTGGAAGCAGAGGAGCGAGGTGAGAACACTTGCGGTGAGGAGAGTGAAAAGACAAATCGCAGCATGAGGACGGGATTATTTGCATCGTTGTTTGCATGTCAGTCATCCCTCCATGTACATCTTTGCTGTCAGCCTTCACACGATTTGCTTACGGGCGTCGGAGACGTCGGTCAAAATCTGTTGCCTACCGGCGTACAGCAGCCGTCGCTCTAACAGAGAACGACGACGCCTCCCGAAACACATCGGAGCTGGCGTTTCTCATTTCCATGTGTCTTACAGTGAGGTGAAGGTATCAGCATGTACAACAAATCACATTTAACGTGGAGCCGGAGGCTTTTCTGTGGGCCTCTAGTATAACAAGTGGACACTGGCTGGATGTGCGGTTGCCCGGTGTGACATCATATTGCATTCACAGCAGACGGTGACATCATCACTGCTGAAAGGGCCGAGGCGTCACCGCTTTTCCCAGGTGTGCAGCCTCGACATCAGCGCGCTCCAACCCCGCACATGTAGTTTCTCCTGATAAAACTGTAACAGTGAGGAAAGCAGCAATAATCAGAATTAAGCCCGAAGCACTACGCATTCTCTCCACCTGCACAATCATCCAAATGTGAGATTTTAATTAGACGATATTTAATCTGCATTTTGACTCAAAAGGCACGTGGGAATTATGTAAAATTAGAGACTCATAACCACTAAAGCAGGAATAGTTAAACTAATTATACTAGTGAGGTGCCAACGGTACATTTAGCACAATATATTGTATCTGCATGTCTTCTACATTTTGTAAAACCGTGACATTTAAATTAAAAGGAAACAATAAGGAATAAAAACTGGTACTGGATGACACCTTCAATGACACCACAGAAAAATACAGATTTAATTTAAACAAGCTACTTTTTGAAATCCTCCCACAGTTTCTGGTACAATCCAGAAACATTAGCGGACACGTGCACTGAGCGTGGAACCGAACCAGGAAGAGAAGGAAAACTGGATGAGCAACTGCTGTTGGAACGAACGGACTCTATCTTGGAATATGGTATGTACTTCTCTTAATAATCCAAAAGCTAATTAGCGGCACTCTCTTCCTTGGCTCTTAACTTCTAACCAGATTTTCTTTGAAACGTGTTCACCAGACTTCACGATACCCTGCAAAAACCAACAACAACAACCAAATGGACTGCACATTAACACAGAGGACTGTTCAAACGTCCTCATTGTCTGATTAACAGGGGACACGGATGCTCAACACAGTCTAATCCTGTACTGAACCAGACTGTAAAAACATCTATAAAATGCTCCTGAACACTCATGATGCCAAGATGCGGCCACTGTTTACAGTGTCCCTGTTAGCCTCGGCTAAACTATCGTATTTTAAAACACGTCTTCCCGGTTCTCAGGTGTCCAGCGATGATGCAAACCCTGTATGACCATTTCAAGTCAGGATGTAGAGCCTTTTGTCTACAGTAAAGTGATACACAACACGGCTGTATCAAAAAAAAAAAAAAAAACCTTTCTGTTAAAATGCACTTCCTGTTTTAGAGCGTTGTTTCAGTGATTGTAGCAGTCAGCTGCAGCAGCACACAATGACAGGGAGGGTTGATCACTCAGCGCCTCGTTACGCACAGAGGAAAACGTATTTCTAAAAAAACCAACAAAAAAACACTCCTTATTGTTGTGCTTCCCTGCAGAGGTCACATGCAGTTTGTCGGCATGTAAACCAGCAGGGTTAAGAGTCAGGGGTTACTGTTCATGTGTGTGTGTGTGTGTTCATTTCCGTGTGTTTCAGTGGAAAATACGATATAGTCTCAACAGACAGACCTTAAATATTCACATTTTACTGGCTTCAAATTGGATAAAACTGAGTAGAGCACCGGCTGTACTTTTGCTCAAGTGCCAGTTTTCTTCTGAAAATAATTTTGCGCCCAAATTGCAGCTGCATCTTTGAAGTTGCAACAAAAACTGTCAAATAGAGCTTAAATGTTGTTTTTAGTCCGTCTGAGACGGGAAATTTGACATTTTTTGAGAAATTTGTGAAATTATAGACAAAAATATGTTGCTTTTACTTTTGTTCCGGTTATATTGCTGCCTCTGGTTTGGGTTATTTCCTTTACTTAAAATTTTCAGTAACCCTTAATGAAGCGTCATCTTAAGAAGTCCCAGACGGAGCGCAGCAGAGTGATGTTCATGCGGCAGGAGGAAGCAAAAAGCTTTGCTCACAAAAGCCGTTGCTTTTTTTTTTTTTTTTTTTTTAGTAAGAAAGTATTCCAAGATTACGTCTCTTGATCAAAATCAACACCTGAGTTTGTTTTTGTAACAACTGGTACATGAGTATTTGTGATTTCACCGTGGACCTGAAACAGGAGCAGAGAAACGTCAGGTTTTTGCGTCACGACGTCTTTGGGAAACACAAAAAGGAGCTAATTTCGATAAAAAACGAAGTGTTCCTGTTGACGATTTCCACGGTTTGACCCAAAATCGGGTGTTTTCTCCGCTCGAGTTTCACGTCCATCTCCGTCGTGCACGCGCACATGTCAGCGTATTCTCAGCCGCTGAAAGAAGCGAAAGGCATCGAGTGTGGGCCGACCTGTTGGGAGTGAAAGCTGACACGGCGGTTGCCGCCCTCTGAAGGACTCGCATATGGCGAGCTTCATACGGTAATGATGATGACATGTCAGGTGTTTTGAGGCCCCACGATCCAAGGTTTCCATTAGCGTCCGTGTTAATAATTAAGAGATGACAGTGTTGGGCAAATAGCTTGGCTGTGCAGAGGAAAGAGAGGAGGGCTGGCGGTTTGAAGGGATGGTGAAAAATGATAGCTGATGCGAGAAGAAGATGTTACGTCCGAGCAACACACGGGAGACGGTGGAAAGCTGAAGCGGTAGCAGTGCGCGTGCTTTTGATCATTTGGGGCTATTAAACTACTTCAGCTCCTGGGGGTTCCTAAATATTCTGGGTAATTACTCATCAATTAAATGCACTCGCGTGGAATCATCGTAGAGCCGCTGCTGTGATATGTGGGTTTGAGATTTTTGTGTTTGAGATCCACAATGCACGGAAGATAAGTGAAAATTCAATTGCGCTCACAGAATTCAAGTTAATTCGTTCAATTTAATCGCTGACCTGGGGGGGGCCGAAAAGCAAAAACAACCACGTTTTATTTCAGCCTTCGGGCAAGTTTCACTTTGACCAACAATTCCAACTAAAAGAAAGAATCCTACGGCCTGAAGTGTTTGCGGCAGATTTTTCGATAAAAGGCAGGAGTTCCTAATTTCCCCTCCAATCTAAAGCCGTCAGATTTGTTAACTTTAAGATTGATCCCCTTCGGAAAAGCAAGCAAGCAGCAGTTTCGATTGGTTCAAATTAAACCGGGGGGGGGCGGAACGACTGCAAACGATTCCTTAATGGAGGGTCGCCAGACCATATTCGCGCAGTGAAACTGGGGTTCCCGCCTGGTGGTCAGCTTTCACCGAAAAGACTGTCTGCAGAAGAAAGAGGTTGATATCTCAAAAACTCAGCAGAGCCTGTGCAGCTGCTGCGCTTTGGTCCCCTGGCAAGTCACATGGTACAAGATGACAAGATGTGCGGCGATGAGGGGAGTTAGAGGGCGGGGGTCTATTTTTGAGCACTGCCATTCTGCAGCCCCCCCCACCCACCCACCCACCCACCCGCCACCTCTCCTCTCTTCGCCTCCTCCATCCCTCCCTGTTTTGTTTTTTTTCCCCTGGCATCTATTTCCCTGTGTAATTAGGCTTCTAATTAAGGCTGTGGATGTTGAGAGGATGAATGCCCACTCCGTCTCTCTCTCGCTCTCTCTGCGTGGAGCCTTCAAGCTGCACCACAACGTCGGGAACACAAAAGACCCGACGCCGGCTCCTCTGACAAATTCTGGTTTTGCATATTTTATATTTTGAGCCGCGGTTCGCTGTGACGCGGGCGCAATTTCGTAAAAATACGGATATGAGCCGCGGACATAAATATCGTACACATGTCCGCCGGGACGTTACAAAGAGGCAGCGGCGGTGAAGAAAACAGCACGACGGAAAGAGGATGGAGGTCGGGGCTGTTTATGGATGTTTCGGTTCGTCTTTCAGTCCGAGCGGCCTCCAGCTTAGAAGTCCCAAATAACATTTTGTGGGGGAAAAAAAAAAAAAATAAAAAAAAAAAGTAGCTGATGCGCTGCCGGCTAGCAAGACGACGAGGCTTTTTGAACCTCTGGTGGCCCTCGGTGGTATTGCAGCTCAAGGCACTTTCACATTGGCCTCATTTTTTCAAACCCGGAAGCTACGTCCACTTTTATATGCGGTCTTCGTAAGGAAGCCGTCATGTAAAAGACATCACATTGCTACTTATACTTAAAGAGTCCGCAGTTAAGAGCTGCAAACGACGGCTGACAACGGTCTCGGCCGGGACCCGTCGGCCGTGAGGGCGCCCGATGATTTTTCCATTCACGCATGACGGACAGGTGAAAATGGCACTTCGTCCGTACAAACTACTTCTCAAGTTGCAAGGCGCGCGTTTAAACGTACACAGTATGCAGCTCCGAGAAGCAGGAAAGAGAAAGCCTGCAGCCAGACGAGCCGGCGGGCTCCTGTAATCCCACGTTCTGCCCACCGCTGACGCGTCCTCCAGCAAGACGCTGTATGTCTGCTCAACCCCGGCAGCACTGTTCTGGATCTGACCCGACACGCTCTCGCCTCGGGATGCCAAAAACAGCACCGCTCCGTCACAAAGAGTTTCTGCTGACGTTCCACAACCGGACACGGCTGCGTTCGGTTGATTTCAATCAAACGAGAGGCGAAGAGGCGAAGAGGTTCGTTTTCCACTCTCACACCTTCACATCCGTCAGAGACTAAATTAAATACAACTTTTTTTTGTCTTTCTTTTCTTTTTTTTTTTCTTTCTTCCCCTCGAACTGCCATCCCACACCTCCACATCGTCAAGGCCGGGGTGGATAATCAGGTGCTGTGAGAGAGAGAGGGCGGGTGGAGGGGAGGTGTTGTTGGGTGTGTGGGCTCCCAGGTGGAGGTTGTCAATCCATTATATGGATATTTATACTCCCACGCAGCCTCTTAACCACCGTCCGCTCAATTAGTTCAAAAAGGCCCATCATGCAAAGAGCCACTGAGGCCCGACCGGGTGACGCCGCACGCAGGGAATGCGTAAAGGAGCGTAAAGGGCTGCTGCGTGAGCGCGGACGGACGGATGCCCGGATGGATGTGCATATGGATCGGACGCGTGGGCTTTGAAGTGCGCGTGTCGAGTGTGTTTATGCGTGTTTGTGTGCCTGGTGGGCGTCGGCGCGAGTGGTCACCGGGTAGTTTTGTTTTGTTTATTTCGTTAGCCGGTCCATCCGTGTGCGTGTGTGTGTGTGTGTGTGTGTGTGTGTGTGTGTGTGTATTAATGCAGTACAGGGTGTGAAACAGCTGATGGGATCAGATTTAAAGCGTGACAGTGAATGTGTGGGAGAAGCGACGAAGGCAGAGTGGCCTGCCAACACAGGCAGCTGCCTTTCACATTCAAATCACATATATCGCTCTCTAAACATGATCCTTCAATCCTCAACGGAGAAATAAAAGTTTTTATGTACCATTTTTTTGGGGGGGGGGGGGGGGTAGAGAGGGGGTGGGGGTTTGTTCCAGACGAGGCACAGGCAGTTTTTGTCCAAATAAAAACACAAAAACGGAGGAAAGAAACAGCTTCGGATCAGAGCGGCCGGTGAATAACGGATTTTCTTTCCTTGCCCTGGGTCGAGTCTGTCAGGCTGCACTCACTTCCGTGCACCGCCTAAAAGCTTGACCTTTCGGTTGTGTAACGCGAGTTTGGTTTGCTCCGTGCTAAGGGGAGAAACATCTGACCGATATCCGACAGTACTGGCATGTAGACGGAGAAGATGTTGCGCCCGTAAGACTTTACTCGGGCAAAAAAAACACCAAAAAAAACCACAAAACAGACAGCACGTTGTGACAGCGCATGTGGTTTGAAAAATATGAGAAAACGCTCTGTAAAATGCTTCCTGAGGGGAAAACGAATAAGTGATGAAAGCGGCTGGGAAACGTTTGCTGTTGCCATGGCGACTCACAAATCCCCACAGCGATGCAGGAAAATGAGCTAAATTTTGAAGTTAATTTAAGGATTCCGACTTCCTGAATCAGACATCCGCTGGTAACGGTGTGTGTGTGTGTGTGTGTGTGTGTGTGTGTGTGTGTGTGTGTGTGTGTGTGTGTGTGTGTGTGTGTGTGTGTTTTTTTTGTTTTGTTTTTTTGTCTGATTGCACGTGTTTTTCTCAAGTCGCAGTCGTGTCGAGCTCTCGAGGGGCCGCGGCGTTGGACCGCGGCAGAGAAGCATCAGCGCCGGTTTGGTGTGTGTGTGTGTGTGTGTGTGTGTGTGTGTGTGTGTGTGCGTGCGTGAGCGCGCGTCTGTTGCCGTGTGCCGGTGGCAGCGTAGCTGCTGCCGCCCTGCGTGACTCGCCACGGCCCCCTTCATAATGATCATGTGTCGCAGATGTGAGCCGAGCAGAGTGCAGCGAAACGGGGAGGCACGCGCTGCAGGTGGGCGAGTTACAGCGGCTGGCAACGATCTCAAACTCCCCAACATCTCTTGCATTCGTCGTCCCCCTCGGGTTTCCGCGTTCACGGATTCAAATTTAAACCCGACAGCAAAGAAGTGAAGATTTTGTGTCGTTCCTCGCGCTCCTCTCGTCATCTAGTAATCCTTGGCGAGCATTTTCAGTCAGTCGAGAACGTGCCTTCGCCTAAAGAAAAAGCAATAACACGACTGCTGCGGCTCACATGGGGGGGCTGTTTTTTTTTTTTTTTTTTAACTAGTCCTCTGTCTCCCGGTTTAATTAGAGAGAAGCCAACAACTTCACACCGCGTTTACAATGCTATTAAAGACGAAAGCCTGTTCGGTGTCACCGACGGGTGAAGTTGTAACGAGTCCTCGCTTACAACTTTTCTGTCCGTTCTATTTTCCTTGTTTTAGTTTTTTTTTTTTTTTTTTTTTTTAACCAAAATCTTTTGTTCTTCATAAACAGACAAGCAAAAACAATGTAAAAGTTTATGACGGTAAATTAGTTAAGTGCAGGGGGGGAAAAAAAAAAAACAAGCGAGTCCGCAGGTCTTCAATGCTTGTAACAGTGCGTAAAACGGTGCATTTAACAGTTCTCGGCGGTGGGTTTTTACAGCTCGAGTAGGCCATGACGTCTTCGGGACACTCGGCCGCAGAGGCGCGGTGCTCCGGTCCTTGTAAACGCCTGGAAGAGCGGCGGGTGGGCCGAGTACACGACGAAAAAAACCGAGATAGAGCACGGAGCGTCATTGAGTTACGGGGTTGGGGGGTGGGCGGGAGGGAGGGGGCGGGAGGGGGCACAATATGATGTAATTTTATTCATTTGTGGTCTGATGGATGTTCAGCTGCCTGTGATTAGGAGGGGTAAACAGCAGCTGTTCACTGGAGTGAAAGTTGTTCCGCCGGGGAAGGTCATAACTCTGTCCACGCTGGAGAAAAATAGAGGCTGCAGCTCGGGACAGGAAGCAGCTCATTCACGGGCAGAAAGAGGAGCTTAACCGGCCGCATTCATTTGTGCAGCGATTTACAAGCGGGGGTATTTACAGCTGCGGGGGTATTTTCTTTTATTTATTATGATTTGATTAAAAAAAAAAAAAAACTAAATAAAGTCGTATCGAGCCTCCGTTTGCTGTACTCAGTATGCGTATTTTTTTTTTTTTTCTGACACTACATGTTGAGAGTGCATAAAAAAGGAAACAGATGTTCGGAGGAGAAAGTAGCTGCTAAAAAGTAATGAATAAACGGTTCAAATATTTATCCCTTAAATAGATACTAAAAGCGATGAATTTATTGAAGATGAACTTGTACAGCTAGCTAAAGGTAAAAAAAAAAAAAAAAAAAAACAGCGATAGTGAGCTGAAGGTAATAAACAGAAATAGCTCGAAACATTTTGTCAGTTGAAATGGTTAGCGAAACAGCTGCAGGATACCAGTTAACAAAAAATAAATAAAACAGGCGCAGTCAGCGAAAAGTAATGGCTAAGTGATTGAAATGGAGGCTTTAAAGAACCGACTGAAGAGTTTACAGAGATAAAAGAAACGGATAGCGGCTAAAAACTTATGAATAAATAGTTTGAACAGATGGATTTTTGGGGGAGTTGAGTTTGAACCGGGAAGTCAACATTTTTGAGTTTCCAGCTGAACACTTCAGCTTGAACCGCTGAAGACAGATTTCCCACCAACCCCGAAGTAAGAATCAAAGATGTCCGTCTGTGGAAATTTTGCAACGGTGTTTGAATTTCTAAAATACAGCATAATTATTAGTGAACCGGCACGCTAAAAATAGCCGACTTGGCTTTTCCACACCGAGGTCAACCGAACGCAGCATTAGCTATTGAAATAGTTGGGCTTAGTTAAAAGTGACGAATGAATGGTTGAAATAAAAGCTCCTAGTGACTGAACAGTTCAGGCAGGAAGAAATCGACATGGGTAAAAGTTCAGAGTAATAAATCAAAGAGATAGCAAATAGTAATAGATGCTAATGGATCCATATTGGAAACTAGCAAAGTCTTAGGAATTAAAATATTTAAGGTTGTGAATATAGTCGGCTAAAAGTAATGAGGGCTGTACTGGTTTGATAAAAGCAAGGAATTAATAGCTGATAGTTGAAATAAATGACTAAATAGTGGTTGAAACGTGTGTTTTTGGTAGCGCACAAACGCAGAGCTGACCAAACCGAAACCTCGGAGAGACGGAACGACAACATCAACCGTAACGTCAATATTAAATGAAAGAGCGATCATCCAGTGCGAATCATGTTCCTCACGACAGGCTGGCGTTGACGAAGAGGCACTCGACTTCATCTGCCGGGACTGTGGGGGTGGGGGGGGGCGCTTGACAGGAAAGCCCGTTTGATCGCGCAGCTCTTCCTCGCCGCTTCTGTTGGGGACGTCGAGCTCGATCTGACGTTAAAAAAAAAAAAAAAAGGTCGCGACCCTTCGACATGAATGCTTGTTCACGTTAGCGCGCGAAGGAGAGTTCGCCCCGACGGGACGCCTCGGAGGGAAGTCGGGACGGGTTGGCGGTTTCGAGCAGACGGAGAGCATAAGGCCGAGGGTCAGATGCCTTTCAGGATGAAGCGGCAGATGGTTGACGGGGAAGCTGCTTGGCATGCATTAACGGTCATCCAGGTGCGTGGTGGAGGGGAGGTGGGGTGGGGGGGGGGGGGTTGTGCGCGACGCAGAACAGGAAGATGTTCTTTTAACAACCTTCACTTTGTTGTGTTAAGTTGAAAAACGTGTTTTTCTGGCACAAAAAGGCGAAACCTGTCTAGCTGTCTTCTTTCGGGCCAAACTGGGCCCAGTTACCTCCTACCTTCCTTCACAGAGACAGAGAGAGAGAGACAGAGAGAGACAGAAACAGAGACAAGAACAAGAGTGACGTCTTCAATTTCACCCGCCGTAACACTCAGTGTCTGCATAAACAGTGCAGTCTGTTCAGAAGTCATTATGTTCTTCTATTCATGAGTCGCCGGCCAGCCGTCGAATATATTCATCGTGACAGAGACGTTACTTCACCACGAAGGGCACTTATTCTTTATCATCAATAAATCTGCTGATTATACATAATTCTTTTTTTTTTTTTTTGGTCTATAAAATGCCAGAAAATCGTAGATACAGTCCATCAAAGTCCAAAGTCAGATGGTTTGTCGTCGGAGAAGCCAAAAACATTCAGTTTACGAACAAAGAAGAATACCAAAACAAAAAAAGGAAATTTTTGCCATTTAAAAATATTTTCAGACGGACCGCCAGAAAACTAAAAGAAGGAGCGACTTTTGCTAACAACACCGAGATAACCGGTGGAGAAATTTTATTAACTGAGAATTTTATGAGAGAAGTTGAATGGGAGCCTATGGAGCCGGAGGCTTTTTGGAACCAACCTCTAGTGGCACTCGGTGGTATTGCAGTTTAAGGCGCTTCCACGTTGTCCTCATTTTTCAGACCCCGAAACTACGTCCACTTTTATATACTTATACATTTTTATACTACAACTTTTAGTTTAGTTGTCAAAAAAAAAACACGAGAACAATTTTTTAGGACAATTAATTTCAAGTAAAATAAAATAGACAGCCAATCAAAATGCTCCAAATCTCTATTGAATAATCTTGCAAGCTGAAAAGCATATATTCTTGGAAAGCTTCCTCTGACCTGACAAAAAAATTAATTAGATATGTGACTAAAATCTGAAATAACTAAAGAAAACAGTGGAAGATAGATGGTAGTTTATTCTACGTACTATGATACCCATAAACACAGTACACACCTACAGAAGCAGGTTTTCTTACTACTGAACAGAAAACTCTAAATTCACACCAGAACGAGACGCCGGCTCCGAGCGTGAATGGAATATTTTTTTTTTTTTTTTTTGTGAATGACACATACTGAAGAATTATACTTTAAGGACATGGAGGCAAAAAAAAATAACAAGTTAAGCCAGACCTTTGGCGAGCGCGCTTCTTGCCAAAGTCACAAAGGAACAGAACTGGTCAAAACATCCTAAGAAGTTCTCTGTAATCCCACGTCAAAACAAGAACGGGGGGAAAAAAATAAAAATAAAAATAAAAATCGACTCAATTAGTAACAAAAGAAACAAAAACACAAAAAAAAAAAGGTTTTGAGAAAAAGAACTGGGACAATGTGGGATTTTAATACGTGCCAGATGGAAGGGAGCTTTTTTTTTTTTTTTTTTTTCTATTTTCCACTGTGTGAAGGTTTCATTTGGCTCGATGGGTGTTTTCTTTAAAAGGGCAAACGGCCACTCTGAAACCAGAATAGACGTGTGAAGATGCGATGTTTTGGGTTCAGTAAAGACTTCGGCTGCGACACGTCGCATCTGACGGCGTACCTTCCGCCGGCCCTGCGGGGTTTACAGAAAGGACACGATGGATGTCCGTATCTAAATGAAAAAGAAAAGACTAAAAACCGAACGAGCAAAGTTGGTTTTGCGCAGAGCAGTGACGAAGAATCCCCACAGCTTCGTTACCGAGGACCGCGCTTATCCAGAGTCCCTTTAAATGTCGGGAAAATTTGAACAGTAAGTGGAAAAGGACATTTCTGACTCCGAGAAAAACCTCCGGGCGGCCGGGAGCCTCGTCTTGCAGGTTTAACGTGGACACCCCTGCTACGCTGCAGCGTGGCGAAGGACCGATGCTTTCAACGCTCTGAGACTGCTGCGGCAGCAAAGATCAGATTCAAAGTTGTTGTTTGTTTTGTAATAAAAGTTTGTTGTTTTTTTTCCCTCTGAAGTTTCCAGTTTACAACATCAAACGGTGAAAAAGCCCGTCGTCCAAAAAACGAGGAAAAAAAAAACCTGAATTCGAGGGGATGACGACTTAAAAGCGGTGAAATGATTTGTCCATACAACAATTTAATTAATTAAGCGAACTCTGATAAGTGTTCAAAGGTTCAAAATAAGTCCAAAATGCTGGTTTCCTTGAGATCAAGACGAGCTGAGCTACAGCCCAATAAGTAGTCGAATACACTGAATATGCCTAATTAGATTTAATTAGATTTGAAATCTTGGCGAGGCACAGAAAAAAATGTGCAAAGCGATGTTAGAAATGAGACGTTTTTGTCCCGACACCGATGAAAATAGGTCTTCTGCAGTTTTAAAGCGGATGTTTCACAGAAATGTTCCTTGTATCTCACGCAGGTGAAATTTACTTGAAATAAGTCGAATATTTCTGTCGAAGAAAGCACCAGATGATCCATTTATATACTGAAAACACCAAAAATATAAGATAACAGAAAACTGTTGTTTTGATCTCAATAGATATCTTTACGTAGGAACGTTGTCGTGACAACAAAAAGGCTGTACTCGACCAACGAATTCAAGCTTTCCTCTTTTATTTCACCTTAAAGTTGCAGAAATAAAGTCGGTCCGCGCCGTCCGACAGAATTAGACGTTGGCATCTCCGCTCGCGTTGGTTTGAACCACGGACTGTATTTAAAGATGGAAAACACGTCACCACTTCCTCCCGCGGGACAAAAAGTGAAACCAAATCTGGCAGATACGGACGCTGCCATCTTTGCGTAGGTGATGTCAGCGCGTGGTTTACGAGGCCCCGCCTCCTCCCCCCCCCCCGGCTCCCCACAAACCCTCCACCCGCCCCTTGAACTTCAGCCCGGCCACCTGGTACCACTAAAACTAAAACTGCCGCAGCATTTGCCGCGCTTCACTTCGCAGCTGAGAATTTTTAGAACAGGTTCAACAACATCGGTGTCGCTGACTCGTTATTTACTCACTAATTGACACCTTTTTTTTTTTTTTACGAGGTGGCAATAAAAATGCCTGTTTTTTTGTGTTTTTTTTTTACATCTTCACTTTGCCTGCTGATGAAGACACAGAGAATGATTGTATTTAAAAAGTCTTCCAAGTGTCTCCGATACATTGAGGTTGTTCGTTTTGGCATCACAGTGGTGGAGTTTTCACTGTTACTGATTTTGGAGATGATTTTCCGTATGTAAATTTTGTTAAAAAGCCGAAAGCTTAACGGGCGAAAGGTCTTACAAGAATATAGGACGAGTAATTTGGAGGAAAAATAAAAAGTCTATCAACAATAATGAAATTTTAAGTGGGATTTGTTTACCTGCGGACTGAAGTGTTTCCCTCTTTATGCATTCAAGGAACACAACAAGCGACAATCACAGACTACAATCCGAACTATATCCGGTTGTGAGCGAAGGGACCGTCTACAAAGTCACACACCGAATAATAAATCCTTTTTAAAAATATGTAATAACTTCAGCCTTGTTCACTGTTACCAAAATCACTTCACAAATCATTGGTCTCCTGTTGGTTTAATGCAAGACTTAATTTGGAAATATAAGGTTTTGCACAATTTTGAGGATTTATTTTATTTGGAAATATTCTATACAACTTCATTATTTTTCAGTGTGTTAAAATGACTTCACACCAACAATCTCAGGGTTTTTTTTTCTAATAATTGTACATTTCTCAAAATTATGCAATTGCACATTTTTACACAGTAGAATAACCAACAGGAGGCCATTGAGGTTTACGCTATTGACACTAAAATGTATAAGAAATTAAGTTATTGAAGAATCCCCCTCACCCCCCGCCCCAAGAAAAATATCTTCAAAATTAAGTAAAAGCACTTAATCCTAAACTCAAAAACCAACAGCAGATCATTAATGAGTGAAGTGATGAAAGTTAATGCTGGAAAATAGGACAGAATGATTGACAGCTGGTGGACGTAATCGGTCACCCATCCAACTTAGATTTGACTCTCTATGGGGGGTTGTTGATGCATATTTTTTGTTTGATAAATGTCCAAAGTTTGGAGCGCACAAAAACCTGTTTTTGAAACGTGCGTTACATTTTTTTTTTCTCATTTCCACCAAAACAAAATGTTGTTTCACGTGCGCATGACACGTCCGTCCTACTAGCGCGACAAGTGATTCTGCGTCAGCGAAACGTCAGAGGAACCTTCGTAACGCGCACATTAAGATGCAACACCGGGGAGGAGAAGTGTGAATCCAGAGGCAGCAGCTTCCCTGCAGTAACTTTTTCTTCACTTCATCCATTTAAAGTGAGATTATATGGAATGCCTGATTTAACCGTTGTCATACTGGTGGTTTTGGGGCATTTACAAAGTACACTACTCCTTAATCACGACAGGAAATTGGTGAGAGCCGAGTGTGTGTTTAACAACTGGCTGCGTCTTTAATTTCAATTTTCCGCAAAAAGCGAAAGCGGGTAAAGCCACCGGGAGCACTTGGGAGCTGTGGAGACACAAATATGCGGAGCTCATAGTTTGAGGACGAGATCTAAATATAAGTTATGAATAAAATCTCTCATTAAAGTATATTTAATTCTCCTATAAAACCAATAACGACGGTTGGTTTTCCATCTCCTTGCAAACTGCCAAGAGCAATAATTCTACTTCACGATCCTCGCCCGCCACAGCCGGGCTAAAATATAAATTACTTTGACAAATATTTTTCCAAAAACCTCAGCGGCCATATGTAGAATCGAGCTCCGGTGCAGCAGGAGCATGACTTAATCGCTGTGACAAGCCAGCCTGATGGAGCTTCCAACGGGGGGAGCTTAAACCCAGAGGGCTTCATCAATGAGCTATCAATAATATCTCACCAAAAAAAAGAAAAGAAAAAAAAAGAAAGAAGCATTTTGGGGGCGAACGTGGCTGGAAAAGTGCTTCGGCGAAAACCCTCTCAGCTCGACAAAAGAGCACACTAAGGCGATATATTCTTCTGTCAACATGCCTTTCATCTGTGATATGTGATCGGGCTACTGTACTCCACGCTAATCTGCTCTCTCCGCAGTCAAGCCGGCCTATTAAAAGCCTCGGTGGGTAATACGACCCATGTGGCGCTGTCGTTTCAGTCACTCCTGTTATTCCAACAAGCAGCTGTTGGGTGTTCCTGCTCAGATACCCCCCCCCACCTCCCCACACCACCACCCACCACCACCCACCCCATTGAGCTGGCATGCTGTGAGGGGGGTCAAGCTCATTTTGTAAAGACAAACGCTTCAACAGTTGATTTGTGGAGCGACAGGCAGACACGACTTGGCAGGCGGCAGTGACGGCAGCGGCTCAGAGTGCATTTAACAGACTTACGCCGGGATCCGAAGTGACATTTAACACTGCTGTCTGGGATTCCTCGCGATTTAGGCGCGGGGGATACGAGGTTTTCCTACGAGTCGACGTTTAACCCCCCTCAACCAACCCTCCCAGTTGACGGACATACAGACCGAGATACACTGTACGTAAACACGCTTAAAAACCTCGTGGCCTCGTCCTCCCCTTCGAATGCAAGAGTGGAAATGACAAACACACAATTTATGGCGTTAAATAAAACAGTGAAAGAAGTTTATTTTACTACAGCTCGTGTTCAGGGAGACTCTTTATCGGAGTCATATTTCAGTAGCGTGATTCAACGTACGACATACCCCTGGCGTTTACTGTGCCGTGCAGGCATTTCCCAGCATGCCCTACTTATTTCTGCGAAACTTTTGAGAATAAAGCGACCAAATAAAATCGAAGGGACGCGGAGAAATGATATCATACTTTTGTTCAAACGTGCCGATTTGTAACGTTTCATTCATTATTGGGCACACAGCAAATTTCTGGAGAGGAAAATGCCGGAGTTGAATAAAATAGAGCGAAAGAGTTCGATTTTGTGAGTTTATTTTCTAGGTTAGACTTCAGTTTGTGTTCAGGGAGACTCTTTGGTGGAGTAACATGTCGGTGTGTTGAGAAGCCTCATTCAACACTACTCCCGGTGTTTACAGTACCGTATTAGCATTTCCCAGCATGCCCTAGTTATTTCTTCACAACTTTTGAGAATAAAGCAACCAAATTAAATGTAAGTGACGTGGAGAAATTTGACTTACTTTTGTTAAAAACGTGTCTTAGTGATGCATGAAACAAATGAGCAATGGATTAGAGAGCAAATTCAAGGCAACTTCCGCTACGTCCACTTTTATACACAGTCTACGATTCAGCCCCATTTTGATGCAATTTAGCTGTCGCCGACAAATTTCCAGCAGAGGACCGTTAGCATCAAACATTATGCCTCGATAGGGCAATAATTTCATGGCAGTTTAATTTAATCCGACATAGTGACGACCGTGCAAGACAAATACATTGTGTAGTCCGAGCCCAGCTTTAAGGTTCATCTTCTCTGTCCTTTGTTGCTCGATGGTATTTGGCAAACAGCCTTCGGGTGAATTATCGCCACCTTCTGGTGGCAGCGAAAACAAGGAAAATGTATTTTTCAAAACACAACGATAGTTGCATAAACTATTCGATTATATTGTTTAATCACCCGTCCCTTCTACATATTGTGTGCTGTATGTGCACCTGCTATTTCTTGTTCATCTAAAAAGGACAATGTTCAAATCCATTATCGTGCCACGTCATTAATGTTCCTCTCTTGAGCGTCATTATTTTTGGCGGCCATCTCCTCGGTGGCGCAATGAACAATTTTGTTTTCGTCTGATGCACCTGCAGTCGAGACTGTGATGATTTGGGACGCTCCGTAGCTCTTTTATTTGTCTCCTAATGTGACGGTGACTCGTATAAAAAGCACGTATCACCGGAGCTCGTGTTTATCCGCAGTATCTTGGGACCAATCGTCATGCGCTCATTGTCATGTTGTTTTGTGGACGGGAGTCATTCTGCACTGATGTGCTGATGTGATGTGTGCTCACCACATTTCAAAAATACTGTACTTGCAGTGGTGTTATGAAAGGCAGAATTTCTGCAGCTGTAAGAGCTGACATAACACTCCTGAAGAGGCTGCGCGCGCGCACACACACACACACACACACACACACACACACACACACACACACACACACACACACACACACACACACACACACCTCAAAGGAAAGAAAAAAAAAAAAAAGATTATAAAAGCGAAAGCATATGAAGACCTCTTCACGTCAGCGGCTATGTGTGTGAACCCCCGCGTCTCTCACACACACACACACACACACACACACACACACACACACACACACACACACACACACACACACACACACACACACACACACACACACACACACACACACACACACGCGCACACACACACACAGAGAAAGCAGAGCACTCTATCTAAATGACAGAGGACTTCGCCCGAGGTGACCTCTTGAGCAAACTTACCACTAATGTGTTCTGACAAGTCAGCTACAAGAAAAGTGTAACGTAATGGTTAAAACCGCCGCGGCGTTCGTTCATACCTCAGCACTTTAACCTCAGCCCTCCGGCCCAGCTGACTTTTCCGCCAAACGTCGTCTGATTTTCGCGAGGACAAGTCAAGAGTTGCCACCGGACGGGCCGCGGCTTTGTGGGATCGTGAGCCTTTGAATAGTTCTGGGGACTCTCGCTGGTTGCAGGAGGAGGAAGAGGAGGAAGAGGAGGAGGAGTAACTATGGGAAAAATGGAGGTTGACCAGAAAATATGGCTCCTCTCACGGACTCCGACTCAGAAATGCGTTGACCCCTGACATTCATGATTTGTAGGCATAAAACACAAACGAGAAAAAAAAAAGTCACAACATGAGTGGTTTCTAATTAACTGATAAAAAAAAATTGGCTCCATTATTAGTGATTATGTATAACAAAACATAAAATAACAACTTTTTTCGGCGGCGTCTAGAACCCACAGGTACAATTTTAGCAAGCTTGCAGGCGGGTAACGTAACCCAGGAAAATAATGACAAAGTGAGAATATCAGGCTGTTGGAACATCAACATTTTCCTTGGACGCATTGTTAAACATATGATGAAAAACTACACGTGACTAAAGTTACAATATATTAGCTTAACATCCAACGAAACCAACTTCTATGGCGTCTGCCATTTCCGTAAACGTCATCAAACACGTCAACAACACGTTCATTTTGGGCTGAGAGGAAAATGTCGAGTTCAGAAATCGTGAATACCACAAGAGGGCGCCGTTCGCGTGGACTCTTCTCGTGTACACGGTAAACACAACCTCGCTTGAGCACAGCATACTTATAACATCTGAGGCGTTCAGGGGAAACTGGTAAATTGTAGCCTCCAGGGATATCTTCGATGGGAAGCTTTCTGGGGGACAACCGTTAATTGTAGCAACAGAAAAAAAAACTTGGTTTAAACTCTTCTCCTCGAAACTGCGTGAAAACTAAAAGAGTAAAGTGTAATAAAAAAAATAAACTTTCTTTCTGAAAATGTATACATCAGGACAAAGTCGAGGTACCGGAATGAAAACTCTTTGATACCAGCCCGGGATGTAGGCAATACCTGTACCTGTGTATATATATATATATATATATATGTGTGTGTGTGTGTTCCCTCTGAGTTGTTAGAAGTGGATCTGAGTGAGGCTGCCCTGCACTGAGGTTCCCACACTGAGCTTTTTATATTCCCAAACAGAGGGACTGTGTACCAGCTCACGACTTCATGCCCAGAGCAGCCCATGCTGCGTGGGAAACAGGGGTCGGGGTGACATCTGAATTTTTCACGTTCAGTGCTGGTAATGCTCTCTTTATTTTGTAATAGTGCAATTATAAAATTGTTAGAAAAGCCATTAGTAAAAACAAATTAGTTCACTTGCTAAAACGAAAGCAATGAAATTAGTTTTTTTTTTCAATGTAAATGTCCTCGCAATTGGCTCTATACCGAATTAGCACATGATTAATTCATGTTTTATAAACCTGCTGGTTGCAACTTAGAAAGGACGCCTTGTTCAGGAGTGTTTTTTGTGTCCAAACAGGAAGCCATGAGCTGTAGCAGTGCGATGACGAGGCGCTGTGGTGACGTTACACAAGCAGAGAAAGAGGTGATAGGCGGGCTACCCAGCTGCCCCTGTGGGTAAGACAGGGAGGTCAGAGGGCCTCTGGCCTGTCACCCACTACCATGCAGCTTTACCAGGCTCGTGCCAAGCAGAGCGCCGGGGGGTGGAGGGTGTGTGTGCGTGTGTGTGTGCGTGTGTGTGTGTGTGTGTGTGTGTGTGTGTGTGTGTGTGTGTGTGTGTGTGTGTGTGTGTGGGTGGGGGAGGGTGGGGGTGGAGGGGGGAGGCTGCTGCTTCATCTCCCTGATGTGCCACCAGGACCACACTTCAGCGTGTGTGTGTGTGTGTGTGTGTGTGTGTGTGTGTGTGTGTGTGTGTGTGTGTGTGTGTGTGTGTGTGTGTGTGTGTGTACTTCGACCTGGGCTGGCTGCAAATGTGGAGAGAGGTAAATCCTTTGTCTTTGCACAGGACAGCCCGCTGTCCAACACACACACACACACGCACGCACACACACACGCACGCACGCACACACACACACACACACACACACACACACACACACACACACACGCACGCACGCACACACGCACAAGCATTATGACTGCTGTAGTGCGAAGCCCACCCACGTCACACTACAACGAGGCACGGTGCTGCTATATTTAAAACACTTTCCTGAAGCGTTCCAGTACTCTGGCTCTTTTTGACGTTTGCTGCAATATCTGGTGAAGTTGTGACTTCAATCAAATTTGGAGGTTTTTCTCCCTTTAAAGGGCCTTTAAAAGGCTCATGTGGGAATTGTTGAACTCTTGGGTTCGTCTGTACGATGCTGTAAAGTTCTGTTGTCAGGACGGCGTCAACTGTCGTGAGATAACCTGTCGTGATCTGGCGCTATATAAATACAATTGAATTAAATATGCGCGCGACTGATTTTCATCTTTTGCAAAATATGCTTAATGGAAAATCAAATGGAAAAAGGGTCACATCCAGCCACGGGGTCCGCTCCTTCTTCCTGGAGAGGAAGGAAAGTCCATAAAAAAAAAAAAAAAAAATTTAAAAACCTGTCCTGATCAATACAAGATGAGTCGTAAATTACATGTGCGATCGAGGCAGTGGGGGGGGGCGTTCAGGGTTAGCTGCGTTATTTCCCACAGGCACATAACGGACCCACAGACCCATGAAGACCCAACTAGTGGATCCGTGCCTAAATATAGCATGGTGGAGGGTTGGGGCGGGGGGTGGGGGCACGGCTTGTATCAGCTGTGACTTAACTGCCGGCCATGGCAGCGCAGCGGGGATAGCGTTTCGGCGGTGGGCTTCGCCGTCAGCGCATGACCGCGACGCAGGCAGGCGGGCAGGAAGGAGGAAACGCTTGCTTGTTCAATTTTGTTTGCTTATTGAAACCCACCCAAGTCATCTTTTCTTGTTTGTTTGTTTTTTTGACTGAGCTCAAGAAAGGCAGCATCTGTTGCTATGGCAACACAAAAGCGCTCAAAATTGCCCTTTTCACTTAGGGACTTGTCCGACGCTTTGAGCGGTTGCCTACATGGAAATACATTCGGAAGCTGGCTGTGTCCTGTGTCCTGTGTGCGTGTGTGTGTGTGTGTGTGTGTGTGTGTGTGTGTGTGTGTGAGGGAGAGGCGGTGAGGAGGGAAGGACTGAGCCGATGATAAAAAGGTGAGTCAAGCAGCATCTTGTCACACAGACCTGAATCTGTGAAAATGACTGGCTGGCACAATCAGCCGCAAAGAAGCTTCTCATCAGAGAGGGAGACTCTCGGGACGGCCAGGCGAAGAAGAAGAAAAAGGAAAAATAACACCAATGATCAGCGGCTCAGCTGCAGCCAGGACTTCCTGTCCAGGATCCGACACCGTTCACGGTCTGTCGGAGGGATTCTCTTCTCTAGCTGTCTGTGTAGGTGTCTGGAAGCTCAAGTAAAACTGGTCTCATTTAGAACTCAAACTCCTGATGCGTCCTCGACCTCGGCTGTGGGAGGCATTAAAGCGAAGCGGACTTTCAACAAAAGCCACACACACACACACACACACACAAAAAAAGGAGGCAAACAGGTGCTGTGTTTAGGTAAATGATGTTGCCCCTAGCTAAAAGCACAATACCCAGAATGCATGTGTGTAGGCGTGCCCCTGCACCGCGGCCTCGTCTTTGTGTTTACAGAAAGGCCATCGCTGAGGGGAACTCCCTCTGGGTAAACGCCGATGTGAAACATGACACGTGCGGCAGGCGATTCCCCTTCAGCCGGGACGACTCCTCTGATTGGTGACAAACAGCCACAGTGATTTACATGCACACGCGGGATTGGTTGGATGGATGGATGGATGGATGGATGGATGGATGGATGGATGGATGGATGGATGGATGGATGGATGGATGGATGGATGGATGGATGGATGGATAGCGAGATAGCGAGATAGATAGATAGATAGATAGATAGATAGATAGATAGATAGATAGATAGATAGATAGATAGATAGATAGATAGATAGATAGATAGATAGATAGATACATGGACAGACAGACAGACAGACAGACAGACAGACAGACAGATAGATAGACAGACAGACAGACAGATAGATAGATAGATAGATAGATAGATAGATAGATAGATAGATAGATAGATAGATAGATAGATAGATAGATAGATAGATAGATAGATAGATAGATAGATAGATAGATAGATAGATAGATAGATAGATAGATACTTTATTAATCCCTCAGAGGGAATTTTTTACAGAATAGATTCTGAATTGAATTTTGTGACGTTCCTAATACAAAAATAAAACAGGTAAGTCAGGTTGTGACAACACCAAAGCCACCTGAAATTGACAATTTTGATTGAAGCGAAAAAATAAATAACTAATAAATTGAGTGTTTCAACCTGACTGTGTCACCAGACTGTTGCTCAAAGATTCAGTTCGCTTTGCTGTGATTTGAGTCTAAAAGCCCTGTTGGCCTTAATGTAATGAAGACTGTATATAAAAGTGCTTGTGGCTTCCGGGTCTGAAAAATGAGGCCGATGCGAAAGTGTCTTAAGCTGCAATACCATCGAGAGCCACTAGAGGGCGGCTCCAAAAAGCCATGCGGCTCCATAGACTCCCATTCAACTTCTCATAAAATTCTAAGTCAATAAAAAAAAATGTCACGAGTTATTTCAGTGTTGTTAGCTAAAGTCACTCCTTATTATTAGTTTTCTGGCGGTTCATCTGAAAATGATTCCGTCATTAATTAGAAAATAAATACCGTAGAAGGTTCATCAAAAACAACTGTTGAAAATAGCCGGATTTGATTTTTGTAAAAGCAATTCAAATATTTATTCTACATTATTGACGACTATTACGTGTAAACTAGCCTCCATAGCGAATACACAACCTAAGAAACGAGCCACAACTTTACTGTGCCATTAGGTGCACTCATGTAGTTCATCAAACAACACTGGAAATCTGGCTCCATCTGTATCTTCGGTACCATGAAGACATAAAATGATTAAGATTTTCTTTTAAAAAGGAGTTATTACCATATTTGACTCGAGGTGAAATTTTCAATCCATGAACTGCCACATAGAGGACATAAATACAGAAAACTATGATTTCAAGTCAGTAAATGAACAACCAGCAATGTTGAAGGACCATAAAGCAAAAAAAAAAAAAAAAAAAGTTCAGACTTCTGTAACGCACCAGAAATATTTGTGCAAGACTAAACAGAACATTGTGCAAACACATCGTCGGAGCTGAAGAAATTCATCTCTGCAAGACTGAAAGGTTCGTGATGATCTACGGTATATCTTTTTCTTACGGGGGACATACCCCAGCAAAAGACCAAAACAAACATTGAATTCATCCCGCCGACAGCCGCCGCCTGTGTAGTGAAAGCGTGATGTATCTTCAGCACCACACGGCTCCCATCGTTGTCCAGAAACTATTAAACACACGTGAGCCGCACTGTCGCACCGGCTGACATGTTCTCTCTCCTTCCTGCTCACTCTGAGTCGACCACACGCACACGCACACGCGCACGCGCACGCACACGCACGCACACACACCGCTGCTGCAAATACTCACTTCCACATAAAACGTGCATTAATCTCAAAATAGTCCCTGAAAATGTGCCGTTTCTCTCCGTTTGAGTAAGCTAAAAACTCCAGTGAAGAGCAGTTCCGAGCAGTTAATCAAAAAAATTCTCACCGCTCACACAAACAAGACGGCGGTGGTTGAACCTTATCTTCGCTTGCAGCATACGTCGAGCGGTGCTTCTGCAACATTCTGCACCACAAACGGGTCGCAGGAAAACCTGCTTTAGAGAAATGTAACGTGGTGGGTTCAGATGGCGGAGCGGGTTGTGCAATATTCTTTAATATTGGCGGTTCAACCCTCGGCTTCCTTCTGTCGACACGTCGACGTACAACTGTAGATTGTATACAAAAGTGGACGTTCCGTCCAGGTCTGAAAAATGAATCCGATGCAGGAGTTCCTTAAGCTGCAATACCACCGAGAGCCACTAGAGGTCGGCTCCAAAAGGCCTCCGGCTCCATGGACTCCCCATTCAACTTCTCTCATCAAATACAAAGTCAATAAAACAATTTCACAAGTTATCTCAGGTGTTGTTAGCTAAAGTCGCTCCTTCTTATTAGTTTTCTCGCGGTCCGTCTAAAAATAATCCCGTCATTAGTTAGAAAATAAGCCTCAAAAAGCTCTTTTTGTGGGCGTGTCTGTTTGATTGACAGGCCTGTGGTGCGTCAGGTTCCAGCTATCGGTGGGCGGGACGTAGTATCGTCGGGTTTCCAAATCGAGTCCAAATATGGTCACTTCCTGCTCCAAACCGCTCCGAACTAGCAAGATGGCGCCGGCCAATTTCGGGCTGGTTTCCAAAACGGTTGGGACGCTGTGTATAACGCGAACAAAAACAGTCTTTGTCTTCGTTTTATTTTCAATTAAATACAAGTTGCAAATCACCACATTCTGTTTTTATTTACACTTTACACGGCGTCTTAACTTTGGGAAACGGGGTTGTTAAAAAACATTGAACTAAAGTTCGGCTTCTTTTTTTCTCTCGATTAAAAGAGCGTATCGAACTGTTAATTTTGGTCACCGTTACACCGCTGTTCGCGGCAAAGACCGAATATCACATTCTTAACTCCACAAACTACCATTGAAAGCACACATTCACCGTCCTTCCACACGTGAGTCCGACTTTTCAGATTTCCAGCGTGAACCATCGTGACACGTCTCCTGCGTCGTCCGTCCGGACGAAGCCGTCACGGCTCCGCTTCCGAAGCTCACGGCGCCGATCAAACCGGCCCGTTTCTTCTGAAGCGAACGGGCCGGTCGCTCCTCGCTGTTTATCAGACGCTTCTTTCCAACCGAGTACGGCGCAAAAACGCCGCACCCGGCACGTCGCGAAGGGTTCAGACGTGTGGTCCCGATCTGCTGCGGAGAACGCGAAAAAGGGGCGGCGTCCGTCCGTCCGTCCGTCCGACGACGCTCACGCAGACCGGCTTCCGCGGCGAAGCAGATGACGGCGGGCCGGGGGCGTGCGGACAAAAACAGATCCTTCGGAGCGACGCGATCTTAAAAGGCTCGACTGCAGCCGACGGCTCGAAGCGTAATACGTAACAGCAGTGGGATTTAGAGCAGCGTCTGATTAGCCATTCACATGTCTACTAAACATTTTATTGCAGTCTGCTGGCTTCGACGCGCGGGCATCAAACGCGGCTTTCAGGATGAGCCAGCATCCTATAAATCCGAGTGTTCCTAACAATAAAGCGACTGATAGATATTTAACAAGTGAGAGCAGCGAGTTCACGTCACCTCCCTCCTCAGAAACCCGAGGTGAAGGAGCACTGTATCCCTTTCCCCCACATTTTCCTGCACCCGAACATACTTGCGAGGATAAGAGCCTGTTAATCCAGAGGTGAGATGAATGGCAGCACTGTGCGTGTGTGCGTGTGTGTGTGTGTGTGTGTGTGTGTGTGTGTGTGTGTGTGTGTGTGTGTGGAGGAGGAGGAGGAGGGCCGGCCGGGACCCCGGGCCCGACACACAAAGACCGGCTCAGTGCTGTTGCTGTCATGGAGCGGCACGCGGTTCAAGGTGAAATGTGACCGGGAGCATCGGAGGCAGGGAGGATGCGCCGCGTGGGCTCGTCACACGGAGGATGACCGGCTGCCGCGAGGGCAGGCTCGTAAGCCTATTTGCTCCTCTGACCTGTTCCTAATGTGTCGGGCTCAGACGGGGCATCGGGGCAGATAAGGAAACAGAGCAGGGTTTGCTTTATTTTTTTTTTTTTTAACGATTAATACCTCCTGGAAGCAGCGGATGATGAAATTGAACTCCTGCCAGGTAATCAGAGCGGCGCGGGGAGGCGAAGTTAGCAACAAACTCGCCGAGGACGTGAGAGACGCCGCATTTTTCACCACATAAACGAGACTTCGATCAGCTGATTGAGGAGATGCAGTCGATTAAGAAGCTGGCGAAGCGAAGGTCTAAAAGAGGATGGTGCCTCGTATCTCTATTTCGTGCCGAAACCGGGACTTATTCAGAACATGCACGTGAATAATACGCCGCAATATGATGTTCTCTGAAGCTTTAAACAAAACTCTAACATATTTCTTCTGAAAATCGAGGTAGGACTACGTTATCTACAGCTACATTTATTCTGGTAATAAATTATCACCTTATAAAGTTGTGGCAATCTCAAACAGTTACATGTTTATTTATTTAGCCTTTATTCAAGCAGGTTTGTTCCACGGAGATCAAAAGATCTCCTTTAGGGGGGGGGGGGAGATTAGCAGCAACACAAAGTTTCAAATGCGAAACATAAAAGCACAAAAGAATAAAACGATGTCAGGAACGGCGAGATAAAACCCAAAGTTCCAACAGTGAAACATAAAAGCACAAAGATAAAACGTTCAGGCTGAGAAAGCTCTGGACTCAATAGATGCCCTCCTGGTTTTAAATTCAGCCAGCGTTACCGAAGCTCCGTCCGTCAGGTGAACACGTTGGTGTTTCTGGTGACTGTAAACGTAGAGCAGAGGAGGCGGAGGCCGGGAAATGAGATTCAAAAAAAATGACGCACCATGAATGTTGAGCAGCTAAATGTTCACAGGGAGTCGCTAATGTCGGTGTGGAGTTTGGGGCGGAGCCTAAAATGCGAAAGCAGCGACATTCGATCTTTATAAGCATCACCGCTTTAAAAAAAAAAAAAAAAAAACTGTGTGGAGAATTTAGTGGCATCTAGTGGTGTGCTAAGATAATCGTCCTCTGGCTACAGGTTGTTATTAAACAGAGAAGTGTATAAATGTCTTTACGTATATGGGTAATAGTCGACTAATAGTTCCGATCAATTTGCTAATTGTATTTTTGATTGAAACAAAAATCCCTAATGTAGGAGTCTTGATTTTACCTTTTAGAAACTTTTACTGAACCATTCAGTAAAGAAAATCACAGGTTTTTACTCCAATTATTGTTCTCCTGCTTATAAAAGCAAGAGGAGTGAAGAGGAAAAACATCTTCGCTGTAATGTATGAAAAGTCACAAAAACATTTATTAAAGCTGCTGTCGGGGAATAATGTGTCGTTTTTTTTTCAGAAAGTACAGAAGTGCAGTTTATCAAAATTACTTTAACACGATCACGATAATCACGCCTCTTGAAAAACACAATAAATAACAACACACCATTTAAAGTTTCATGATAAAATATGTAAATCGTTTTCATTTACTGTCGCATAGAACTGCTTTCATACAACCCGGCCTCAGGAACTTTCTGGTGTTGAATATCAGAGACAATGTTTCGTCTAATGCGAGCATCGGGAACGGCATTTTTCAAAGATGAATGAGGCAACCACGAAAAAGGCACCGCTCCGACCAACAAGGCTTTTCTCTGCATATTAGTTACACAATAGGTTTTTAAAAAACACATTGTTTCCTGTTTCACCAAATGACTGGGTGGTGAATCTGTGACGGGGATCCTCAAATAAAATCTCGCCCTGGGCCCTGAAGGGATTTGGGTCGGCCCTGCTGGGTATCAAAATCCCAGTCTGGGTTCATGCCTCTGTGCAACCTCGCTTTTTAAATGACAACGAATCGACTGCTTTTCATTCGGGACATCTGCCGCAATAAAACAAGCGCGCCTCCGTTCTCCATCAACAAACGAGAAGGCGGAGTCTCGCCATGTGAAAAACAAACCCCAGCGAGAGCGAGCAAGAAACATCGGTGAAAAGAAAATGCTCAGTAAAACACTTCAAAGTCGGTGTTTGAAAAGAGAGACTGAAACTGATTGTTTTTATATTTAGATTCATTAAAGGTGCTGTATAAGCTAAAAAAAAAAAAAAAACAAGAGCGTTTTCTTTCTGTTGTTCAATGTTGATGTTTCTGATGAGTCATGATTTTTGAATATTTGAATTGTCATTAAAATATTTTTTTTTTTTTAAACGATTAGCATATGCGACTATTGCGTTCCTTATTTCCGCTGTTTTTTTTTACCAGGGCCTGATTGTAATGTGCTACTCCTGTCACAAGGTGGCGGTAATGCACCTAAAACCCAAACAGTCGATAAGTTCCGAGCAACTTTCGAATTCCATTTTTTGCTCGAAACGCTCATCCCCTCGTTGATGCGCCCGGTCTAATGTCTTCTGCAGCAGTTAAACGAGTGCAGTAAACGTTTATGAGAAACAAATCGCGTGGGAAGATCGTGATCTCAATTCTAAGCACGAAAATCTTGACTCGTTTTATTCAGAATCGCGCAGTCCCACTTTGCACGGCCACTCCTTCCAATTTCATTTCATTTCGGTTTGTTACGTCTTTTGTCGGACCTGCAAAACCTTGAGCAATGAAAAAGGTGACAAGGTACCAAACTAAAAACAGGTAGCGGAGTTAGTTTGCGCGCGTTGCCAGACAGAGCAAGAGTTAAGTAGCAGCGACTCAACACGAGCAAACGCGAATAAAAGTGATTTTGCTCGGTCCGGTTCGGCCTCAGTAACACGTCGGCCGAGGCCGTCCGACTTCAGCCCCGGCTGGCTCACTGAAGCCCGTCCAGCTCAGCCATCATAGTTACGGTAGCGTCAGGACTCCCGTCTCGGCCCGGATATCTCCAACAGCAGGAAGTGTGAATCACAATCTTCTTATTTCACAGATAAAGACGGATGACAAAGGCGCTCAGCTGCAACAATCGTCATATCAGCAGACCAGTGCAACTTTAAGGGCCACTAACCATCGTGGCTACATTCATCACACACACACACACACACACACACACACACACACACACACACACACACACACACACACACACACACACACACACACACACACACACACACACATCTCCACTCCAAGCTCCGAGAATGAAAGAAAATCATTCACCAACTTCCAGCCAGCCAACCGTGCGTTCCAAATGTTCAGGACCGAGTCCGAAGATCCCTTTGGGCACGCGTGAGTCAACACTTTCATAAGATATGGAAATTATACTTCTTTTTTTTTTTTAAATCAACCTTTCCGATCAACAGCCAAAGGAGACCCACTGGTGTATCTCTCTCTGAGTTATGGACCCAATAAACGGAAACCACGGAGGTCACCGCAGAGCTGGACCGCTCAAAGAACCGAGGCCGAACCGAGGACTCAAACTCTTTCGCAGATGGACGAGACTATAAATTGTCGCGAACAGCGTAAGGACACCTGAATTTACATTAATATTCCTTTTTTTTATTTACATTTTGTTTTAATTCAAGTTACTTCAGATTTAGAGAAGGAAATGTTGCCCACGACGCACGGCAGTCGGAAATCTGGGACGTAAAACAAACTCTGAATGACCGGAAATAGCAGATGCTCCAATTCAGTCAAAGCAAATAACTCAATTCAGGCTTTTCAGTTGTACAAATGTAAAACATAGAATCTGAATGGAAGGACGTGTCGGAGCTGAGGCCTTCGAAACGTTTAAAACGGCCAAGATTTTGTGTTGAAAATCAACTGGAATCCCTTGCCTGGGCTCATAAACCCGTCTTTGGTGAACTTTGACAGAGCTGATCTTTGAGGTCACACACCGCCTTGCGAGTCCAGAATAAAACACGCTTCCTCAACTTGCCAGTGTGTTCAGTCGTTGATTTGCACATTGGAGTTAAGAACATTTTAATTGAAGAGAGATACAACTGCAAAACTTGTTTTTTATTCTGATGATACAGAAAATGCCCGAAAAATCAAAACAAACACGGACGCCTGACATCCGACAAAGGTCATCGCTCAATGAGGCGTCTGTAACGTATTGAAATATTTAATTTGGTGTTTTGTTTGCGAATAAATGAACCATGTTTTTCTAACCATATCTGAAGACAGATCAGCATCCGATAGGACGTCCGAACTTTAACAATTACTTCAAGTTTGAGTTTAATTCCAGCTTTTAACTCTAAATTCAACGGATATGGTGTTTTATTGTAACTGCAAAGTATTGAATTCCTTACATAATCCCACGGTTATCGATTATTTCCCATCGCTACCTTCCATCATAAAGGGATGTAACAGCAACACGCATTTCACTTTCTGATTTCTGATGGGACCGTACCTTTATTCTGAAATTTTCTGTAAAAAGCAGGAAGTTTTAACAGTCAAGTTACTGTAATTTCTGAAAGGAACAAAAAAAGAAAAAGTGACTTCGCTAAACATCACATTTAAGAGGTGAGAGCAGAGACCCGGTGCGCTCGGCGTCGGCCTCGTCCAGCAACACCTGAAACTCAATCTGAAATAGCTGCTCTTCAAGGATGCTTTAAAAATAAAAGTGATCAACTTCGCGAGCTGCTCGAGCTCGCACAGCTTCTCTGTTTAACGCCTCCCCTCTGGTGCACAGACAGACACCCACCCACACACCAAAAAAAAAAAAAAAAAAAAAAAAAAAGAAGAAGAAGAAGAAGAAAAAAAAAGATGGTGCTCTACAGTCAGCATGTGTCTCGACTTCCTTCCTCTCAGAAACGGTTCAGATCTCACAACAACAACAAGGAGAGACAGGCATGCACGCGGGAAATCAAACGCAGCTGTGCCGGAGAGGACGGACGGACAGAGATGTTCCCGATCCTTGACCTTCCGCGGCCAAACTGACCTCCGAGCTGTTTTTAACAGCGCAAAATGACACCGAGGGCCCTGAGAAATGCAGAAGTCGATGAAAAGGCACTGCTCTTTGACGTTTACTGCTACAAAGTAAGATTTGAGTGAAATCTTGAGTGTGTTAAAGCCTCCACCGAGTTTTTGCGTGCGAGCTTCTCTTCGTGTGAGAAACCTGCTGATTCTGGGTGGATTGTCACAGCGCAGGGATTTTGTTTTTCTGTTGGGAGCTGTGAAACCGACTCTGGTGAGGAGCTGCTCGTGTGTTATTGAAGAGAAGCCTGCTTTTATCACATCAGCCGTCGTACGCAAAAACAAAAAAAAGAACAAAAAAAAGAAAAAGTGACGAAGTGATGTGTGAACGTTTTAAAAAAATTAAAAATTAAAAAAAAGTACGTTTCTACAGTGAGCATCAACAGGTGTGCAACTTCGCATCAAGCAAATCGCGAGGGGAACTTACACGAACGCGTGGTAGATGAACGCCCAGGCTCGCGGTCTCTCCAGCACGTTGTACAGGTAGTTCTGCAGGCGCCGGTAGCGCACGTTCCTCCGGCCGCTCTGCGCGCTGTATATGAGCGGCTTCCCCAGCAGGCTGAGCCGGGCTCCCTGCTTCCCCCGCAGGCTGTCCGACCCGGCAGCACCTGTGGCGCTGGAGGTGGACAGCAAACCGTCTCCGGCGTTGTTCATCATCCTCCGTCCGGACTCCACATCCTTTAAGCCGTAGCCTTCGTTTCGGTGGCCCGGCGACGTCCTCATCCAGAGCCCGGTGCCGCCTTCGTCTCCGCTGTGGTTCCGGGGCATGGCATCACCAGAGCGGGCGTCAAGTGCGCGGAGGTCTCTTCAAGCATGCGTGTTGGCTACCGGGTTGGGAGTGGGGTCGGGGGGGGGGGAGTCCTGCCCTGGACGAACGATAAAATCGCACGTGCGAGACGCAGTCTAACAGAGTTGGGAGTGAAAGCAACGCGGGGCGCGCGGGTCCGCCGTCACAGTCTGACCGCCCTCTTTCCTCTTGCATCAACCTCTTCCCATTTACTCAACCGCCACCGCGCGTAAAGGTATCCACGGTGTCTGGTCCTGCGCGCGGGGGTGGCGGGGTGGCTGCCCGGTCCGACTAAAATAACAAAACTTACAGAAGCAGTGCGTGTCCGTGAGGAGCGCGGGGACACACGCCCTCTCTGTCCACGGCGCGTTTACCGCCTGTTGCGCGTCCACAGCAGAATGTACATCAACGCCGCCCGTGCCCGGCGGCTCTCTCCTTCTCCCCCGGTTCTTCCCTCCACATCCCAGTCAGAGAGGGACGCCGGCCGCGCGCGCGCTCACGAGCAGCCGAGACGCAAACGAGCCGCCGTCGCTCCTCGTGTAATTTAATTTGCCGAGAAAGTTCCAAAATTAAACCACGTATTTTTTTATTTTTTTTTATTATTTTTTTTTGAGAAAAGCCTATCAGGTGACACGGGTTCTGATGAATTTTCCACTCGGTGAGCTGGAAAAATGAACCGCAGTGGACGGCTCGCTGCACATCTGCAGAAAATATCACGGTGGAACCAAAAAGGACTTCTTTTTTTTTAACTCAAGAGTCCTGCGTGTTGTGTGTCCGATGTCGTTGATCTGACTACATTTGCATAAGAAAAGAACCTGTAAGTGGCATCTCGGTCTGTCCGCTGCTGTCACTGCAAACCACGTGGCACGAGGGACCTTCATTTCTCCGGTGAAACTTTTTTTTTTTTAAATTTCCTGTCACGCGCCTTCTGATGCCGCACTAATATAATATTAAACTGAGCTCTGATTATGATATACGACTGTATGTTCACGGTAAAGTCAGACTGAAGACAGCCCGCTGCTTTCTTTGCGTCACTGCAGCTAAAGGGAAAGAAGCAGGTGATGGCAGTTATACCTGCTGCGTGCACTTCTTCACCTCTGTTCTCCTACGGGTGCTCCATCGTGATCCACATTATCCTCACGTGTATGTTTTGGCTCCATAATTTATTTATTTTTGTTTTATTTCTTTAATCTGTAATGTTTCAAGTCGATCTGATGGTTTTAATTCGGTTTATTTTGCAGCACTTTGGTCAAATTTTTTTTTTTTTTAAATAAAACGGACTGATTTCATGCTCTCTTTTTTTTTTTTTTTTTCCTTATTTAAGAGGATGAGGACTGTTGTGTGCCAGGGAGCACGGAAGTGGGTGTAATCCAGGGAAAGTGGGAGTCTGCAGGAGCTGCTTCTACCTGCAGAGCTTCAACACTTTCCTTTCCTCCTACAAAACTACGCCATCTGCTGGGGCAACAGCAGAACAGCAGTTCCTCCTCATTTCCTTTCACTGCTCGGTGCTTTGTGACTCGGACAGGACGACACACCTGCAGCTGCTGATGATGATTTAGGTGATTTTACTCATCTTGCATTTTTAAATGAGGCCCCTCTCATTTGAAATTCGTGCTGTGGAGACAAACATAGTTTAAACTCGAAGATCTGTAGTTTAAATTACAGTGAAGACATGAAAACATGTCTGGATTGATTAGGAATTGGGTTCAAATATTTTTTTGATTTTAATAAATCATTTTATTTTATTCTAAGAATTGTTTTCAACTTAAATTGCAATAAAAAAAAAACGTAATACAAAAGAAATTCCATTTAAATTGTAAAAAAAAAAGTTAAATTAAATTGCAAAAAAGATTTAATTAAATTGAAGAAATTGCTGTTTTTTTAAATTCAATTTAAAAGAATTGCACACAAAAAATGCATTCAATTAATAAAATAGTTTATGAATATTATAAAGCACGTGAATCTTATCCTGCTTTTTTTTTTTTATCACATTAAGGATATGTCGTGTTGAACATTAAAAAACAACTAGTTATTTGTGTCCCTGCGCTGATGATCCTGACAGCCAGTTGTATTTAAAGTGCAGAGTCAGCATGCAAAGTGGTCACTGTACACCTGGCAGTTCAAATAAAGCTTTAACCACATTTGAGAGAATTGAAGCCACAACGTCACTCGTGTGTGTGAGAACTACACTAACCACACAAGCAAGCAGACTGCGGATGGCTTTACATTTTACAGCTTTTTTTTTTTTTTTTCTTACGTTGTTGTTAAGTTTTGCATTTAACTGCAAAAAAACAAAACCTGAAGGCTTTTATTTTCTACGGTGTTACACTGCACTCTTAATAAACACGCCGAGTGGAAACTGACTTGACCCCTGCGCCTCTTCGAGGAAAGCTCGCTCGTTCGCTTCAAAGCTGCAGAGGCGTCGTGTCGTCTCGTCACGCCGACGAGACGGTTTCCTGTTTCAGCGAGTCAGAGATCTCCATCACATCGGAGTGAAAACACTCAGCGTCGTGTTGAACCCTCCTGGAGAGAAAAATGCTCTTTTAGGTCAGAACTCACATCACATGCCGGTTTTTTTTTTGTGTTTTTTTTTCTCATGGAGTTTCATGTTTATGTAAAGTTTGGGAATATCATATTAATAATATTTAAAAAAAAAAAGTTTACTTTTGTCCTGCTCCACTTCCAGGCACGGTTTCTCCGATGTCCTTTGACCTGATTAGATAAGATTAATCTTTCTCCCCGGGAGCAGCGTGGAGACTTCATCGTGGCCTCTGACGTGTACGATCCGCGCTCCTCTTTTCCACGATGGTCCGCATCCGTGTTTTGTGCGCCGAGGTTGGGGCCTCCCACCTCTCCCCTCCCCTCCCCTCCTCCCTCCCTCCCCCATGCTGCAGCATAGAGAGAACCGGAGGGGGTGATGGGGGGCCTCAGAGGGTGGGTTGGGGGGGGGGGGGGGGGGGCTGGCATGGGCGAGGGTGCTGGGAGGGTCAGTCAAGATTGCCTGCAGATGTTGTTTCGGGGGGCCCCCGTGCTTATTTAACGAGAGGATGTGGGACATAAATCTCTCAAAAGCCTTCTGCTGCACTGCATCGTATGTGAGGTCACGCAAGAGGCCGCGGTGCTTCCACTTCCTCTCGGGTTGGATGCACAGTGGCAGCAGAGGAGTTATGGAGCTCGTTATGTTGCTTTTTATCCGCAAGTACTGTAAAATAAAACTTCTCGCCACAGGTTGACCTCTGCTTCCTGTAGAGTCTCTTCTGCCCCGTCACGTTTTTTTCCTTTGCGGAGATTACACGTAGAGAGAGGAGGATTAAAAATTACACTTAGAGGCAGCACCTCAGACGGGGGGCGCAGACAGGCCAAGCGGCAACCAAACAGTGACGGCACCCGTCGGTTTGGGAACGGCCGCTGTGAAGCCTCGAGTTCAGATTTTAGTTCCGAGCGGTTCGGATCAGGAAGTGACCATATTTGGACGAGCCGGGGGAGGAGCGAGGAGAGGATCTAGCTGATCCGATTGGGATACTACCTCCCGCCCGCCGATATCCGTAACCTGACTGCACCCCAGGAGAGAGTTGAATGGGAGTCTATGGAGCCGCAGGCTTTTTTTGGAGCCAAACCTCCAGTGGCACTCTGTGGTATCGCAGCTGAAGTCACTTTCGCATCGGCCTCATTTTTCAGACCCGGAAGCAACGTCCACGTTTATATTCAGTCTGTGGAACGGGCTCTCCTCTCATGGTGCGTTCACGAGCAAGTTGTCTCGGAGTGGGAAAATACACCTGAACGCCTGTCAAACTGGGAACATCCCACAAGGAGAGAGGGAGATTTTTGACAGCTCAGAGGTATATAGGTTTGTACTTCACTTGACACGGCAGCTTTTGTGAAGAAACAAAGAAATGTACTTTGCGGTGCTCTTGTACGAACAGTCCGTGTTAACAGGAGACTTTTATCTGATCCACCCCACATTCTCCACTTCGAGGACGAGCTTCTACCATCGAGCAGACGATTCAGAGCACCAAAATACAGACTCCATCATTTCAAAAACTCATTTATGCCTTCAGCAATTAGTATGTTGGACAAGGGATGGATTGTTTGTGTGTAATATGTCGCCTTAAGTGTAGTCCTTGATGGTGCAATATGAGGCATACCTCAGCTATTGAATGTATACCATGTAATATGCAGCACTATATATCGACTGGCTGTGCAATATTTTAGTTTTTAGGCTAGTATACAGTTGTAGTTTTTTTTTTCGAGTTATGAAATATAGTCTCATTGGTGCAATAAGTGTTGAAATGTATTGTCTATTTTCAGGTGTAGCCTCTTATCCTGTGATACACTGACTTAAATTGTGTTAAGTACTTTTTTTTTTAAGTTATTTAAATATCTCCCTCAATGGCACACAAATGTATGGTTTTTTTTTTTATTACATTATATTACATTTCATTTAGCTGACGCTTTTATCCAAAGCGACTTACAATAAGTGCATTTCAACCATGAGGGTACAAAAACCCAGAACAACAGGAATCAAGTTTTATAAATACTGTTATGCGATATCTAAAATCCAGGGTTATATCGAACGCAGCAAACACTAGCACAAGAAAAATAAAGTACATCGTATATGGCACTTGCTCTGAAAATTATGGCCAGCCCTCCGGCTCTTTAATTAAAGAGAAACCATTCATTTCTTAACAAGAGTCAAACTTCGGTGCGGCACAACCGGAAATGACGTCGGCAACATTTTGAATTTACCACCACGCTTAGTCTGATCGTTCAAACTAAAAACAAAAACAAAAAACCAACGAGTTTTCGTGCCCTCTGTTTCACGGACATGATTAATATACTGACAGAACATAAGCTTTGAGTGGACGAGTGCAACTTACATTATTTGTTTGGTACTGTGTCTTCTACAACAGCAGCAGCTTCCTCTGCCGCGAGCTCGGTTGGTGGCCCCGCCCCTTCTGCTACGGAGCCAAGATGGCGACCAATTTGAGCAACAAGTGTCCAGTTTCCTTTCTTTTTTTTTTTTTTTTTTTTTAAGCAACATCATTCAAACGGAACAAGTTTTGCAATATATATATACATGCAAAATAATGTTTGAACTGTTTGCTAAAGGTAATAAAACAGAATTTGTTATCTAAAAATGTACTTGATATTCATGATATTATGATTTATCATGGTTTTTTTTTATGTGTATCATTTTTTACAGGAGACTAAACAGTACATTTTTACAAAGTAAATATCATCTCAACTAACAGCAATGTCTGAAGTTGTTGAGACAAAGGTTTATAAGCAGAAATTGGGATGTAGGTGTTTCCATCTTCTGCATATCTGGTGTCTTTAAAATGGGTTATCGTCCAGCAAAATACAGACTTTCATTCAAATGCGTCTCAATTTAACATGATTCTGCTCTGCTCTTCGTACAAGTGAGTGAGGAAATTTATGGGACCAAGAAAAATATTAGCTTTCCCACAAACATGGCAGAAGACGCTAGATTGAAATAAGTTTGAACTTTTGACACGAAGTCAAAGGCTGAGAAAATAATAAAAATCATAATAAAAAAAATAGACAACCATGAGAAAGACTTGAAGGAGATATTACTTTTTTTTTTTTCCACACATTCTTTTTTTTATTTGTAAATAATAAAAATGAACTTTTTCTTTTTTTATATATATATATAAAACATACACATCATTTGAGCCACATCTGTTATACAAACAAGAAATGTTGCAGTGAATGCTTTACTCTTTTCTAATTTTCTTGTTGTTTCAGTGGAACACAGAAGTTGTAAACAATCAGCGATTTTTTTTTTTTTTCCTGTTAATACTGACAAAGAAAAAAAAAATAAGAAAAAGGGAAAAGGAAAAAAAAAACCCAGTTTCACCGGACGATGAAAAGAAAAACTCCTCTGAGGTGGGACTGAACATGGCCCGGTGGGTTTGAAGCACACTGAAGTGTCCCGACTTTCTTCTTCTTTTTTTTTTTTTTTTAAGGAGCAGTGGTACGAAGTGCGTTTGTGGTCCGTCACCGCCGTGGTCCCGAATGACGAACGGCACCGAATCGCTCCTCATTACATGACTTGGCCCCCTTTTTTTCTGCAATCATCACTCCGCCCAATGAAAACCCAGCGAATGGCTGTTTCGAGTATTTACAGTGTACGACTTCTCTGTGCATTTGTTCGTCTCTTCGTATGACCTAACAGCTCACGTGTTAGCATATCTGAAATCATTATGTTGAAACATAATTCATATTTCTATAGATCTGATTTGTACATTATTTATTCATACATCACCTCGGTCCCCCTTTGGAGGTATACTATGATGTGGAGTAACAGTAAGAGGTGGGAGGATGGCGGGGGGGGCGGGGGGGGTGCTGCGAGGTCTGCTCATTACAGTACATCTTCCGGAGGGTCGAGGGGAAAAAGACATCAACGTAATCTCTGGGATTCGGTACGAGAGACATTCAGCACCGGACTGAGGGACGTGGACTTAGACTGCAGTTGATTCGAATGTCTTTTGCGTAATGGGAATGGCTTCGGTTTCTTGGTTTTATCTCTTTAATATTCAAGTACGAGCAAACTGTACAACTGCATGCAACATACAAGCGGCCCTACAGTATGTGGAACTAACACACGTTATCTAGTTCAGTATCTTTTTTATTTTTTATTTTTTTCTGTATCTGTTTCGTTTTACAAAAAAAAATGTGCATGCAGCTTGGAACGGGTTCCAAAAAGTCATGCTGGCCCCGCCCCTCTTTCCCTCAGTGGGAGGAGCCTGCGGGGCCAAACGGAGGATGGAGCGTTGGTTGGTGTTGGGTGTGTCCCGACAGATCAGTCTGATTGGTTTTACTTTCACATTCACAGAGATGCAGAAAGTGGGGGTGGGGGGGCGGTGGGGGTGGGGAGGAACCATGAGCGAACTCTTCCTCTCGTCCGTCTCCGGATGTCGAGACAAAGAAATGAAAGGAACCAGTGACATGATTGTTGCTTTTTTTTTTTTTTTTTTTTTTTTTTTTCAAAACTACGTGTTGTTTTTGTTTTTTTTTCTCTCAAAAAGTTAAACTTTTTGTTGTAAAAAAATCAAGCTCTTGTGCTTGTGTTTAAAGTTAAAAAAAAAAAAAAAAATATCGAACTCAGGGTCGGATAAAAACCTTAAACGTGCTGGGGGTGAGGGGACGTACTCCCCTAAAAACATGTGGAAAAATTAGACGGCCCCATCTCGCGCGGACAAACATTTACTTTTTTTTTTTCTCTTTTTCTTTACATTGACGTTGTACCCTTGTGAGATTTTCAAAGTGACATAAATTTTATTTATTGGTCAACCTCCTGGGAGGCCTAATATACATCTATACAAAGACGACTGGCCTGCACGTCGGCCAGCGGTGGAATGAGGAAAACAACGCTAATCTCACTGTCGAGTGTAAAAATCTAAGGTGTGTCATCATCACCAGTCCCCCCCCCACCCCTCTTTCCCTCCTCCCCACTGCATAACACTTGCAGACATTTAATAATTTTCACATCCTTTTTTTTTTTTTTTTTATATCTCTCGTGTTTTGTTTTTTTTTCTCTCCATGCACACACCAGACGGACAACATCACCATGAGCATTTTACGCACTGTAAAAACATTTTTTTTTTGTGCCAGGTAGTAAAACAAAGAGAAGGAAAGAAATTAAACGACAAAAAGCAAAAAAAAACCACGCTAAAACGGTGCGGCTTCGGAGCGAGCCACGGTAAACATATTGAAAAGAGGAATCTTCCGACAGAGAGAGGGACCAGTGATGCCGGCTCCAAGGTCGAGGCACCAGAAGAAGGCCCTGTGCTTCCAGACTGAATACCCACATGGGAGCGCCCTGCCTGGGGAGGAGGAGGAGGAGGAGGAGGGGGGTGGACAGGAGCGCTGGCAGTCTGTTGGGGGGGGGGGCGCTGCAGAAGAGGACTGCGCCCCCTGCAGGCGTGGAGGGTGATTACCTCTGTCTCGAGTCCATACATTCCGATGCTTACGTACATTTCTTTGCTATTTGTTGATTCAGTTAAAAACCACCCTGCTTCGTTTTGGATTCTCCGACGGTCGTCGTACCGGAGAGCCGCCGCCGCCGCCGCCGCCGCCGCCGCCGCCCGTCGACAGCGCTGCTTCTTCTTCTTCGTCATACACAGAGAAAAAAAAAAAATATGCGATTTCTCTTCGAATGGATATGAAAATGTGACGCTCCCTACGACAGACAACAGTAACCGCGGCAGGAGTGATTGTCAGATCTCAACAAAGCTTTCTCGTCGTGTCTGCTTCTGATTGTTCGTTGTTCTACGTTTTCCGACGTTTTTATTTTTTTTTTTAATTTCTTTTCTCCGTGTAGAGCGGGTTGGTCCACTAGGATCGGACCCCGGGAGGTCCGGACGAGCTGTCGAGGGACGACTGAGAAGCTCGCCGCGTCAGGGAGGCGAGTGTCGGGTCCACCAAGGAGGACGGCGGGAACAACTTGTACCAACCGATGACTGTGCTTGATAAGTCCAGCTCCTCCATTAGGATTTGTGCAACTCCCATGAAGCTTTTGTGGTCCATGCGGCCGTAGTCTCCCCATACAATCACCTGGAGGGAAACCATTACACGTTACACAGCTCCATTTAAAAACCCATTTAACTTTGTGATGAAGTCACATCTATCTCCGGCTCACCTGTAAGACTTTCCCCTGCGGGCTCTCCTCGAATAGCAGTGCTTGCTGGTACAGTGGGTCAAGTGTTTTCCGTGCAATCTTGGTTTTCTTTTTGGCTACGTACGCTCCATTATTCAGCAGATAGACTTTGACATATGGAGCTGAAGGCGGAGGCAAAACAATAAAGACAAAATAAAAGCCATTAGCGGGCAACGGAGCACCTCGGCAATATAATCTAGATCAGATCTGTGGTTCTGTCTTCATGAGGAGCGGAAGGAGTGTGTGTGTGTGTGTGTGTGTGTGTGTGTGTGTGTGTGTGTGTGTGTGTGTGTGTGTGTGTGTGTGTGTGTGTGTGTGTGTGCGTGTGATGGGTTACGGCTGATGTAGAGTGTGTGTCGGTTGCTCTTTGGTGTCTCGAGGCGGGTCGGGTTCTTACCGGGGAGAGATTTGGATCCGGGCTTTTGTACGAGTCCTCGAGCTCTGATGACCTCCACCTCCAGCTGACCCTTCTTATCCATCATACCGATCTGGATGTCGCCTAGGTAACAGGGAAAAAAGACGATTGGTTGGACGCGACAGGAAGAGATCGATGGTGCTGAGACGACGGGTGAAACGGGCTTGAAAGGTGCTGTGAGCTCTCAGGTCCGACAGCCATCTTGGATCAGTGTTTGTTCGGTAACGCAGGTTTTAAGACGGCAGAAGAAAACACAGAAGAGCTAATGGAAGTTAGCGATAATGATAATTGTGCTTCTGTGATTCCATGAAAGAAATGTGTAGGTAAGAAAGTCTTTACTTCAAACAGAAACTAATAATCAATAATCAATTGTCATCATCAAAAAAAAAATAATAAACGAAAATACCTTACAATAAAGGATATAATCAAACTAAAAAGGTTAAAAAAAACAAATCCAAAATATAACAAAACAAATTTTTTTTAAAAAGGAAAATTAAATTATAGACATTAAAATACAAAATAAATATTAAATAAATAAAATTACATCAATTTATTGATTTAATAAAAAGAAACATTCAAATAAACAAAAAGTAAAAAAAAATATTTTTTTTAAATAATAAAAATAAAATATTAAAATAGTACATTTGTCCACCGAATTTCATGCATGTAGGTAAATGTAGCCAGCGGGGCATCTGTTTAGGGGGCGCTAGCGAGCCATTTGGCCACGGCCACCCACGACTCCACTAAAGTACGAAATTTTTCGCCAGGAGAGATGCGTGTACCAAATTTCACAAGTTTTTGAATATGATAAAGCCTCCAAAAATGCACTTGTTTATGGAGAATAATAATAACACGGAATAATAATTCCTTGAAGAACAATAGGGCTTTCGCACCATCGGTGCTCGGGCCCTAAATATAAATAAACAAATTATCCGAAAAATTACGAAGGCAGAAGACCTGAATCTGAGATCTGAAGTTTATAGAGTAAAGATGAATAAAGGTTTTGTACCTATGGCCGGAGTAGCTAGCGTCTGTCTGCCCACTAACTGAGCTGGTCCCAGTCCATCCAGGAAGTCACTGAACTGACTGCTGGCACCCAGATTCACTCCAGAGAAGATCAAACTATCACAGAAAAACACAAAAACATGCATTCATTAGTACAAAAAAAATGACGAATATCACCGTCGTGTCAATATAAAACCACTACAGCATAGTCTGAGCCTTCGTTTGCTTCCACTTTTTATTTACAGCATCAAAACCTTTCAATAAACTCTCGAGAATTGCCGAGGCGACAGAAAACGCTGGGCCTTAATTTGATTCGGTCAAAGTTTTGTTTCACCGCCGCCTCACTGAGTCCAAGTCGAGCTCATTATATTCGACTGTGTTTACTGTGACACATACAGGCAGGAGCGGATGTCTCTACCCGGATATAATCAGCCAGAACATGCCCGGATGCAGACTTTACTGTCACTCGGGGTTCTTCTTTCTGAGACTGCAGATGATGAACAGAAACAGGAGGCTGCACTCACTTCCCCTCCGAGTTGTAGCTGTTCATGCTGCCGTTGTTGGACTCTCTGCTCGGCTGGCGGCTCATGTTCCTGGTCAGCTCCACTGCCATGCCGGTCTCTGTGCTCCTCTGGATGGGCGCTCCCTTCTCCTTCTTACTCTTCCCTTCTGGACGAAAGAGGTACAGAATCACGACAAAGCGTGAAATAGACACGCTGCTCCACTCCAGCAAAAAAAAAAAAAAAAAAAAAAAAAAATATGGGAGATAGATACGCTTCGGCTGTCTGGGCGTGACAGTTACATGTTTTTTCCTGTAGGGGATGAAAATGAAACCTGCTGCATGCTTTGAGCCACGTGACTTACAAAAAATGAAATGGAAATGAAACTTTCTGCAAATGCATGTGGTCGGGCTTCGGAGAAAGAACACGGAGCATCGACCATGAAGTCAAAACCTTAAACGCCACGCTCGCCTGAGCCTTGAAATGTAATTTTATTCTGGAAATATAATTTCAACTTTATTCTCGACATTTCAGCTTTTTGTTTTCGAACTTTCTCAAGTGCAAAATTATTATTATTATTTTAATTCCTTTTTGTTGTTGTTTTGTTTAATGAGGCACCACTACTCCGTCGTACCAGGACAGAGCAATATCTGAAGAACTTTTTTTTGTAATCAATTACAATTGTGTTGCAATCACAGTAGCAACAGGCGACCTCTTCAGAAAACGTTCTAATATCTAGTCTGGTTTCGGCACACAGACTTTCCGGGTGGAAACGGTTAAATAAATCAGAAATATTGAAAAATTTAGATCCTTTCTTTCTGCAAAGAACTGTCTTTGATGCTTTCGTTTCATCCCGGTTAGAAGACTGTAACTTCCTGTCTCATTCCGCGCAACCCGTCCAAACTTTATCTGGTCCAGAACGCTGCGGAAAAACTAAATCCAACAAAAGAGCCCACGTAACATCAGTTTTAGCATCTTTGGTCCCCTGAATTGATTTTTCTCATTTTTGTTGATTACATCTGAGGCACGCTGAAGTTCGGACCCTGAAAATATCTCCGACGTGTTGATTTCTAGCGAGTCTGTAAGTAGCCTGAATCTGGACCGACCTGTCAGACTCCGATTTAATCTTTCAAATCTCTGTCAAAGATGCAACAGTTACCCTCGCTTGTAAATATTCTTGCATGATGTCAACTTTTATTTGAACATTAGAGGCTCGTTTCTTTGTTTTTAATTCTTGTAACTTGAAATCTGCCATATAAATCAAGTTATTACACTACATAGTACTCCCCCTGATGATTTAAATTGTTATTGTTTTTTACAGAGAGCATGAAAAAAAACACACAAAAAAACAACAGAAGCAGCAGGATTAAGATTTTCTCGTTGAGGTTCGGAAACAAGAGGAAACACGACTAAAATAAAGCGGTGGACGTTCACTCAGTCCGCCTGAATACCAAACGCATCCGTCCATCCGCTGGTGGTTAGAGGGAGTTAAATATCACAAGATACAGCCCACAGATGCGGCTCATGACTCTGTGAAGCGCGGCCAGAGTCGCACCCATGTTCTGCCGAGTCCGGTAATCAGTCGTAAACAGGAAATTGTTGGGTAGAAAAAAAGAAAGAAAAAAACAGCGGCCCGAGCTGGAGCGTCCATCTTCTGACTCATAAATGTGGTGAATGTGGCAGCATTTCTGAGCTTCCCATCATTCCTGCAGTTATATTTATATTTATAACCTGCCGTGAAAAGTGAACTTAATATCTTCTCATAAAAATTCAAGTCTCTCTTACCTGCGCTCGCTGTCATCTATCACGACTGGGGAGGGTTTTTGAAATTAAGGTTGATCTCTGTCCTATCTCTGCTTCCTCCCTCTCCTCTCCTCCTCCCCCCTCCCCCATCACACCCCCCAGGCCTAATGTCCTCTAATAGCTTTTTATGTCCACTACAAAGAGGGGCAGTAGAGCGTTTGGCTTTCATCCCACACGACCCCCCGTGGTAAGAGCGGACCCAGACCTCTTGTTGTTTGAGCTTCCAGCGGCTCTCAGCTGCTCTGAAACTTTCCCAGACAACATAATTTCGGTTGTTTGTTGTTGTTTTTTTTCTTTCGTACCGAGCACCGGAGCAGCAGAGGTTTTTTTGTTTCGTAACCGAACAAAAAGGACACTCTCGGTTTGCGGTGCTCGGGTACGGCTGCGTCCTCGGGACAAAGGAACAAAGTTCATGCCCGTGTGCAACGCAGTCTCGGGTCAGACATGTTTTTGCATTAGCTTAGCTGTTGTTTAAGGGTTTAGGATGAGTTGAAACAATAGATTCTGTAAATAAAGGAAGGACGGAGCTTCCAGGTTTGAAAAATGAGGCCAATTCAGACGTGCAATACCACCGAGTGCCACTAGAGGTCGGCTCCGAAAAGCCTCCGGCTCCATAGACTCCCATTCAACTTCTCTCAGGAAATACAAAGTCAGTCGATTTTTTTTTTCCACAAGTAATTTTGGTATTTCGGTGTAAAGTCGTTCCTTCTTATTCGTTTTCTGGCGGTCCGTCTGAAAATAATCCCGTCATTAATCAAATATTAGGCCTCAAAAAGCGGTATGTTTCGGGGCATCTCTGTTTGATTGACAGGCCTGTGGTGCAGTCAGGTTTCCGTTATAGGTGGGCGGGACGTAGTGTCCTGAATCAGATCAGTCAGATCCACCGCTCGCTCCTCCCCCAGCTCATCCAAATATGGTCACTTCCTGCTCCAAACCGCTCCGAGCTAGCAAGATGGCGACGACCGAAAAGTCAAACTCAAGGCTTCATAACTGAAGTTCACAAACCAATAGGTGACACCACATGCTTGGTTTGAGCCTGCACTGGCTGGATCAAAGACACATGATAACACGTGTTGAAACATGCAGGTCAAGAGACGACCAACCGTACCGACATCCATTGGTTTGTTAACAGCAGTTTTGAAGCCTCTTGCTGGTGTTTTGGTCGCCACCATCTTGGTTTTCGGACAAACTGGAGAGGAGTGAGGGGAAGAAACATAGAAACAAATATGTGTTTGAGGCCTAATGTCTAATGAATACTGGGATTATTTTCAGAAGGATGACCAGAACACTGAGGGAATTTAAAATAATGACTTGTGGAAATTACATCAAGGCGTTCCTGAGATATTGTGTTTGCTAGAAATGGACATAGTGACAGAAAAACCTGAAAACAGAAGGCCTGTTTCCCGCATGTCATCCGTGTTGTTGTAAAAAAAAAAAAAAAAAAAAAATGTACACACGTATTTCCCACAGTCACCGCTGAAACGTAAGGGTTGCTATGGCGACTCACCGGGCCCGCTGATCTGCGACGTGCTGCGGCTGCGACGGTTGCCGACGATGGCCACGACCCGCGCGCTCAGGCTGGAGCGCCTCTTCTTGCTGCCGCCGCCCACCGTGCCCAGCGCCGTGTCCGATTGGCTGCCGTCGGTGCGCTCCTGCGTGTAGATCTCGCCGCTCACGCTGGAGCTCTTCAGCATATTGCGGCCCATCGACGACCGCATCGCCCGACTGAGAGAGAGAGAGAGAGAGAGAGAGAGAGAGAGGACAGCGGTGAGGGACCCGGTGTGATGTCATCGTACCGTACCTTTACTGTGGTCGGACACACACAAAACAGGATCGACGGAAAGTCTAACTGAGTTTGGTTGATGTTTAATAAAACTCCAGGTGTTTGAACATGTGGGCTCCCAGAGAAGAGAAGTGGTGATGACGAGACTAGAGATATAGCCTTCAATTAATCAATTAATATTAAAATGAAATGTTCTGAAAGTCCAAAGCGGATCAGTTCACGTATTAAAGTTCCTTCTTCTGAAACGGGAAACGAAGCGCGAGCAGAAGCTGCCCAGCGACCGACGCTGCCTCCTGGTGGTTCGGAGGAGCCGCCGCATGTCCGTCCCCTCAGAGGGGGCCAGAGTGCTGCAGGAGAGTCCGGCTACGCTGACCCGGTCACCCGTACTCTCCGCACCCCCCGGGCCCCGGACAGCTACGCTCCAGCGGCCCAGGGGGCTCGAGGGTCGACTGGGGAGCGGGAGGCTGGTTTGAGGCCTCTCCGCCGCCCCCTGCAGGGGAGTCGGGGAAGGGCGAGCAGAGGATGGAGGCGATGGAGGGGGAGGGTCCAGGTCTACAGGATGGAGGGGGTCCAGGCGGCCCCAGCACAGGAGGCATGCAAGGAGGGATCTGAGACATGCAGGAGGGGAGGAGAGGGGAGGGGGGGGTCACACAAACACAAACACAAACACAAATACACACAAACACAAATAAAACCAGACTTATATTTGTTGTTTTTGGCTGAAAATGTTGTGATTTTCTTTGTTTTTGGGGCTGGACTGCCCCCAAATCTTTTCAATATTTCAATATTTTGTCATTTAAAACCTGCAGTGGTGGAAGAACTAATCTGGCTCTTTACTGAAGTAAAAGTACTAATACCATACTGTGGAAATACTCAAGGTTTTGCTAATTTTAACTACATTATGTCTGCAGTAATGCATCATATTCTTTAAGATCATCATGTGATTGTATTGTTTTTGTTCTTTAAAACATTAACAACCAAAGACTTTTTTTTTCCAGCGAATTCAGAGGTTTTAAAATTGATTATTTATCTAAGAAAAGAGAGAACTTAGAGAACTTTCTCAGCACATGAAGAACATCTAATCCTTCAGTTTGTCAGAAAAAAGTCTGATTTAAAATCAAAATTTGGGGATACATGGTTTTTACTGGACAGTAAAGTACAATATTTGCCTGAGATTACGTACTAACACCTCAAATTATTACTTAAGTAGTTGGGTAAATGTACTTTGTTTACTTTCCACCACTGAATGTATTTCAGGAAAATGCATCTTTTTGTCTTTTTTGCGTGCTTTTATTCTGAAAGGTCAACTATTTGCGATACTAACTTTCCATCCGACAACAAGTGACACGAGTACGTTCAATAAAAGGCAGGATATCTGAGTGAAGCAGCAAATACGAGCAGAGTTGAATTATTTTAAAATTTTAAAGGAGCAGTGTGGAAAAATATGACAGAGGGGGGAGGGGGGGAGGTTGAAGAACAAAGGCGATAAAAGGAGATTGTATGAGGCGAGTTCGGCCCGTCCGTGTAACCTCACAGCACCTCGAGGTTCTGCTGGTCTGTATGCGGCCCGGCATTTCCACGAGCTCTCATCAAACCGGCCTGAAGCAGACGCGAGAGAGTCCTCTGAATACTGATATTAATATCTCTGAGTGAAAGCTGACCCGAGGACTGCAGTCCTTCCACATCACCGGATTACTAATTCACAGCTGCTTCTCAAAACTGACCGCTTCTTCTGAACGGAGTTCACTGAGTCCACCGACTGCTGTTCGTCTGATGAGCGGATCTGAATCTGAAACCAGCAGCTGCACAGAAAACGCTGTTTATCTTGATGACGCCGCTGCATCCATCCGATGAGACCTTTGTTATTATTGTTGTAAATGTGTATATAAATATTTCACTTCATACAAACAACCGGCGGCATGAACTTTATGCTACATCTTCATTGATTGACTGAATTCTGTCATTGATATGACAGAATACGAGTTGATTATATTTATATAAAGATTAATTAATATAAATTATATTAACTCTATGTTCATTTATATCAATATTAATTAAATTATATGAACTAATATAAATTCGTTTGCTTAATTTTAAAGAGCCCTCATCTCCTTTTTACGCTACTGAACACTTTGGACGGACGGTTCTCCAAACACAGCGCCTACATTACCCACGATGCACCTCAACAATCAACAGTCAATCAAATACGGACAATTTATCAAAGCCGTTTGTGACTCACAAGGCGATTTACGATTAGGCACCAAAAAAGGACGCAGTTATGGTTTGAAAAGGATCAGAGTTTGGGTTAAATGTGACATCGTCACCATCTGGTTAGGGTTAGGTTAAAAAAAAAAAAAACACAACGTGGTTAAGGTTTGAAAATAATCCTGGTTTGGGTTGCTTGAAAGAAATTCACGTAAATTTTTGCTTTTGGCTCTGAGCGTGTACAAACTAAATAAAGAAAATAAATTGTATGTTTCTGACACGCACACGCACACACACACACACACACACACACCTCTGACCTCTGACTGCACACAGTGTGTGGAGGGCCTCTGGGCTGCGCTTTTAAAACCCTCTGTTTGGATTGATTGAAGAACCGGGCCCCTCTTCCCTCCTTCCTCCTCCCTCCTTCCTCCTTCCTCCTCCCTCCTCCATTCTTCCTCCCAGACCTTTGATACATTAGCCGGTTAATAAGCTGCACTGCATCACCAGCTGGTCCACGGAGGGGCTGCAGCGATGGGGTCATTTGTCCCTGTCAGCGCGCTGCTACTGGTCAGCCGGGAAGGAGTGTGTGTGTGTGTGTGTGTGTGTGTGTGTGTGTGTGTGTGTGTGTGTGTGTGTGTGTGTGTGTGTGTGTGTGTGGACGCACGAGAAGTGAGATGTGATTTTTTTTTTTTTAATTTTTTTTATCACCTGCTTTTCAATTCTTTATTTTTGGTCGGCTGAGATCGATCCGATTGGTTCATGTTGTTGTTAGAGAAGAATCTAGGATAGAATACTATGATCCTTTCTATAGTTTACGTTCATCTTGTAGTACATGTAGTGTACTATAATAAGTATTACTTTTCTTTTTACTCATACAAAGTGTTAATTTATTTTATCTGAACCCTTTTTTTTTTTTTTTTTTAACGTACTTATTTCAGTTTACAACGGCGCTCTTTGATTAAAAACTGGGTAAAGATCGGTTTGTTCCTGGATCCTCCATTTCCCACAATGCAACACGGCTGCCTTCAAATGGGATTACGTTTACGAAAAGAGTCCGTATGAACGCCGTCGGACCTCTGAGTTTTCTGAACGCTCACGAGTTGTGACGCGTTCGCCGACGTTTACCGAAAGTGGCAGGAGCCTTCGAAATATGAATATTTTTCCGGGATGATAAGTAAATATTTTAAGTGTTTCTTCGTAGTTTAATAAGATATCGGAGGAAAATGTTGATGTACTGCGGCTTCCGGATGACGTCCACATTGTCGTTGCCTAGCAACTGTCCTCACGACTTAACCACTTGAACGACTTCCTGTGTTCACCGCTCACCACTTCCACTCCACCCTGCCTCCTGACTGCCTCACACCTTTCTGACTCCACAACTGCATCATAAATCGTCAGAAAAGCTCAGACAGGGACGTTGTTCTTCTCGAGCTCCTCCAGAGCCACAGATAAACATCAGAAAACGGCATCAGCAGGAAGAATAACCACCGGGCACCGCGAGCTGCGCGGGGGGAGGAGGACGGATCCGTCCCGACGTCATCACCGGTGACGTCACCGCTCCAGGTGTGTGCGTTTACCTGGACTCCCGCGTGTCTCCCGCTACCGTGTGTCTCCTGCGCTTCAACTCGGCGGAGAAGCGCCTCTTCCCCGTCGACTTCCTCCTCTCCTCCTCTTCTTCCACCCCCCACGAGATCCTCCTGTCCCTCTTCTCCTCCTCTAACGACTTGGATCTGTTTGTTTCCATCCAGCGCGTGTTTGTGTTCACGTGTGTGTGTGTGTGTGTGTGTGTGTGTGTGTGTGTGTGTGTGTGTGTGTGTGTGTGTGTGTGTGTGGACAGAAGAGCATGCAGAAAGACAGAAACATGCAGCGAGTGGCATGCAGGAAAAAGACACACAACGATTAGCATGCAGATAATAACAATTAAAAAAATAAAAAGGTATAATTTAACTGAAAGAAATGAATGTCAAATGCCCCCTTTTACATTGAACCTGCACACACAGCGAGAGCAGCCAATGAGGACTGACCTGAGTCGTCCCCCGGGCCGCTCTGATTGGATGGACATGTAGCTGGTGCTACTGAGGCGGGAGGCACTGCTGGCGCGGGAGAGGGCCGACACGTCGCTCATGTCGCTGTCGGACGATCTGGCCGACACGTTGTCGCTGCTACGCCGCTGATCTGCGTACATCTGCGGACGGAGAGGAAGAGGAGGAGGAGGAGGAGGAGGAAGAGATGACAATTAATTGACATATGAATATGAAAAGAAAACTTTTTTCTCTCTCTAAAAGTTTAAAATACTGTATTCAATTAAAGTTATAAACAAAACAGAATTTGCACATAAGGTTTGCCAAACATTAAACAGCTAGTTATGGTTTTGCAGGAAGAAACGATAAGAGAGTATAAAGCAAAGACGCCGACCTCCCGTTTGGTCTTGAGGTCCGTCTCGGGGTCGTGGGAGGCTGAAGGCCGGTAGGAATGTACTTTAATCGGCAGCTGTCGGGCTCGCTCCTCCGCTGCCAGAGCTGACACACACACACACACACACACACACACACACACACACACACACACACACACACACACACACACACACACACACACACACACACACACACACACAAAATAAAAGAGTGTGAGACAAAGAAAGAATTTTAAAAATAAGCTCTTTCAACAGGCTGTTCAGTCCTGAGGATGCAGGATCTGCTTCCCGCCACCAGGGGGAGCCTGATGTGCTACATTAGGTGTCTGTGATATTGTTTACTGAGGGCTCAGAGAGAGATGTTCACAGTCGGCATGGAAACAAACAGTATTTATATCTGCGTCGAAAAAGTTCATTAAAAATTCCTGTCATCTGTACATTAAGACACCTCTGATTCTATTTCACTAAATAAGGAAGCTGTGATCAAAAAGGGTCATATGAAATCATACATTTGTAGTGGTGGATTCCCTTTTTGCTTATTGCCTTTTCTTTGCAGAAACAGAGAAGGACAGATACAATGGAATTGCAAGAGAAGAGAAAAAAAAGTCACATCTTTTTTTCTTCAGTCAGTAACAGATCCAACAACTGCGAGGCCAAAACTGAACAACCTTTGGTTTTTAATGGCTCAGAGACATGATGGAGAATTTTGGAATACAAAAAGTCTCTTTGCTCCATCAGCAGGTCAGAGTGAGAGCTGAAAAAAACTCCCATTTGTCCTGAATCAAAACATCTCGTCAACCGAAGCTCTGCTGAAAGTATTTTCAGCATAAAGTTTCTTATTACTTCATTAACTAAAACAAAAAAACGTATTTCCAATCAGCGAGGCTGTGCTGCCTCTCCTCTCACCATCAAAACAAACAGCTGCTAGCTGTCCGGAGAAAAAAAAAACAGAACAACCCGGACGTGACCATGTTTGTGGGAGTTCAAAAGTCTGTGATGTGCAGCACGTTTTTTTTTTTATTTTTTTATCACGGGAAGCGATTATTTATCTCTTTATCAGGTTTTAGATTTAAAATCTATTTATTTCAAATTCCTACAATTTTACTGCAAAAAACGAATTACATCCCAATTTTTGAAAAAAAAAAAAAAAAAATCCGCAGCAAAATCAAACATTTTTCATCACAACAAAAACCACAAAACAAATGCAACCCATTTTAGTTTCAGCTAAAAGTGACATTGTGGCATTACAAAGTGTTACCACGCACACGCACACGCACACGCACACACACACACACACACACACACACACACACACACACACACACACACACACACACTCTCCACAGGGCCTACCTTGCTCTATGCTGCTGCTCTTGGCGGGGAGCTGCGGCAGCTGGCGGCCCCGGCGGCCCGACGACGACGACCCCGTCGGAGGAGACGGGCTGCCGTGAGGATGAGCTCTGAGAGACAAAACACACAGGAGGGAGAGTGAGACACGACGACGCAACGCCGCGGGTCGATTCGTTTCCCGGGAAACCCCCGACACTGAACCACAGAAGCAAACAGAGTGAAGGCGGGAAGGAAAAGGTCAAAGGTCAAGTTAGGAGAAGGAGTCATTAGCGACGAGGAAGTAGTGCCGAGTGTGTTTACATCCTGGAGTTTCTACACCAGGTCACACACACACACACACACACACACACACACACACACACACACACACGCACACGCACGCAGCTGAACAGCACCGTGAAGGTTATTATGGGATACAACACATCCTACATACAGCGCTATCACTGTCACAGAGAGGAGGCACACAGGAGGAGAGAAGAGGGGCGGAGCTCTGGCAGTAGCATGCACCTGTCCAGGCGAGGTGAGTTAGGACAGGACCCTGACAGGACGGTCTGTCCGAAGGGCCTCAGGGGGCCCCCCCTCCCTCGACTGCCCCTCAGGATAGAGGTGGGCTGGATACGGCTGCCAGCGGCAAATAAAACAGAAAGGAAAACATAAAAAAAAAAACCAACAAAAAAAAAAACATGTAAAAGAAAGAAAATAAAAGAACAAAATCGTCGCTCTGTGTGGACTCTCTTCAGCCTGTGTAGGTGTGTGATGAAAAGACACTGAATAGTTATTTTTATAGCTGAGATGAGACATCGATGCGGAGACAGACTGACTAGAGGAAATTTATAAAAAAGAAAACTGGCAAAATAATTTCTACAAAATAAAAAAAATAAAAATACTCTAATGGTAGATTAAAGAGTTGTGTTTTAATTATTGGGACATTTTATTTTAAAATTCAGAATGCTAATTTTCTCTCAAATATATTTTATTTTAAAGAAACGTAATTTCACATAACATAAACTTGTATTTTTTTGGTCCTGGGGACTCCATCCAGATTCATTTTTTGACCCTTTATAAAAGGGAAAGTTTTTGGGCTTTTCTGGTTTAAAATTAAATCAGAAAACTCTGGACTGTTAACTGTAGTGAGTTTATAACTAATTTGTTCTTTGCATGGTGTCACATACTGAACAAGAAAATGACTTAACCGGAAGAAAATAATTCATTATTCCAGAAGGTGAGGTATGAAGTGAGACGGTAATGAGAGGAAGAGAAGTGAATGAATGTATGAATGAATGAATGAATGAATGAATGGTCTTACCCGTCCCCCTCCAGGCTCTTTCCGCCGCCCCTGTGACAGTTCGGACTTGATGAATTGCTACTCTGCCTGTTTGAGGTGAACAGCCGCCACAGAGAGAGAGGAAGAGGAAGAGAAACAAAACACGATGTGGGAAATGGAGACTCACAGAACGACAGCTTGGAAATAATGTAAAAAGGCTCAAACTGACACTTTTGGTTTGAGTGGTTTAAAAAAAATTTTTTTTTAAAAAGCAATATAGCTGTAAAGTTTTTTGTGTGTGTTTTATTTCTCTCTCTCCAGCAGTAACGACTTTACAGGAAAGAAAGCCGGAGAAGTCAGCAGAGAAAGCAGGTGCGGCGCAATAAAAGAAGGATTGCACAGCTTTAGAGCACAAATATTTACAGGAAAGGGGGAAGAAACGGAGCCGATCACGGGATCTGGGATGTGATGTCTCCAGGAGGAGGTCGAGGCAGCGAGGTAGATGCAGGTATAAACACAGGTGGGGAGTCGGTGGAGGGGGCGGGGGGGGGGGGGTGAACGGCAGGCCTGGGTATACCTGTCTTCCTCAGGGGCCACATGTTCTACTAAAATCCGGGGACTTGGGGGAGTCTTGCGGGGCAAAGAGTTGGAGCACCTAAAGGGGTGTGTGGGGGGGGGGGAGTTTGGGCGGGAGGAAGAGGAGGAGGAGGAGGAGGGGCGTCCCGGGGCGGGAACACCAGGAGAGGTCGTTAGTGAGTTGAAGGTTTTAAAACTGTGAATTTTCAGAGACTCGAAGTATAAAACATTTAACGTGAAACTTCTGAGAACAGGTAGAAAAAAAGAAAAGAAAACTAACATAGTGGTGAAAATACTGAAGTTTCCCTTCGTTAATCTGTTCGCTTCCTTGCTACATGGAAATGGTTAGATTAGCTTAGTTTAACATAAAAGAGGGGTTAACTCTTCGACTTAGTCTGCCTGTTAGTACTTACCCAGGCTTTTAAAATGAACAACTTTGATATTTCAACTGCTAAATTCAAAATCAAAAAACAAGAGTACACTGTTCCAGTTTCCAGCTAAAATGCTAACTAGCAATAACTATTTAGTTAGTTTATTAATTAAAATCATTCTTTTGCTGCGTTTAAATGTCGTATTGACCGCATACACGAGAAGGGGCCGTATGAACGGCGCCCTCTTGTGGTATTCACGACGTCAGCAATCTAAAATCTTCGACAAGCCTCGAGTTCACAAGTTGTGACGTGTTTGCTGACGTTTATAGAAATGTCAAGAGGTCATGGAGGTTCATGTTCGGTTGAATGTTAGGCAGACATATTGTAGTTTTAGTCGTGTAGAGTTTGTCTTCATAACTAAGATAATAGTTTACGCCTGAGGAAAATGTTGATCTTCCCAAATTCTGGGAATTTGTATTTCCTGTTAGTTTGCTAAATTGTTAGCCTCCGTGGCAACTAGAAGTTGTCCCTGTTGCCGTTGCCTAGCAACGGTGTTTACCATTTGAAGGCCAAGCATACGGTGCACACGACTTCCCATGTTGTAACCACAAGCTCACGAGTTCCATTTGAACGCAGCATGTTTGTCCCGCCCTGGTTAGTTTCACCTGTCCCTCGTTGTCCTTCCCTCTCTGGTGGATTCATGCACCAGTTTGACCCGCTCTTTCTTATTTTTGGCCCGCCATGGCTACTTCTTCTAAAACTGAGCATAAAGATGCTTTATGTCACTGTTACTTACTATTAAGAAGATTAAAGAGCAGTATTTTAATTATTCTAAAATTGCATCTAAAATTTTAAATGTAAATTTTGTGCAAAATATGTTGCATTTTAATGAAATGTAATTTTACTTAATATAAGCATGTATTTTTCTTTACCCGCAACCCTACATCCAGATGACTATTTGACTCTGGTGTAGTGTTAAACTTTTGAAAATCAAAGACAGATGCTTTCCCATGAATGTGTTTGATGGCAAATTCAGTCATGTATGAAAAGGGACACGTGACACGATCTGGTGTGATGACATGCAGCATCCTTAAAATTTCCAAATGCTGGATGATCCAATCATGCAGTCAAGGAAAAAAAAACCAAAAAAAAAACCGGATCACTGTTTCTGATTTCATGTTTAAAACCTCTCCTTTGATACCTGTCTCTGTCGGGGGAGTGAAAGTTGGCGTCGGGCCTCAGACAGGTGGTGCTGGCGCTCCTCACTCTGTCCAACGACGGCTGCAGGTCGCTGCGCCGCCACAACGCGGCAGCAGAGAGGAAGAGGGAGCGAGAAGAGGAAGACGAGGATGGAGGAGAGGCGATGAAGAGAGACAACAAACAAACAAAAAAAGGGTGACGAGTGGGAGGAAGACAAAAAAAAAAAAAACAACAACAACAAAAAAACAGAGAAGGAAGTCAGAGACAGGGACGATAACGAGAGGAGGAGAGAGAAAAACAGGAGGAGGCCGTCAGACGCAGCGGTAACATGTAATGGCTCTGATGCTCCATTTATCATAGCCAGTCATTCCTCACGGCCATATACACTTGTGAGACCACTCAGATGGGAGGCTGGTGAGTTGCCATGGGAACCAGGTCTGAGTGAGAGAAGGGGAGGGGTTGGGGACAGTGTGTGTGTGTGTGTGTGTGTGTGTGTGTGTGTGTGTGTGTGTGTGTGTGTGTGTGTGTGTGTGTGTGTGTGTGTGTGTGTGTGTGTGTGTGTGTGTGTCTCTGCGTTCACAGCTGCATGTTTGTCCGGTGGCACGTCACGCTGCTTTGTGACGGCTTCAAACAGATGGTGGGCTCGGCATCATCGCATGACATCGCACATCATGTTTCCAGGCCGACCGCCTCGGCTTAGGAGTTTAGTGTGTGTTTTAATGCTCCGACTTTGCCAGCACATGCTCAGGCCAAGCTAAAAAAAAAAAGAAAAAAAAGTGTGTGTGTGTGTGTGTGTGTGTGTGTGTGTGTGTGTGTGTGTGTGTGTGTGTGTGTGTGTGTGTGTGTGTGTGTGTGTGTGTGTGTGTGTGTGTGTGTGTGTGTGTGTGTGCGCGTGCGTGCGTGTGTGACAGAGGGAAGAGGGAAGAGGCGGGGCGGGTGGAGGGGTTGGGGGTAAGGTGGAGACGTGTGAAGCCTGTTCTTACCTAACCGTGACCTCATCAGTGAACCTGAGCACGCGGTGTGTGAGGATGCTACGAGGCAAGCCGCTGCCCGCCTCCTGCCGGTGGGGCGGCTTGCTCTTTAGGCATGCGGGCAAGGTGGAGCTGCGTGGCAGAAGCCCCGCCCACGGCAAGCAGGCGTGCGAAAAAAAAAGAAAGGCAAAGGACAAAACCAAAAGATGACACATGCAAGTTGACAAAAAGAAAAGTGTGTGTGTGTGGGAGGGGGAGGGGGAGGGGGGCACACAAAGTGAGGCAGGACAGATAAAGAACCAGTCCATCCAGGAGTGTTTTTGTGATCGTTGCGACAAACAAATGGTGATTTTATCCGTTTCTGATTTTAAGTGAGGTTTTTTTGGTAAAAATTGCAGGAATCAGGAAAAATTAAAAGTGGCCAAGTGTGTGTGTGTGTGTTTTTTTTTTTTAAAGAAAAACCTGATAAACAATGATATGCAATCAATTCCTGTGATAATAGTCATGCTGCATATCACAGAAATGTCCTAGTTTTAATCTTTTATTATTATATTTTATTCAACTTAAGTTAACTCGAGTTATTGAACTTATAAAAAGTGCATAAAAGTAAAAAAAACAACAGCTCAGAAGCATTACAGAACAGATGGTCTGTGACTGTAATAGAAACAACGACTCCATCTGCTGTCAAAAAAAGAGCTTTAGATGCTGTTTAATGTTAATTCAACACAGACCTAGTGTATGCACAAACACAGAGTTTCAAGTCCTACTTGAAGTGTGTATAAAAACTGATTTAACATGCAGTAATATGGAATCACTTCCTTTGATAATAAGATTTAATGTTCAGCACAGCTTCTGTTGACGCCTTTTTTTGCAGAAAAACCTGATTGCAAATAAGGATTTACTTGTGTTAATAAAGCGAGTTTTGTTTGAAAAGACTCACTTTATGCTTTTATTACTGTCAGCACAGCTTCTGTTGACGACATTATTTGGGGGAAAATTCGTGGGAATTTTTAAGATCGCTTGAATCGCAATATCCTGGAGGGACTGAAGAACGTTCACACTGCAGCATAAAATGTGATTTATGCTCCAGCGCAGTTAAAATGAGGCCTCTTCCTTTAGATTAAAGATGATCTGAACCGCTTCCTGTCTGCGAGGAGGTCATGATGTAAGAGCACGTAGATGGTTCCGCTTGTGGTCTGAGCCCCCCCCCCCCCCCTCCCGCACACACACACAAACTCACACACACACACACATATATATATATATATATATATATATGGATGGAGAGATTACATGTAATGCTGATTATACAACACATTCTACGGATGTGGAGCCGTCGAGGCGGCGAGGACCCCGAGCGACGGGAGGAGATCTATAAAATGTATAGGAGGGCCATTAAAAGGATTAAAGCAGAGACATGGCGGAGATGGATTCAGGGATGAGGCAATACGGTAAATATGAATGATGCTCATGTGTTTTTAAATGAGGTAGAAAAACAAAAAGTGTGTCACATTTTGTTAATATGCTCTGATGTGGTCCTGAGCAACGTATGACGTCAGGATCAACATCTGATAAATCTGTTAAAGGACAATAGCTGGATATTAAAGCCCATAAACTGCGAATTGCAAAGTCTTTACATGAAGTCTGCATAACCTCCTTTAAGTTTTAGAATATTTTCCATGTAGTGAGGGGTGCTTTGCATTTCCATAAAGTTCAGGACACTCAGTCTAAACAGAGCTGTTGAAATCAGTGCGGTGGAAGCTCGGATATCTTAAGCCTTAGTCATATTAATCTCCTAAAAAAAAAAAATCCATTTCTGCTGTTAAATATAAATATTTTCCAAACTTCGTGACCCTGCTTCGTAACTCCAACTTTTTGTCATTAAAAACTCATTTGTAGTCTCCGAGATGAGATCGCATCGTTCAGGGGGGATTTTCTCAAAGCTCCTCCACTGACATTATATTCACTACTAGCTATATAGCGCCCCCTTTTGATTTTGCATCTCAGTCTCACATTAAAATGTGTAAATAGCTACGTAGGCCCACAGCACAAAACATATTTTGCGGCCTCTTGCCTTTCGTCCTTTTGACTACGCAGTGCTGGAAATGTAACTGAGTGCTTTTACTCAAGTACAAATCTGATAAATTTGTACTTCACCTGAATACTTCTACTCCACTCAACATCTCAGAGTCAAATTATCTACTTTTTAACTCAACTACATTTGTGAATTTAGGTTTGGTTATAACAGACTGTATATAAAAGTGGACGTAGCTTCCGGGTCTGAAACATGAGGCCGATGCGGAAGTGCCTTTAGCTGCAATACCACCAAGTGCCACTAGAGGTCGGCTCCAAAAAGCCTCCGGCTGCAAAGACTCCCATTCAACTTCTCATGAAATACAAAGCCAATAAAAAAAAATTCCGCTCAAGTTATTTCAGTGTCGTTAGTCACTCCTTCTTATTAGTTTTCTGGAGGTCCATCTGAAAATAATCCATCATTAATTAGAAAATAAGCTTCAAAAAGGCATTTTTGGTGCTGTGTCTGTTTGATTGACAGGCGTGTGGTGCAGTTAGGTTTCTGCTATCGGTGGGCGGGACTTAGTGTTCTCAGGTTTCCAGTCAGATCGTCCTCCCCAGCTCGTCCAAATACGGTCACTTCTGGCCCCAAAATAGCAAGACGGCGACGGCTAAAATATATTCGGGACTTTAAAACGGCAGTTTACAAACCAACGGGTGACGTCACCGTTAGTTGCCGCTTGGTTAATACGTTTAGGAAACACTCCCTTGAGTCGTATTTGAGGGTGGGAACGAACCATCTGCTTGGTCGTATGGAATGAAGGATTGTTGGATATCAAGCAACAACTGACAGAGTTACTTCCTCAGCGTTTCCTGTCGAGTGTTTGGCCTGTGAGTTTATCTGACAAGATAGTTTATGATTGGCACTTGTGTCTGACAATCCAGACGGTAACGCTCGCTTGAATGCACCATCGATTCTCTGTTCAACACTGCTTCCTGCAAGATGGAAAATCAGTCTAAAATCCTACGATAAGTTTGGGAAAAAAAAGTGTCAGAACCAAGCGGCAACCAGCAGTGACGCCACCCGTCGGTTTGTGAACGACCGTTATGAAGCCTCGAGTTCGTAATTTGTCCGTCGATTTCTTGCTAGTTCGGAGCAGTTTGGAGCAGGAAATGACCATATTTGGACGAGCTGGGGGAGGAGCAGGTGAGGGGGGGGATATGACTCGATCTGCTTGGAGCCCCGGCGATACTACGTCCCGCCCACCGATAGCTGTAACCTGACTGCACCACAGGCCTGTCAATCAAACAGACACGCCTCCCCCCCCCCCCCCCCAAAAAAAAAACAAAAAAAAAAACTATTTTTGAAGAAGGAGCGACTTCAGCTAGCAAAACTAAGATAACTCGTGGTGAAATTTTATTGACTAAAAATTTTGTGAGAAGTTGAATGAGAGTTTATGGAGCCGGAGGCTTTTTGGAGCCGACCTCTAGTGGCACTCGGTGATATTGCAGCTTAAGTCACTTACGCATCGGCCTCATTTTTCAGACCCCGAAACTACGTCCACTTTTGTATAAAGTCTGTGGTCAGAAATGATATTTAGCGTGTGTGATTTGCAGTTGATAGGTTACAACACGTGAGATTACCACTATGGACCTTCAAAGGATTGCGTAAGACAGAAGGGGAAAAGCACCACACTTTTGGACGGGCACAGAGGAAGATCAGCAAGGCCGCCTGTCACGCTTACCTGTAAATGTCTTTATGGATACCATTTACTAACAGGGGCATTTTGGGGGGCAGTGTGTTGCTGTATCTACCTACGCCCCTGGTTGGTTGCATGGGTGGAGATCATGCACGTAAAAGAAACAGACAAGAAAGAAAACAAATAAAGATGTGACTACCGTGAGAGAACACATCCAATGCAAAAAATAAATAAATAAATTCATCAAAAGAAGCTTTGCGGTCTTTGAGGTCAGGCAGGTCTCTAATCCCGTCGCACAGCGATCAGCGTGTCGTGTGTGTGTGTGTGTGTGTGTGTGTGTGTGTGTGTGTGTGTGTGTGTGTGTGTGTGTGTGTGTGTGTGTGTGTGTGTGTGTGTGTGTGTGTGTGTGTTTATGGGACAGTCGTGGTGATAGGCATGAGTTCATGAGTGTGCTACGGCTACTCGACACTTTGAAATCCGTGTTCATGCAGAAAAGCAGACGTAACAGACATGATCGGAAGAGAATCGACACATTCCTGCTGAAAAGATCAACGTCCGGGTGTGTTAAGATGGAGCCGTTAAAGTTGAGTGAGGATGGAAATGATGACGGGTATCAAAACAAAGCTGAATGATGGTCGTCTCCTCCTTGTTTTTTTGTTTTTTTTGTTACCTGTTTGTGTGCAGGCACTCGGCACTCCCGCCCCGGATAGACCTGTGCATCTCCAGGACTTCACTGTCATTGCCATGACGATGGGTAAACAAATGGAAAAAAACCAAGCCGAGAAAACACAACAGAAGAGGATGGAAACTCAGACAGGCAAAGTGAGTTTATGAATGACAGAAAACCAGGAAATCATAACTCTTGAGATTTCAGTTAAGCCTGCGTTCACAACAGCAGAGAACGATACAAGAAACTCAGCATGTTAGTTAGTCGTATTAGTAAGAAATCAGTTCGGTAAGATCACATTACAAAAGAACAAATTAACCTTCGTAAAATATACGTAAATATGACTTTATTCTTGTTTGATAGGACCAGATTTGCTGTTAAAATCCCTGCTGATCCCACACAGTCATAAGCCCCGCCCCCTCGCCCCCTAAAACATCCCCAGAGTCCCCGACAGCAGGTTACCTGTCCTCAGAGTACTCGTAGTCCGAGTCGCCGGAGCGCTGGTGCTCCAGGTGGGACTCGTGGTAGCGGGACGGGGAGTGGGAGTGGTGCCGGTTCTGGTGGATCTCATCCAAGCTCCTGAAAGAATCCAATAAATATCAAATTATTGTACCGTACTGTACAGATACACACACAAAAATAAAGAACAAGGTACAAAAGGGAATGAAAATTTTAAAAAAAAATTAAAAAAAGTATGCATGTTGTGGTTTTGATTTGAATCAGGTTTCTCTTTCTATTTTGATGTGATTTTACACGAGAATGGATTCAGAAAAACGAGGAGCGCTGCAGAGATTTAAGACCGTCAACAAGTCTTTTATTGTGAAACGCACGCAGGAAGTGCTGAGTGCTTGTGCTGGCTTTAAATCGATTCCAAACAAAACTGATTTAAGAAAACCGATTAAAACTGACAGGTGAATAAAGAGGAGAAGTTCGGTGTGTGTAACTTGACTCAGTTTCAATTTCAGCCTATCAAACAACCTGATTTATTTTTCAGCTCATAAATATCCCTCATGATTTGTCGGCAGATATTCGGGAGCCTCCTCCACCTGCCAGTCGGCTCAGAAAGCCGTTATCGAATACGTTGTGAGGCCGTTGGGGAGCACCGGTGATGTGCGCACTTGCATCGTCATGGTAACAGCGATAAACACGTGCTTAATGTGAAACAGTCAAAGTCTAGGTTCAGCTGAGGAAACGATCGGGTTTGGGTTTCTGAGACAGAAATCGTGGACTCAAACACCACCCCCGACCTCTGAACTTCCACAGACTCCACCCCCAACAGGCTGTTCCACTCTATGGAACAAATATGGCTTCTATCGGGGGAAACTACAAGTCCCGGGAGGCGGAGCTTCTACCACCGGGATGCGCACAGGTGTGTCGCACACTGCAAACAGTGAGAATAGGATTGGTTGCTGTTTTCCCTGCAGCAAAACTAAACTAAAAGTGATGTACTGCATCGAGTGTGTGCAGAAATCCGCTCTGCAAAGTTTGTAAAGTAAAAAAAAATAAAGAAGGGCCGAAAATCTAAAAGTAGTATGAAAACAAAATGATCAAGTAAAACACAAGAATTTGTATTTAAGCGCAGCGCTCGAGTCAAACGTATATTTGTGAGCGTTCCATCGAACCACAGCTGATGCCGTTACATCAGCACACTCCACTGACGGTTCGCCGCCGCCGCCGTCGGGTTTGACGCTGACCTTTGCATGGGCACATGTGCGGGCCGGGACCGAGCCCGGCAGGTGTCCTCTCTGTGAGGCGACACCGAGCGGGACCGGTGCTGGACGGGCCGCTGCTGCTCCGGCACCGCCAACGTGCTGCTGCGCTCTCTCTCCCGGGAGTTACGCTCCGCATCTGCGCACACACACACACACACACACACACACACACACACACACACACACACACACACACACACACACACACACACACACACACACACACACACGTGCAAATGCAAAAAAAACACACAAAAAACAAGCACATACACACATTCATACAAACAAAGATTCATATGGATACAACACACACACACACACACACACACACACACACACACACACACACACACACACACACACACACACACACACACACACACACACACACACACACACACACACACATCCAGGCATTAGTTGTGAGTCCTTCGGTAACAGTAATGCACACCAGTTGTGAATGTTGTGCTGCTCACTACTATTACAGATGCCATTCTGTGACAGACTGTAAAACATCACGGCAGCAGGATGTTTTACAGGTAAATGAGCAGCTGGCAAACAGGTGAACCGCTCCGCTTGGCTGTTTCTGCAGCGTCTCTGTCGGACCTGGGATCCGCGTGAACCCCGCGTGGAGAGCCAGAGAAGATACCCGGGCGAGACATTTAGAGCTACAAAGAATATAATCTATATATGAGCCACGCGATACAGAAAAAATATGGAAATACAAGAAATGACATGAGTTGCAGATTTAATGTGAGATGTGGAACAGAGTTGCAAAGTGAAAAGAATCACTTTGGGCAAAATAAGTTTCTCTGGTAATAGTCTGATTCATTTATTTTCTTTTTAATTTATGTCATAAATTTATTTCTTATTGATTCTTATACATTTTCTGTTTTCTTTCCAAAAATTTTGGGTGACTGTAGTGGATGAAACACTAGATAAAGCTCTAGTGGTAAAAAAAAAAAGAAGAAAAAAAAAAAAAGATGTAAGCTAAAGCCTGTTTATATAACAAATACGACTCCCAAGATGCATTGTGCCAAGAAACACAAGCTCAGGTTAAAACAATCTGCAGCTGCAATGATCACACTTTTCTATTTCGGGTCAATTGTAGACGAATTCAGCAACTTTTGTTCTGCAACTGCAACAAAAGTTCTTCACCATAGCGACTGTGGCTAAGACTCATGGGTATCGTAGTAACAGAAACTCATCAAATAATGAAAAATAATGGTGATAGTAACATTTCTATTGTATTTGAGGTGCACAGTCTGCGCAGGCGGTTTGAATCAGAATTAAAAAAAAATAATTTTTTTTAAAAAAGAAGCAGAGTTCTGTTTAAATCAATTCCCTGATTTTGTACCTCTTTTTTTTTTTTTTTTTTTGTCACAAACCGAAACCCCAACTGGCATTTGAAAAGAGTGCAAATTTGCATGAATATGCAAAAGAGGTCGACGCTCGGCTGACGGGAAGCCGAAAGCCGCCGCAGAAACAGGCGAACAGCGGAGCAGTCGCAGTGATTCCTCGGTCCAAAATAGCCACATCTCCTACTGTTTTCTACGTTCAAGTGTCCTCTACCGTGGAGGAACCAACTGCCGGGGCGGGGAACCAGAAGCATGCAGGAGGATGGCAGGAGGGGAACTACAGTGTGTCTCTACAGTCTAACATGCACTCGGTGCGTCAGTGTTTTCTACGGCCCAGCAGAGGAGGGGAAACTGATCACTGCAGCCTCGTTCAGGCACAACACGCTGCTGAAATTGAAAACCTGCAGCAGCCCGGTTGTGATATGATGAATTGCTTAAAAAAAAAAAAAAAAAAAAAAAAAGCTTTTTTTTTTTTAGGTTTTTTTTTTGCTGATGCAGCACAAATTAATTATTTTTAATTTAGGTGGAATTTGCTCTAAAACACAAGCCAAAAGGAGGCTGTGAAGTTTGAGAGAAAGGATGCGGGAAGACGCACTTCCCCTCCCCCCTCCTCCCTCCAGTGCTGGGCGTCTACCACAACGGAAACGCTCATGCCCCCCACCCACCTTTATCCACTACTACCAAACCATCATCAAACTCTGTATCAATGATGCGATGAGACCCTGCGCGCACACACACACACACACACACACACACACACACACACACACACACACACACACACACACACACACACACACACACACACACACACACACACACACACATAAATAAAAACACACACAGGACAGGGTAAAGTTGAGAGGTTGAGTTTGTCACACTCCCACGTGGAGACGCTCAAAAAGAGAAAGCTCAGGAGAGGAGAGGTTAGCAGCGACCACAAGCTAGCTGGTTAAATGACACACTTAGCAGTGTGTGTGTGTGTGTGTGTGTGTGTGTGTGTGTGTGTGTGTGTGTGTGTGTGTGTGTGTGTGTGTGTGTGTGTGTGTGTGTGTGTGTGAAAGGCAGACGTACTCTGTAGCTTCTTGCTGGGGCTGTCTCCGTGGACGTGTCTGCGCGGGAGGTACGGAGACGGCTGGGGCAGAGGTATCGAGGACGCGTCGTGCGTCTGGAGTTTGTACCAGTGAGGGATGTCGTCCAGCAAAGCCGTCTCCAGCTCGATCAGGATCTGAGGGAAGGGAAGCGGAGGGAAAGGGGGGAGAGCCGAGAGGGCATGAGAAAATAAAATAAAAGAAAAAATATGTTTGTTCGAAGCGTGGAGCCGCTTCAATCCCACCGGGCTTTTAACGCAGAGATTCTCAACCATGTTTTAGAAAGAGGAAACCCAAATTCAATGCAGCAGAATGATGATCTTTTTTCTTTTTTTTTTGTATTTCTTTTTCCATCATCATCTCATTTAATCATCTCATAGCCCCTTCACATTGACCCCGCGAGCCCATAAAAGCATACTGGGACCCGCTGCTTTAATTGGAAAAACATAGCTCAATCCCACGTGGCTTTATTTTAAATCATTCAAAATCCCAAAGTTTTGATTCATGTGAAATGCATTTTTGAGCCGGCTGAAGAGAAAAAGTAGAAAATAATGTCATCTGGCGTCTGAAGTGTAATGGTGCATGCATTTAAAACTGCTATCTTGGATTTTAATAGAATATTTATACTATACAGCTTCAGTACAGCACTGCGAACAGCACATTATGATACAGAGCTTATGTTTGCTTCAGAAAGTATTCAGACCCCTTTACTTTTTGTTCACTTTATTATGTTGGAGATTTGATTTTAAATGGATAAAATTGACATTTTCTCCCTCAATGTACATTCAAAACCCCCAAAATAACAAGTATTCAGACTCTGTGGCTTTGATTTTGGTCGGGTTTTCACCTTGTGGGTTATTGATTGTAGATTGATGGAACAAAATAAAAGGACAGTTTTGTTAAATTTCAAATAAAATTTCAGACGCAATAACGTATGCAAAAAAGTTAAAGAGTTAAATCCTATGAAACTAGAAACCAAAAACTTATTTTGTCTATAAATTAGGCAACCAGATTTTACGCCACAGCATGTAGTACATCTATCAGTCCACCAGAGGGCGTTGTGTCAGTGTTACGTTTTGCCTCGCCTGTCAATCAAACAGACGCCGCCAAAAGTTACACTTTTTATGGCCTAATATTTAATTAATGATTGGACCACCAGAAAACAAATAAGAAGGAATGACTTTAGCTTTCAAAACAAAATGAACTTGGGGAAAAGACAAAAATGACTTTGTATTTCATGAGAAGTTGAATGGGAGTCTGTGGAGCCAAAGGCTTTTTGGAGCCGACCTCTTGTGGCACTCGGTGGTATTGCAGTTAATGGCATTGGCTTCATTTTTCAGACCTGGAAGCTACATCCACTTTTATATAGTCTATGGTATGACTCCCAACTCCAGCCTCATGCGACAACAAAAGGGGAGGAGGCACCACCTGGTGGTGACACAGCATTGCAGGAAACCTCCTCCCAACCCTTTGCACTTCGTCACATGACCTCCTTTCCAACCCTGGTCATACATGCGTGTATTTTCGAGGTACGATGTCCTCTAGCGGACCGACGGGTGTATTACACGCGTGGCCGAGGTGCCGGGAGGAATTTAACACGTCACCTACCTCGCCCAGGAATTCGCTCTCCTCCTCCTGGACTCTGGGCTGATCCCACACCGTGATCTCCAGCATGCGTTCTCTGAAGTCCCGCCGGTGAACGTGGGAATATAAGAAGGTCTGGTTCCACTTGGGCTCCGCGCTCTTCTTCACCGTTTTTGTCCGTCGTTTGCTCTTGTCACTGCAATCGGAGATGTGAGGAAGCGCAGTTTAGTTTCTGACTTGAAGAGACAGTAGCCCTCCAAAATAAAAGAGCTAACCTCCTGTCTGGCAGGAAGTACATCTTGACGTAGGGGTTTCGGGGTCGTCCGTCCGGTCTGGTCGGCAGGTCTATGGCTTGAAGGACGTTGACGATCAACTGGTGGCCCACTTTGTCGTACCACAGCTTCACCTGAAACGACACGTGAAGGCAGTCAGCCGTTCATCCACTCACAGGGACCTCACTCGTTTTTTCTTCCACCAGATACTCACGGAGAGCTGTCCAGGCAGGACCATGGGAAGGTCTCGGAGGGTGCCGGGGCTGGTGGGGGACATCACCGATATGGAGGGACGGTCCATCTTCTGGGACTCGAAGGAACTGGAGCCTGCTGAGGGATGGAGAGAACAACGGTTCTTTATTACAGGAAAACAAAAAGCACAATCAACACCTCAATTTAATATTAAACCACAATCTAAGTCGGTCCCTCCAGGAGTTCGCTGAGTTTTTTTGTAATTGTTTTGATAAAAAAAATTCTGACTTCGTGGCGGATTTGTTCTCAGAAATTGCGATGTAATGTGTGGAGCTTTAAGTGAGTTTTTTGGCGTAAAATTGCAGAAATTAGAAAAAATTCCAAGACAAGAAAAAAAAAATCTTTTTTTTAAGCACTGCCTAAAAAAAGGAATAAATATGTAATCACTTCCTGTGATAATAATCATGCTGCACATCCCAAAAATATTTTAGTTCTAATCTTTATTTTATTTATTTATTGAACTTAGAAAACCATAAAAGTTACACACAAAAAAAATCATAAAAGTGACATAGCTTTACAGAACACAGTCTTTGACTGTAATAAAGAAAGCAACGACTGCATCAGCTGTCAAAATAAGAGCTTTAGGTGCTGCTTCATTAATGTTGCTTCAACTTCTACTGTATGAAAAAACCCAAAGTGCACTCTCTTACAACTTGATGTGTGTATAAATATTTTTTAGCATACTGTAATATGTAATTACTTCCATTGATAATAAGCATTTATTTTGAAAATTTTATTGTGAAGGACACTTCCGTTTTTTCCGCACCCCTGAGCCTCTGCTCGAGACCTCACGGGAATTTGAAAAAAAAAAAAAAAAGCAAGCTCCCGCAAATATTGGCGAGTTTGCTTAAATTTGCGTCCATTATTGCGATCGCAAGATGTGTATTTCTCTACGTTGTCAACTCAAAATAAGGCGACCATACAGCCAATAAAGAGCCCCCCCATATAAACACTTACTAGATTCTAGAGGAGGGTGGGAGGACTCTGGGATTCTCGGGATGTCTCTGTAGAAAGCGAAAGAGATTCGGTGAATGCGATCATTTAATAATACCGTATTATATTTGGTGGACATTCATCTTTAAAATAAAAAATGAATGAGTTATAAACAGTCGCACGGTAGAAGATGAACAAGCAATCAAGTACACATTTACGCATCAAGATGGCGGGTAGTTGAGGAGAAGAGATGGGCTGGAAAAAAAATGATATTTTTTTCTCTCGGATCTGAAGGATTTCGGGGGAAGACACACGGGGAACGGGCTCGACTCTACTTACTGATACGCTCTATACACTTTTCTCAAGAAGTTTTTGGACATAATTCGGTGGATAGAGCTTTTAGATGAAGGAAGGAGACATATCGAAAAGTGTCTGTCAGATATAAAAAAAAAAAATCAAAAAAAAATCAAAACCATCACTACAGAATGATAATTATCACGCATCGATATCTGTAATCTTACCCGATGGGTCTGGAAACGACGATCTCCACTTGAGGCTCAGCTTTGGACTCCAGGATGATGTTGTACACTTCTTTTTTGGTCGCTCCCGGCAACGACTTCCCGTTCCACTGCAACACCTCGTCACCTGGAGACGAGACGGGGGATGACGTACGGGACGATGAGGCAGTCGCTTTACATCGACCTGGTAAAAAGCCAGGTGCTCACGGAGGATTGTACTTCTTGAAATCGAACTGAAATCTCGACGCGTTGGATTGTACGAAAATAAGACGTTTTTTTTTTTTTTGTGTGTGAAAGTGAATTGCTTCCAAGCTTAAAAGCCCGAGTGGGCTGTCATACCTTTTTAAAAAAGCTCCCGCAGCCGATCTACTTTTTGGACTTCTGCATTCATCTATAAATGTTCAAACTAAATTATTGAATTATTTAAATTATTATTTAATTTTTTTTCGCCGATTAAATCGCAGGCACGACATCATCAGTCTGTCGGGCCGTCAACAACTGCTGCAAAAACTGAAATCTCAAATGTTTCTTTTGGGCGTTTCGTATTTTGATGTGCAGGACAAACGGGAATAACCTGATTTGTATTTCATCTTTTATCCTTACGAGAGCGTTATCGACCGGGCGAACACGAGAAGCACCGCCTCTCTCATTTTATTTATTTATTTTTATTAATTGTATTGTTTATTTTGGTACATAGTGTTTATTCATTTACCCATGTTGTCTTTAGCCTTTTCCTCATGTGTTTGTCGTACTGTTTTGCATCTGTGCTGTTTGTGTCACTGTGTGGACTGTGCTGACAGGTCATCATTGTAAATGAGAATTGGTTCTCAATTGATTTTACCTGGTTAAATAAAGGTCATATATAGCGCCCGCAAAAAAAAACAAAAAAACGACAACAACGTTTCGACGGATCCGTACCTGCGCGTAGGTGTCCCACAACGTCTGCCAGGCTGCCTTTTTTGACTTTGGTGATGAAGGCCCCGAGTCTCCCGGTCTCCGTCATCTTCCCCCCGACCACCTGCGCACACACGGACGCGACAGGAAGAAGACGTTCACTATTTCCGGTTCGGTCAGATTCCCGAGCGCGGGCGTCGCTCGACGCGGACGAGTCATCGCTCACCTTGAGCCCCAGGAGGGAGCCGGCCTCGCGGGGCATGGCCGACCTCTTGCTCAGCGTGATGCGTCCGATGAGGTGGTCGCCTTCTTTGGACGACTGCCACGTGACCGGATCCTAACCGGATGAAAAATCAGACAGGAAGGGGGCGTTTACAACGAGGTGTGGATATCCCCCCCCCTCCCCCGCCCCCCCGCCCGTTTCCGTTTGAATCCCTATTTGGGCGTGCTGTGCCGAGACTTACGTGCCACACGGCGGGATCGAGAGGATGACAGTCCCAGTCACCTGTATAGGGGAGGAAGACGAGGACAAGGACAAAAAGACAAAAAAAAAAAAAAAGTTCCGTTTATATCGTACGATTCTGAAGAATAAGAGACTCTGGTGTCATTTTAAGTTTCCTTCGAATGGATTTATCTTCCCAATTCTTATGATACGCACGGCGACCCCAAAAAGTACAACTCTTTTGTGTTTTTGCAAACGTATTAAAAATGAAAAGCTGAAATCCTTCATTTACAAAAGTACACCGGGAACAAATGCCGCCTTCGAACGGGATTGTTTTTTTGGGTTTTTTTTTTCTTGTCCCTCTAGTGTTTATTCACGACCTCGGATCTTAAGAACGGTCGGAGAGTTGCGATGCGTTTGCCGACTGTACAGAAATCTCAGAGGTCCATTGTTCTGAATTGACCCCTTTCGTAAACAGGACATAGGATAGCCTGGCACACGACTGACGTTTCCACCTTGACAGTCAGTGATAGATATCTCTCCTCATCCCTTTAACGACTCGGGGCTCGTTTGGCGTGTCAGTCAGCGAGAAGCTTAGCGCTCACCGTTGGGCATTCACACAAACTCCGACACTAAAACAGTGACTCAACCGCCCAGAGGAGGAGTGTTGTTTTATGAACTGCTGAGATAAAAAAAAAAAAAAAAAAAAAAGCAGCTACTTCCAACACTGTGGATTTATGGCGGAGGCTTGTTTCTCTTTCGATAATTCAATGTAAACGATGTCATTTTCCTTTTTTTTTTTTTTTTTTTACATAATTCAAATCCAAAGGCATTGTTCAATATCCTGTCTCATTACAATAAATAAACAGTGAATGACAAAAAGACAAAAATGTACAACCTAAAGCAATGAATGTGTGAGTTGCACTCCTCTTCTCGGAAGCTCATCATTAATGGGATCGCTTTGGGACTTTTCCGTTCGGACCGAACCCAAACAAAGCAGGTGTGAAAAGTGCCTCAGACCACGGTTCGGACTGAAAGAACCAAAGAACAGAAGCTCGGTCCAACCGAAAATGAAGGCGGTCGGTCTGGTTTGTTTGCACTTTCGCGCCGCTCAAGGCCGGCTATCGTCACCCGTTAAACCACGGGAGAGGAAAAAGAAGCGGAAGGAGCACGACAGCGCCATGAAAAACTGTTCCTGTTGTGCGTGAACTGTGCGCGGCACCACGACCATGAAAGGAAGCTCGAACCTCAGTGAGTGACGCTCCCGAGTTTTGCCGCTTGATCAACACCCGCACGCGAGTATACGCAGGTTTCTGCGAGCACCGATAAGCGTGATAAGAAGACGAGAATTTAATTGTAATTTGGTCCGACGAAGAACTCAAAACTTCAAAACTCAACTTGTAAAACCGCCTAAAAATGCCGAAAGTTCAAGTTTATCTTCGGGAAATAAAAACTGGAAAACGAAAATATATGCGCACGTTGTAATGCCGCAAGCGTTAATACTGCATGGGCAACAAAATATATCATTTTTCTACACTCAAACTGAAAAGACTACCGGCCGAACCGATGTCAGACGCGCCTGTCTACAAACCGATCAGTGACGACGACGATTACGACAGGACGTAGGTAAAATCGTGCAAAGTTTTTTTTTTGAAGCGCGCTCTCAAAGTTTCAATGTAAAAACCAAAACGGCCTAAGGAACAAAATGTTTATAACAAAAACACCAACCTCGGTGCAAACTGCGCTACCCGCACAGCTTTTAGGCACAAAGGCGTAAAAGTTGTACAAATAAGGCAACAAGCCAGAGAAAAAGCCGTTAAAACTGCCATTCAGCTAAAAACCTCATTCATAATCGAAATAATTCACTGCGCTCCAAAGCCGTCGCCAGAGCCTGGCCGGGGCCACGGGCCCTGGCGACTGTCAGTGTATCCCAGCTCTCATTAACACTGACAGATGGTCGGCTCGAGTACAGAAGCTAACTGGCCCCCGAATCAGACCGGAGCCGCCGGGTAGATTCGCGGCCACCATTTCGCCGCAGGACTAAAACCAACAGCCAGTTGACATCAGGCGTGGATTTAAAAGCCTTTTTTTTTTTTTGAGGAGCTTCAGGTTTTTAAGGTGAGTGAGCAAAGGAGAAGGATTTCGGTCGACGTTTTTTTTTTTTTTTTTTTTTTTTTTGGCAGGAATACTTTATGTGGAAAACTGTGAAAGCGGTGCCTCTGCGGTTTGTCAGAAACATTTGTCGGGATGTTTTCGGAGAGGGGGCCGAATGGAAAATGACAGGTTTGCCCACGACATCACCGGTGATGGAGACGGTGTAAATCGGGGGGGGGGGGGGGGGGGGGGGGGGGGAGTCTGAGTAGACACGAGTCCAAGTGCTGCTAATCTGAAATCTGAAAGTACACCGAGAAATGCTTCAGAGGATAAACGCTGACTCCGTGGTTTTAAAGTGCTGAGTCGGCCTTTTGGGGGGGTTTTGGACGATGAACACGCCGGGCAGATTACAAAATCTGGACTGCTCCTCTAACTGATGCTACATCAAAGCATCAGCTCTTTGCAGGTATTAAGGTAGTGTTGTTCTTTACAGACTGCACGTGTGTGTGTGTGTGTGTGTGTGTGTGTGTGTGTGTGTGTGTGTGTGTGTGTGTGTGTGTGTGTGTGTGCGTGTGTGTGCGTGTGCGTGTGTGTGTGTCATACAGCCTCTTCAATTTCAGCCACAAAAATCGAACAGGCTCAACAAAATCCCTCCCATTTAAATCTCTAGAAACACGTCATCTTGAACGCTATCGGATTTACGCACGTCTCCGCCGCATGGAACTAATAAGAAGGAGCGACTTTAACTAACGACCCCGAGATAACTCGTGGAAAACATTTATTGACTGCGTTATCTTATGAGACTAGTTAAATGGGAGTCTATGGAGTCTGAGGCTTTTTGGAGCCAGAATAAACGTGTGTCTTTGAAGTTGACAGGCAGATATGTGACTTAAAAACACTTAATATTCAAACCCAAGCCCGGGATTTAATGAATTAGGATTTTACCCGATCAGACTAAAGAATTCACTGTCAATATCTCTGTCAAAGCGGCCTGTCAGACACCGAGCTGACCGGCTGAGACCGGAGCACCCAGCGGCCGAGGGACACTTCTGGTTTGGGATTTTCTCACCCAGGGGTGCTGTGGGCACTCTGCCGCGCACACCGACATATTCTCTTGTCACTGTAGGTTTTCCAGTCCATCACACGAGCTGTGACCTCAGAAGCACTTGTGTGAAAAAGGATTAACAGAAAGTAAGTACTCGTTTTTGAGTCTCGGGGTTGAAAATAACGGACTTAGGGAGTCGTCTTGTTTCAATTTGTGAATCATTTCTAGACCATTAGCGATTAAAAACAAACACAGCCTGCATACAAACCAACAGGCTTCACGTTAAACAAGAAGAAGTGGAGAAAATTCACAATTTTAGGGTTTTAAACTTCAGTAAAATTTTTGTTTTCGGCAATTTAACTTAAATCTTTAACTTTTGGCTTGCTTAACTTCATGCTCCGGGAACGTAAAAGTAGTCGTTAGTGTAGAAATATCGCTCGCGCACACATCGGCGGCTGTGGTGGGACCCAGTTTCATCCCAACAGCATCCTTCCTCTTCCATTTACTCAGCACCATTATCACCTTTCCGCCGCGGGAACAAGTCTGAATCACTTCCTGCCTCCCTTTAACGTCAAACACTGAATCAATGAAAGCCTCGATCCAGGAGGAGATAGACATCTGCTGGGACGCAGTTTTACCAGACGGAACGGGAATAAAGTGTATTTATATAAACACTGTTTACAATAATCCTGCTAAGGGGATTCGTGGAACATATAATGAAACGTTTTTCTGCATAAAAATGACATAACAGCATCCTCTTATATGTCGTGTGCAATCCGAGTAACGTGCGTGCACAGCTTCTAATCCGTCTATTTCACAACCATTTATTAATCTAATACAGTTTTACATGTTTACATAAAACTATAATCATCTTTACGTTGGGGGATGTCGTATTTTTATGTTACTACGAACTACAGAAATTAAAAACTAAATCATCTCCCTGATTTATAGCTTAAAACTAATAAAGCTCCTGTTGAAACACCTGCAAGTAATCAGTACAATCCGATAAAAATGAGGTCATTAAAATGATGCTGAACCTTACAACTTGTTATGACCGTACACAGCACGTTGTACTGTTTCCAGATTTTAAACCCAATCGGATTTGAAACACAGGCCAAAGAGAAACTATACAAAAGCTACGAAACAAACCAATACAGGAACAGGAAGCTGACGGTATCAAACCCTTTGAATGGGTCCAACAAGACTCCTAACAACATAGGAAGTTATTTGAATCAGCGTCGGTATCTAAAATATTAGATGAAACCACTATTCTGTCCTCCTCGTTTGAAGCAAGACAGCGAGCGAACACGAGGAGTAACTTTTCTTGAATTTAATGGAGATTTCTTTTATCTCTTTTTGACTCTCTGTTAAACTACATCAAAGAACAAAATGCAAACACCAATAATTATCGAACAATACTTGTCAACACGCTTACTTTGCTATGTAGCTAAGAGGCAAAAAATTATGAGTCACAGGACAGGGCGCCGAGTGCTAGCTTGCGGCTATGCTAATTATCAATTAAGCCACTTTTAAATATAACTTGCTATAAAAAAAATAAAAAATAAAAATTCAAATACAGCGACTATATTATGCCTGTGATATCAAAATAATCAATAAAACTAAATACTCACGGACAAATAGCGTCCAAGAAAAAATTTAGTAGTGCTGCTGATATATATGACCAAGAGGGGGCGCTGCTGTACCCAAAAGCTAAAAGAGCGTTTTCGTCTTGAATTTGAATTTGTCAGGTGGCCAGAAACACAACGACAAATGTTGTTTTGTGCGGTGCAAAAATTGTTTACTGACAAATTTGCTGCATCAACTTAAAAGAAGACCAAATGTAAAGTTTCCACATTTAATGCAAATTTTTAACACGTTTTTGCAGAAATGCTGCAAAAAAAAATAAGAGCGTGGTGTTAATCTTGCTGAAAACCTGAGGATGCTATGCCCCGCCCACCTATGCTGGAAACCTGAATGCACCGCAGTCCTGTCAATCAAACTCGACACGCCCTGAACCATAGCTCTGTTGGAGGCCAAGTATCTAATAAATGCTGGAATTATTTCCAGAAGGACCAGAACTCTGATCAGAAGGAGGGAAATTAGCTAATGACACCATGATGACTTGTGGAAAAAAAAAAATGTATTGAGCCAGCCCCTGGTGGTACTCAGTGGTACTGCACTTTAAGGCACTTCAGCTTTGGCTTTTCAACCCAGAAACTACATCTATTATTTTTTGTATGTATTCATTTGAGGTGGGGTTATACTGGAACAAAACTGATATCTTTTTAATGGTAAGGCTCTTACGCATTTGAAATATACATTAGCTTGTTTTTCATACCGCCAAAACCTACAGCAAAACCTCTCGGGTCACGTCCCACTAATGTAAACCAGCTGACATCAACACCAACGTAATAACTTTCTATCAAAAGAAACTTCTTCTTAAAACAGAAAAAGAAGATTGACCATTTTACTTAACTCTGATGCATCTTATTTCTGGACACATATGATACGGCAAAAAAAAAAAAAAAACGCTCCACGCCACAGACGAGCGTAAAAGGAGACCATCCTGTTTTGAGGCCCGGCTCGCGAAAGAGTGTTTAAAACAGCTAATAATCCCAGTTCACACCATCTACCCATTACCAGTCCCCGAGTTATAGTAATCTGGATTAAAACATCTGGAACAGCCCCCTTCTGTGACCGGTGAGAGAGATAAAATGATACGGCACAGCTCGCTCTACCTACTGACTCCCATCAGCTCAAAACAACTCTCGCACGGTTTGTTTCGGTGGCGCCAGGTGTAGCGGGAAAAATGCGTACATGTCGCAAAACCGCGCTCGATTTTTTTTTTTTTTTTTTAGTGTTGTTTTTTTTAGCTGGAGGTCCTCGGTTCGCCGCTGCAGCTGGCTGTTGGCGAAGCGTTACGTAGCCAGCGAGCCACTGACCTAATTCCACAAATCTGTTGGCCTAAATCACAGGAACTCTCCAAATAAATGAGAGCTGTCCTGAGAGCGGCGGGGTTTAGCCACACAGCCGCCGAGGTGTAGATGACACACAGGGGTAGTAATGGACCGCAGTGTGCCGGGTGTGGGTGCTTCATCCTATCACTTATCGTTTAGTTTTACAGTCCCAAATTAGAAAGTGAGGGTATTAGAATAATCTTAGGGGCCAAAATACCTCTTTGCTTTTTACATATTTAGCGTAATTCGAGGCTATTTTGGACACGGGGTGGGGGGGGGGGTTGGAAAATATGGGCGTGGGAAGAGTATAAACATGCTTTATTATTGGCGTTCTCATTTTACTTCATCAAAATCTCGGCGACCACCTGTCTTCTTGAACATTTCTTTCTGTGAAATTTCGTCCGTCCGTTCGGTCGGGATCCCTCCGCCGCTCGGAGCATTAGCTGCAGGTCGCGTTACAATTAGCCGTCGAACCTTTGACTGCTGTGATTGTAATCTCGGCCACAGCACACGACAGTACAGTACAGTCGGTCGTACCGGCGAAGGGTTCTCGACAACAAACACAGAGAGATCAAATTCAGGTGATTCATGATTCGGCGAGACAGAATGAGGATCGCAAACTCGGGATGGACTTATGAGTCGCAGCGCATTGGGTTATGATGGGAACGGTCTTGAACAACTGGAGCAGTGTCGGAGGGGAGGGAGGGGGGGAGGGGGAGGGGAAAGGGATGACGGCAAACAATGCAAGGTAAAAAAGTTCAACTAGATTTAGCTCGGTAAGCTAGCGGAGTGAGCACATCTGTCTGACTGACCTTTCTCGCTGACGCTTTCCATGTCCACGTCCTCGCAGCTGGTGTACTCGGGCGTGGAGCCGCCCTCCTCCTCTGAGCTGCTGATGGACATCTGCCTCTTGTTGACTCCGCGCTTGCTCTTGTATGACCGCGGAGGGGGCGGCCGCAAAGACTCCGACTGGTCCGAGCTCTGAGAGTCCTTCCTCAGCAGGTTATCCCCACCTTTGTCCCTTGGTGTCCGTGTCGTACCGGGCTCCGGGCGGCCGTTGCTCGGGCCCCAGTCCGGAGGCACGGGTCCCCCAGGTTGGGGCCCCGATCTTACTCCACCTCCGGCGGGCGGCGCCCCCTCCGCCCCCCACGGTCCTATCCACAGAGTAGGCTCGGTGGTTCTCGAGGAGGACCTTGTGGTCTCCCTCCCCACCTCCGCCCCTCCTGGCCAGACGGTTTTCAGGCACCTCCCCCGCGCCGCCGCCTGCCCCTCCGTCACCGGGCCCAAGTCCGACCTCGTTGATCGCGAGATCACTGTGTCGTCGTTCGTGCCGCACCTTGGACACCTTGGCGTGCATGCGCATCTCCTGCTCCTCCTTCTGCGGTTTCACCGGGTATCTCGCCAGGTTGGGGTCACTACGGTAACGGTTCTGGAACTCCTCCTCGCGTCGCTGCCGCTCCCTCTGCTCCTCGTCCTCCGGCCGTCTCCGGTGTGTTTCTGAACGACCCAGGTTCTTGTCTCCCTCCTCGTAGTCCTGGGAGTGGATCTTCTCCAGCCGCCGTCCGTCTCCTAACCGCCTCTCTCCTCGGTCTCCGAGACCCACGCGCTCATCCAGGGATGACTGAGACTGCAACCTGCCGGCGGGTCTCCGGCCACTGCCGCGTCCCATGCCTCCCTTACCGTTTTGTTCATGGAGGGAAACTGGCCTTTTCCTGGATAAGAAGAGGATTAATTTTAAGCCATATCGTCCAAGGACATGAGCATCATTTGCTTAATAACAGCTGATAAAAGTTGGGATTTTGCTAAAAAAAAAAAATGTTTTGGACAGAGAGATCCTGTGCTTCTTTTCTATATCCTTTTATTTGCCAAATCTTCTTAGTTCAATATGAACAGATTAAAAATTCAACAAACCAAGATGAGACCGTGATGAAGTCTTACCTAACTCGCCCAACAAATGAAAACAAAGAGATTGAGTCAAAGACCTCTCAAGACTAAAATCTGTGACCTAGCTTCTCCCCTGGTTAAGCTAAAGCAGACACATCTATTTATTTTTTTACCCCGGGGGATTAAAACAACGACAGGAGCTTCAGCAGATATAACACATAAACTGGGTCCCCGGCCTTCTCCTGTAGCATTTGAAGCTTTCTCAGCGTTGAAAAAATATACTTCCCCTTCTCCAAGTTCTTCATTTCACTACCACGTTAACGCCGTGTGCCTTACTTTTCTCTCGGCGGTTCACTCTGGGAGCGAGAGCCCGGCATGGCGTCGCCCCCCTTGGCGGCGGTGACACCGGCGGGTGGCCCTGCGTTGGTGTTGGTGCTGGAGGGCGGGGCTTGGGACCTGGAGCGGAGCAGCTTCCTGTCCCGTTGGGCCTCACCTCCCGTGTCCAGGTCGTTCAAGGAGGCGCCCAGGTTCCCAGGTCGCACCCCCGACCCCGAAAACCATTCTCCTGATTTGGTAAGAATCTCCTGCTGCTTACGGCACAGGTTGCATACCCACATTACCTGGAAAGGGGGTCGAAAGGACACGAGCGTTTAGCAGCATTAAATGAGGGGAATACCAGGCATGAAAAAAAAAAAAAGGTTAGGCATGCCTGTGACACAAAATCTGCACAAACACAAATAAACTTTATTCACCTCCCACCAAAACAAATGCAGTACTGTTAACTTCATGTTTGTTCTACACATTAAAAAAAACTCTAAAAAAAAACAAAAAAAACAACAACAAATGGGGGGCAGATCAACTTTACGAAAAGCAAAAAAAAAAAATATACAACATCCTGTCGGTCCTACACTTGTTTTTCCCTCCTTCCTTTTGCAACAGCTAATCAAATATTAAAGAGCACTCGGGTACGACAGACCATGCTGTTTCAACACATCCATTGTCTGTGAACACAGCGCGACGTAAGGTTCTGTAGGCTACTGCGATTGGAAAAAAAAATTAATAAATGAGGTCATGTTTCACCTGTCATGTGTATGACTCTTAGTGCATTGTATGGATAAACTGTTTAATTTTCTAGATGAGAAAAGAAAAAAAAAAAAAAAAAAAGGTCATTTGCAGGGCTCCAGTAAAACTGGAGATGGAGACAAGTAAGTCTATAAACACTGTGCTGAATATTATTTTCTTCATCTTTGCACAAGCTGGGAGTGATTTCTCCAATTCAGGCACTAAAACATATATATATATATATATATATATATATATATATATACAAATATATAACCTACAGTGAACGCTCACAAAGTAAGACTGATGATTACAGACAGGTGCAGAAATAAAAAGATCAAATTTGATTCCTCATCCTCTAAATCAAACCCTTTGTCAAGCATCCGATACTCACATGTAGCCATGGCTACCGAATACCACCTCACTTCGAGTGCACAAAAACAAGGATTTATCTCCCTCCGTATTTTATAATCCCGCCGGTTTTATTTTGCAGAGAATACGTCCACAGCAAAGAGGAAACACGGCACGTCTTCGTAATTCCAGCGCACAACCTTCGGCACAAGCTGCAAACAAACAAAAAAACAAACAAAAAACACTTCTGGGACCCTTTGGAAACCTCCCCGCCAAAAAAATTGTACTCCTTGACGGCCGGCGGGATGCAGCGTTAGCAGTCAGTTAGCTTTGGGCGCGCCAAAGCACATTCATCATGGCCTGATTGAATCCTAGTTGGCGCATGTCCAGACTAATCTAAAGTAAATCAGCTGCCCGCACGGCCCACAGCTGTCGGGCAGCCGCCCAGGCACACACTGCAGCCTCTTTCTCTCCGGGTCTTTCTCCACCTCGGTACCTCGGCTGGAGGGGCCGCAGATTAGCAGCGGACGTAATCCTTTCAGCTCTTCGCCATTATTCAACTCATCACCGGCTGACAATACCGCCTCACAATCCATAACTTCTAACTTATAGTGCCCTCCAACCTCCTCCTCCATCATCATCATCATCATCATCACCCCCCCCCCCCACCCACCCACCCCCACCCTCAGGCACAGCAGGTTGGAGATTAAGCCCAGATGTCCCAGCCCCCCTTTTTCTCTCTTCTCTCCTAGTGCATGATGGGATATAATTCTATACACACTGGAATTTTGCTTGAAAAAAGGTGTCAATTCTTCACATCTGGATATTTAAGCTAAAGTGATTTTTTTTTTTTTTAACTCGTCAAATAAATTTGGGATTTGGGTGCTTTTCTTGAAACTCGCTCAATATTATACGCATTCACAGTTTGTGACGTTCGTGAATTTTATTTGATTTCAGATGCCACTTTGAGGTGTCAGTTTTACAGGTGCCGACCAAAATGTGTCCTTTAAATTCAGCATCAAATACTGTCAAGATTTCTGGTCTGGATTTAAACATTCTTGTTGAGCTACATGTGTTTTCTCTCCATTCAACATCTGCAACCTTTGCCAGGTGCCGCAAAAACAGATGGGACATGATCTTATCCAGACAAGCACGCAAGGTCGGAGATACGCTTCCTTTAATGGTGGAAAATTCTGGAAAAACAGGACGGCGTCGATTGCGTGTTTTGAGAATCAGCAAAGTAGTGAGCCCATCGATTGCTTATTGTTTACATCAGGCAAATCGGGACGTTATAATGTTGTTTCTCTGGTGCGCCCTCTACTGGAGTCCTCCAGTACCCCAGTATGTGATCGATAACGTTCATGACACAAACATTTGTCAAAGCGAATGACACCCTGCTTTACCATCTGAGACACACAAAGGACTATTATCTTTACGGTATTCCCAGTCGATGAGTCAGCAAAATGTTAACGCAAACTTCTTTCAAGCAACGTATATAACTTGAATCGCGTAGATTTCTAAACATACGTAACGTTTCTTGTGTGAAAAACATGATCTTTTCCTAACCACTCAACCAAGTAAAGCACCTTACTTTTTCATGCCTTGGCAAGGCAAAACGTGACACTGACGCGGTGCCCTCTAGTGGACTGATGGGTGTATTGCTTGATATCAGGTTGAAGGCTGGACGTTTCAACCATGCAAAAACAAAAACTGAAATACAAGAGTTTATTAGATCCTCTGAGTGGACGGCTTTTTTTTTTATTTTTATTTTTTAAAGATCTCAGCTGCCATAAAACCATGTCTTACTGGACAAATTTTCAATAATACATTATTTACAGTAGGGAACAATGGATCATCTTGCTTTTTCTAAATCAGCTCCCTACCATTTCACAAAAAAAAATTAAAAAAAATAAACTATGATATATATATACGTAAAGGATCATATCGTTTAAAGAGTTTTAGGATCATTTATAACTTATGGGACGGGCAAAATCATCGCTTGAATTTTTATTTTTGTGTGTTGTCCACAAGCTTAATCCCTCAAATGACATCATCGTATGGAAGAACGCACATCGACTGTTTCTCGGCGTGTTCTCAAAACCAAAGAGAGATGCATTTAAAACTGCTCTCATTATCTAATAGCAGGGCTTCGTGTTTTTACAGAGCCTTCACTGCAGGAGGGGGAGGGACAGAAAGCAATAAAGAACTTAAAGAAAACACACACACACACACACATAAAGGATATAATTCATATAATCCTTCGCTGGAGTGATTGCACTCTATTCCTGGATAGCCTGAAAGATATTGTTGGGGGAATTAAGAGTGTGTGTCAGTGTGTGTGTGTGTGTGTGTGTGTGTGTGTTGGTGTGTGTCTGTTAGTGTGTGTGTGTGTCCGTCACAGTGTTTATGTTGTACATAAAATGCTGAAGCCCCGCCCTACGGCGTGTAACACGTGTTCACGGTGGAGCTCGCTACTCGGGCCGGCCGGAACGTGATGAGAGAGCCTCCAATCGGCTCCCTCCGTCCAGAGGCAGCCCACTCCGGTGTCACCTCGAGTTCATCTCGCTGCACGCTGCACAGTGTGTGTGTGTGTGTGTGTGTGTGTGTGTGTGTGTGTGTGTGTGTGTGTGTGTGTGTGTGTGTGTGTGTGTGTGTGTGTGTGTGTGTGTGTGTGTGTGTGTGTGTGTGTGTGTGTGTGTGTGTGTGTGTGTGTGTGTGTGTGTGTTATGGTATGTATATGTAGGACGATTCTGAAACCTTCTTGCCTGGAAGAGTGCGGCGTGGGCGACTGCCTGTAGGCGAGATGTGTGTGTGTGTGTGTGTGTGTGTGTGTGTGTGTGTGTGTGTGTGTGTGTGTGTGTGTGTGTGTGTGTGTGTGTGTGTGTGTGTGTGTGTGTGTGTGTGTGTGTGTGTGTGTGTGTGTGTGTGCGGAGAATGAGCGGTGCCATTTCGGTCACGTAATAATGTCAACCTCCTTCTGCCTAAAAATGTGCTTCTCCATGGTAACCGCATCACAGAGAGGAGCCAGTGAGAGGAATGGGTACCAAGCAGTGTGTGTGTGTGTGTGTGTGTGTGTGTGTGTGTGTGTGTGTGTGTGTGTGTGTGTGTGTGTGTGTGTGTGTGTGTGTGTGAGTCCAAAAATACAATGACAGCAGAGAAATTGTTAAATATCTTCACAGACTTGAGTCACTGCAGCCTTTAACATCATTTGAACCTGAATGTTTAATCTCTTTTTAATTGTCTTCCTTTTCCCTCTCATCTCCTTTCCTGTCCTTTTTCTTTCCTTTGCTGACTTCCTCTTCATTCCTTTCCAATCCTTTACTCTAATTTCCTCGCCACTCATTTTCTTCTTTTTTATTTCCCTTCCTTTTTCCCAAGGTTTGACTTCCTTTTCTGTTTTTGTCTTTCCTTTCCTTATTTCCTTACTTTGATGTTTCTTTTTCTTGTTTCCTTTCCTTTCCTTTCCTTTCCTTTCCTTTCCTTTCCTTTCCTTTCCTTTCCTTTCCTTTCCTTTCCTTTCCTTTCCTTTCCTTTCCTTTCCTTTCCTACCCTTTCCTTTCCTTTTTGTTCCTTTCCTTTCCTCTCCTCATCTCCTTCCCATTTATTTCCCTTCCTCTCTCTTCGCTCACCTTCCCTGACTTTGCTCTCCTCGCCCTCTCGCTCGGCTGACACACCTGGCTGACTTGACAAATGAAGACACCACACACCTGTCACTCATATGTCTCCACACCCCCCTCCGTACCCCTCCCACCCCCCTTCATCTCCAACCCTCAGGGCCGCCGCGTCCATCTGCTGACAGAACGGCGAAGGCGTACGTCTCCGCCGCAGCTCGGCGTTCATCAGCAGCTGGCGGCGAGAGCAAAAACTCATTTAAGCCCGGAGTGTGTGAACATCAGCTTTTCCTTAAATGGGCAGAATAGATGGGAGCTTTGGGGGTGGTGGAGCAGTGTGTGTGTGTGTGTGTGTGTGTGAGGGTGAGGGTGGGGGGGGGGGGGGCAGATGGCATTCAGTGTGTGTAGCGACCCCGCCCTCCACACACACACATAAACACACACCTCGACAGGATGACATACGAGGCAGCGCCGGGTGTAAACTGCCATCGTTCACGGGGAATGGCAAATCCTGAATGGCGGGAGAAGAAAGACGGCCGCCAAAGACATAATGCTCCATTTCCCCTAATAAGGTCGTAGATCAACTCGGCAAGCAGGTCCTGAACGGCGCTCGGCGGCGGCGAGGAGGAGCGCTGAAAAGAACAGCTGAGGGCCGTACGTGGCTGTAAATCCACGCTGTTTTCTGATCTCGGTATCACGGAGGACACTCCGCTCAATGAAACAGCACACAATCATGATGAAGGATCAAAAATCAAAGCGACATGCGATGGGGACAGTAAATTCTCAACCGGTTCCATCTGCGATCTCAGGAACCTTCTTCTTCTTTTTTTTTCAACTCGGAGCAGGAAGAGCGTCTGTGGATTTTGACAGATTTTTGTCTGTATTTTATGTCTTTACGGAAGAGCTGACAGCAGAGACAGATGACAGGAAATGAGAGGAGACCGAATGGATAGAAGACACAGAGAGAGAGCGAGAGAGAGAAGGAGCGTGAAGTGTTGTGGAAGCTGCAGATCCAGCCGTGTATGAGAGGAGAGGGGCGGCGGGTTAGTCATCGAGTACCGAGGAACATGATTGAGATTATGCGGTGCATCCTTCCTTTCCGATAAAAAGTGCAGCGTCAGCTTGACGCACCGAGCGAGCGAGATTTTGTGTGGCCTGTATCAGCGTGAATCTGTGTGTCCGTGTGTGTGTGTGTGTCCGTGTGTGTGTGTGTGTGTGTGTGTGTGTGTGTGTGTGTGTGTGTGTGTGTGTGTGCGTGCGTGTGTGTGTGTGTGTGTGTGTGTGTGTGTGCGTGCGTGCGTGCACGCGTGTGTGTGCGTGTTTGTGTGTGTGTGTGTGTGTGTGTGTGTGTGCGTGCGTGTTTGTGTGTGTGTGTGTGTGTGTGTGTGCGTGCGTGCGTGCGTGCGTGTGTGTGTGTGTGTGTGTGTGTGTGTGTGTGTGTGTGTGTGTGTGTGTGTGTCGATTGTAGACTGCAGGCCATAAACTATTTAAACCACACAGGATGCTAAAGACTTATAAATAAGCACAAAAAACAGCCACAACCAGAAAAGACCAAAAAAAAGACCATTTACAGCATGTGTGTGTGTGTGTGTGTGTGTGTGTGTGTGTGTGTGTGTGTGTGTGTGTGTGTGTGTGTGTGTGTGTGTGTGTGTGTGTGTGTGTGTGTGTGTCCACTGGGAGGCAGTGCTCCTCTACAAAGCAGACAGATTGTTCAGCGGTTTGTTCCGTTTCTGGAAGCCATCTGGAGCTGACATTAAACACACATAAACAAACACTCAGACATTAACAAGCTGGAGCACCGGCGGACGCAGGGCTGCCCGACAGGGAGGACGACGAAACACAAGATGGTTTTTACCCCATCGAGGTAGAAAGACGCATTGCTTCAACGCGGCTTGGTTACCGTGGCGACGCCTCCCACGCTTTATACCGGCGGCGGCGGCGCATTCACGGTCAAAATGATCGGTCATTTTTGAAACAATGGCTCTTTGATTTCGTGCGATAAGTGTCCCGTGTACATTTTTGTCAGCTGCCGCATGCCGGCTAATGTTAGACTTTTTTTTTTAAATTCCGCACATTCAACGCCTAAAAGAAAAAAATCCCCCTAATTCTTTAATACGTCTGAGAATGTATAACTCTGTACAGTATCCATATCTCCACCCACCTCTCCACACAAAATGATCCTGAGATCAACACCGAGCTGCGACCGACAGTTACGTCACCCGTCGGTTTGTTGAAATGCCGTTTTGAAGCACGAGTTTTGCGGTTTTTCCGTCGCCATCTTGTTATTGTGGCGCCAGAACTGACGAGCTCAGGAGGAGCGGTGGATTTGAATCGATCTGTTCGCCCACCTATAGCAGGATCCTGACCGCACCAAAGGCCTGTCGATCAAACAAACACGCCCCGGCCCAAAACATACTGTTTTTGGAGGCCTAATCTTTAACTAGTGACGGGATTATTGTCAGAAGGACCGCCAGAAAACTAACAAGAAGGAGTGACTTTAGCAGCTGACACGAACCTTTAACGGACCTCAACGTGAACGGGGTTTTCAGACTATATTCACAGCGAAGACTCAAGCTGCGAGGAATAGGTGGGCGGAGTCAGACTAATAATAACACCACAAGCTAATATAGATAGTTAATGATAAACTAACTCCATTAACTCTGACAGCGACCACGATAGTTCGAAACTATGGGGAAACACAACGCAGTGGACATGCTAATAGTGACTTTTCGTTTTGGTCATGAGACTTCTCTCTTCACTCAGAGAACCAAGGTCACAACGTAACCGCATGCTTTTGGAAGTCACACTTGGCTTTAAGTTAGTTCCTATAATTACAGTTAACATTAGAGCAAATAAAATGCAGTGTTTATTTCATTCCTTGGGAATTTGCTCTTGAGTTTTCATAGCTGCTGTAGGAAGTGTTGCTCAAACTACAGCGACGTGCGACATCCCTTCAACGCGTGAAAAATCCCAAGCTTGATAGACCTGCCGTGCTATTAAAAGCACTACGTGAGGTGCAGAGGTAGAAAAAAAAAAAAAAATTTAAGCAACGAATGAGTCATCTCCACTCTTGAGAAATTGCTGTGTTATACCAAATCTACAAACAGCGCAGCCTGAATGAACAATGAGTCGTCTTTTCTGCCCTCTAACCTCACTAGGTGCTTCTTAACCTCAATGTATACACACAGTAAAACAATGAATCCTCCGTCTGACTATTGAAGGATTGAGCCACAAAATTCACATCCGTTCTCTTCACCATTTCGGAGTTCGACAAGGCGCAGCGGTGCGACGCCATTTTGCAGTGACCAAGCATCGAGGGGGAAACGATAAGTGGACAAGGTGGAACATATATATATATATATATATACCTGGGCCCCTCCCGTCTCCCCATGGCAAGGCTGGTCTGGTCTCAAACACACAGGCAGGGAAAGCATGCACAGGCATGAGTGTGCATTCATGATGCATTCAGATAAAACGTCTGCTTTTCTTAAATGCATGCCAGCTGAGACGCCAATCTCCCAGAACCCCGTTTTTATTTTTTTGGGTTTTATCAGAATACCCATTACCCTCCCCTCCCAGCACAGCCATGCCCACAGCCATAGGAAGAGGGGTCGGGATGGGTCAGGAGGGTTCAGACGCCCCCCTGCGGACGGCCTTGTGTTATGGCTCATGCTCGATCTGCCCGCCGGTTGGTTTTCAGGGTCTGCATTCATTCTCAGAAGTATTTATCCTGAACATGGTCTGTGAGACAAACACCGATGGTGGGTCCGAATTCCTGTGAATGAGCACAGACCCGAGTCTCAACCCGGTATCGCGGCGAAGCGTGAAATAGACACGCCGGAACCTTGCAGCAAAACGTGGAATTGCCACACTTTGGTCTGTCTAAAGCGTGACAGTTTCACGTTTTGAAAAGGTGTGAAACTTACACGCACGTAAATGTCACGCGATACGGGATCATGTGACGCAAGGTCACACAACAGAGGCAACGAAGGACATTTTTTGAAGTCAGGAGGGTTGGCTTGGTGGCATTAGTCAGACACTGCCATACGGGACGAATCCAGGTGGTGACAACGTTTTTATAGTTATTTTTGGTTTCCTAACCTCACCCATGTGCTTATTTAGTAACCCCAAGCATGTGTTTTAGCTATAAGTAGAATTTTCCTGTAAATCAACTGTCTCTACACATGCAGTAGGTTTCATTTTCGTCCACTACAAGAAAACGTGGAACTGTCACGCCCAGACAGGCCAAAGCGAGACCATTTCACGTTTTGCTGAAGTCGACCGGCGTGTCTATTTCACGTTTTGCTGTAGTTGACCGGCGTGTCTATTTCACGTTTTTGCCGTGATACCGGGTTGCGAGTGTGGAGGGAAGGGACAACAGTATAGTGACCCATGCAGCAGAAATCCATCACCCAGCAAGTCTTACCCTGTCCTTCACTATGAGACACTTTGGAAGGAGGGGTGGGGGGGGGAGGAGACAGACAATGGACACAGAGTTAGTCAGGTGGAGAGAATACTTGCTGAGGACACAACAGTTCCCGAGGTCTCCGCCCCCACAAACACCAAACCTGTACGACCTACCAGGGACTCCCTCTGTTCTGATAAGTCAGTAATCCATAAGTGGATTTGTGCAAACACTGGCTGCGTTTCAATCCAATAAATAGCTCGCTCTCTCGCATCTCATATCGCTGCTTTTTTTTGTCTTTCAGCTGGGGAGAAAAACTAAACTTAGAAATTGTTTTAAAATCACCTTTACAAAGGACAGAAATCAACATTCGAGAGTTCTCAGCCCTCAGATCTGAACGCAGCCGGCGTTTTTTTCCTCTTTTTTTTTTTTTTTACCTTCGGGTGGCACAAACATCACAGTATCACAGAGAGAACACACACACACACACACACACACACACACACAAAAACCAAAAAAAGATGCTAACCACTTTGTCCTCCTTTGTGGCATGCAGTCCAGGTAGCAGTGAGAATCAAGAAAAGTGGAGGAGGGAGAGGAGAGAAAGAAAACGGGATAGGATGCGAAAGGTAGAAGAAACAGAAGATGCAGAGAAGGCGGGTTAGCGGGTGGGGAAAAAGAGGAACGACAAAAAAAAAAAAAAAAAGAAGAAGAAAAAGGGAGGAAATAAGAGGAATGTGGTGCAAAACATTTGTTAATTACATTCTGCAGAATTTGTTACACACACTTCATATTATCGGGCGGTGGAGACAACAGGATGCAAATGTCATGGGACCGCGGACATGTTGGGCTGCGGCGGCATGCATGACCCAGCTCGGCGTGATCGGGACGTGTAACACCTCCGCACAAAGAGGCATTCAGCACGATCAAAGCAACGTGGAGCGCATTCTTTCACGACCTTTGACCTTTTTCGAACCTCCTAAAAATGCGCCCGGTCGTTTTAATTTTCTTATGCTGCCATGAAAGCACCACAGATATCAATAATAGAGCTACATTTAAAAACATGGAATTATCTATTATATTTGATGTTAAAAAAAAAAAAGAAGAAGAAATAAAACCGATGGGATAAATTTAAATAAATAAATGATTGCTAGTCTCCTTGTTAGTAATACAGTATGTTAATTATTGTGGGAAGCTTTGTGGCAATTTGCGTAATCAGTGTTGGAGTTTGGATCATCCTGTTGCTGCGATGCCTTCTGCGGGGCACAGGGCAGCACTACACACCTCCGTCAATAGGAGGTAATGAATTATTACTGTAAGCAGCTTAGAAGCCACTTAGAGGGGTTGTGATGCAGGATCATTTCTGGCCAATACTCTAGTTTTATAGTTTCAGGGAGCCCTTATGACGTGCAACGTGTCATGTGAGAATTTTTTTTTTTTTTAAATCCTTCAATTTAGAAAGTAAGAAAGAAGGAAACTAAAATATTTAAAAGCTATAACAATGTGCAGTTGTGTGTAGCATGCTGCTCAATGTCATAGGAAGTGATTGTACATGAATCTTTCTACATTAGAAAGTTGTACAAAAAAAAATCTACTTTTTTTTTCCCATGACTTAAAATTTTTTGCCTACAATTTGTCCCAAAAATCAGAATTATATAAAATATTATAAATTTGAATCACAATTTTTTTTTTTTAATATAAAAGCAGCGACAAAATCAAGTATTTTTTTATCAAAACAATCACAAAAAAAAAGAAGTCATAAAATCGTACATGGCCGGATTTTTTTTGGGGTACTGTTTCTAAAATTACCTTTGGCACTTTTTTCTGGTACCATTTTAAGATCACATCATGCACTTTTTGTGGTACTGTTTTAGAATAAAGTGCATCATGTACTGGTTTAAAATGACCAACGGTACTTTTTGTGATAATGTTTTGAAATGCTATTGAGTACTTTTTGTTGTTCAGATTTAAGATGACGTTTTATCTCTTTTGTGGTGGCGTTTTAAAATAACATAAGACAGTTTTTGTGGTGCTGTTTTCTAATTAAGTTCAGTAAAAAAAATTAGTACAATTTTAAAATGACCTGTGGTACTTTTTGTGATAAAGGTCTGGAAATACATGAGGTACTTTTTGCATTTAGATTTAAAGTGATGTTTAGTTCTTGTCGTGGTGCTAAGTTACCTTCGGTATTTTCTGCCATCATGTTTTTAATTACATTTAGTACTTACTGTGGTAAAGTTGTAAAAGGATTTTAAGTACTTGTAATTTTAAAGCAACATCACAAAAAAAGCTCCTTATGTAAATTTAAGTTTAGTACATTCTGTGATAATGTTTTAAAATTACATTTGGTACTTTTTGGGATGCTCTGGTACTATTGTAAAAATGACATCTGGCACTTTTTCATTGTACTCTGGTGCTGTTTTTCCAAATTAGACACAGTACATTTCAACCTGACACCTGACAGTTTTACCGGTACTGTGATACAGTTATCAAATATAATATTACATCTGAAAAACTCCCAGTAATTAAACTTTTTTTCTGCACTCTCAAAGCCCAAATCCCAAAAAAACGACCTGCATTTTGTGCTGATTTCGATGAACTGATCATTTTAAGAAAAAAAACACACAAAAAAACAAGGCATTCATATGTACAAGTTTAAAAAAAAAAGCCTGTGTATTTCTAGTGTTCGGATACCGCTGAAGAAACAAACTGTTAGGAGTATATTTATATTCCAAATGTGCCGTAGATGTTATTTTTGAAGACAAACTGCGAACCGCAGGAAAACAAACAGCGTGCTGCTGATGCGGGTAAACGAGCACACTGTAAGGCAGGAGACTCTTTATGTAACGGAACAAAGCTCACACTTTCCTAACGCTGTTATTCTGCTCGAACGGCCAAACGAGCCGGGACAGAGGCAGGCACCGCCGAGACCAGACGAGCGTCACTTCCGACACGTCCCACCCACACATTACACATGCACACGCACACACACAAACACACAAACACAACCGTACACACACACACACACACACACACACACAGGGGAAAGGAAAGAAATGGAGCATGAATTACATGTTGTGTTGCCGTTTCTCTCGTAAGGATTTATGAATTAAACTCAATTCTCAACAGGAATTTTTGATAAAGTTTGGGATGAGTTCTAAGAATCATCTTCTTGTTTATTTATGTAATATTCAATATTTAATTAGTTCTCCGTGCGGGAAGCGGACAACAGTTGAATTACGTGCTGTAAGTGAACCGTGTATTGAATAGATTTTGTGTTTTAATGTCTTTTAATCTCAGTGCAAACGTGCTGATTGATGATCCATTGTGTCAAATTGGCACAAATTTGACATTCAAGTCTCAGATAAAAAAATTGTTTTAAAAACTGCTGTAAGAAGGTAAATCTACTGGACATATGTGATTAAACCAGAAAACAATAATATATGCACTAAACTTCCTTTTGTTTTATTTTCGGTAAATTATTTAGTCCTAAAAAAGTTCACTTTTTTAATGGAGCTAAGTTTAATCTCATGGCATTCAATTCCACATTAGAACATTCATTATTTAAAAAGGCAATAATGACTGATGTTATTTTGAGCTCCTCTTCCCCTTTGCTTTATTTATTTTATTTATAGATGGCGTTGGTCTCATCCCTTCGTTTCCACGTAGCAGCCTGCCTCCTGTTAAAGTAATATTAATGGCTCCACCAGCAGGGATACTATCTTTATCCGCCGTGCTGACTGGCCGTTGAGTTCTGCATACGTGTGGTGCCAGTGTGAGTCCAGGCCCAGCTGGGATGGGCGGATACTGAACAGATTGGGGACCAGCAGGCCACGGGGTGGAGGGGCCCATCGTCAGGTAAAACAACCAGAAGGAGGGCCCTTCTCTTGGGTTGGAGGGGAGCCCAGAGAAGGGTTGGGATGGAAGGGGTTTGGGTTTTAAAATAGCACAAACCTGTCTATGGTTGGACACCGAACTGATCCAGCCTGGATCACATTAATGGTCGTAATAAAACTACATGGTGTGGGATTTATATTTAAAACAGTGCAGCAACTTGAATTTGCTGGTTAGCGTTAGCACTGGGCTGTGTTTCTAGCGCATTATTGGTTTAATTTAAGAACCGTTTAAAAATGCTCTGTTAAAAATCTCCAATTATGTCTAAAACTTTGGTTTATGACTAGAATACTTTAGCTAAACTAAGATGTTTAACACTGAAGTCATAACCAACTCTTCTTTATATATATATCAGGAGGTGACAGTAATAATATTCGAAGATAAATCGAATAGTTCAGGGCGAATTTGGAAGTTGTTTTTTTTTTTTTTTTTAAACCACAAACACCGCAGCCTGAAAAAAAACGAGCGTCACGACTGGTGCCAAAGCCGTCCGTCCAAATACACTTTGACCTCACCAAAGTGTGACCGGGAAGCGACGGAAAAACAAACAAACAAACAAAAAAGCAACGAACAAACACAGAAGCAGAAAGTGTACATCGTCGACAGCTGGAATGAGGTGAGTGTGAGGAAGGAAAGAGGAGGAAGGGGGGGGAGGTAGGGCGCGGGGGAGGTCAGAGGTCACGTTTCTCACATTGTTGGAGCGCAGAGAGACCCGGCCTCCACAGCGAGCGCAGAATTTGGTCTGGCAGTAGGAGCAGAGGTGGCCGCAGCCGTCGGCGAACTTGGTCTTGCGGCAGATCCCGCAGGTGGGCGCGTCGTCCTTCTGCTGGGTCTGCTGGCGCCGCGTCTCGGCGCCGATGCGACGCACCTCCTGTTTGTAGCTCTCGAACTGCTGGTGCAGCGTTCTGAATCGGAGAGACGAGAGGATCACACAATAAGCGGCGCGCAGTGAAACTTTTTGTTTGCCGTCTTGAGCATCCGCCAAAAAAAACACAAAAAAAAAACAGAATAACTGAATCGTTTTCAAAATCAATAAATCGCACAGAAAACAAAGAGCTACGTAACGCATGCACATGTTTGAGAAACATTTCGGTTAGAGCGGAATAACTGTCAATTAAAGCCCCACTTGAAAGGTCTTTCTTTTTTTCTTTAAAAAAAAAAAAAAAAAAAAAATCATACACGCAATTAAACGAAGCTCGAGCGGAGTTTCGTGCTCCGCGGCTCGCAGCCTTTTTTCACCCTCCCCGCTTCCCGGGACGCCTGCGATGGAAATAACCCCCGAGTGTGAATTGCAAATCAAACCATGTGAAAAAACACCCACAGTGTTGTCTCAACAGAACTGTCAGAGGAGGACGGCATTAGCGTGGCACGGCTCGGGCGTGCGGGGGACCCAGACGGGGCCCTTTAATTACCTCGCTGAGCGAGCGAGGTAGACAGGAAGGAGATGGCTTCATTCACTGATTTGCAGCCAATTAGCCCGTTTGTGCGAGCAGACGAGCTTCAGGCATGTGTTTTGAGTTTTTGGGGAGAAAAAAAAAGGGAAATTTATACTTTTGCTAAAGTTAAAATATCATTTTAAATCTATGAAGCCTATGAAACCAAAAAGAGTTAAAAAAAAAAAAAAAAAAAAAGTAGAAAAGCTGCCCATCTGGCATCAAACTCATGCACGGTGAATGGACATAGACGACACACATGACCCAAAGTAACTTTCAAATTTATCGTTTTAGTCCAAACAACCAGTTCAAACGAACCTCAGAGAACTTCAGCTGATTACCTGGGTCTATTGGAAGCAGACATGTCTTCCCGTATGCAGTGTTCAGCTGCTGGGTAGGAAACAGGCTGAAAACATAACACCTGCTCTGCCGTCAGCAGCTTTTCCTGGTACAAATAACCTATCAGGTAACAGTCCTCCACCACCATGACCCATCCCAAGTCCACGAACGATGCTCATCACTGAAACGTTACAAAAAAAACAAAAAAAAAAGTCTGTCGTTACTGAAAACCAAGCCGTCCAAATGAAGCGTTATTTAATTCCCAAAAAGTATGTATAAAATAAATGAATCCTAAGCTGCTGAACAGAGAAGGAGTCTCGTCACTGGAGTCTTCCTCGCCGTCTGCGGCCGGTCGTGCCGCGGCAGCAGACTGCCACCGTGCACAGTTGGAGCCGGGAGGCGACTGGGACGCTTCTCAGCCAATCAGCTGCCACGAAGGAATGACAGGAACTTGGACCGTGAAGTTGAATGAAGAAAAGAAAAAAAAAAAAAGTAACCGAGAGAAATATTTTCGCAGTGATGTCGAGGTCACAGAATGAAAAAAAAAAATCAAGTACGAAGGGGAAATCTCAGCATCAAAGCCTCCGAGTTCAAGTCAGATGGGTTGTAACATCAGGATTGGGAATAACCAGAGTCGATATTATCAGCGCACTAAAATCACAATCATAGAATGGAAGTAAAAAAGACTGACGCAAAATTACTCCAAGTGAAATGAGCTTGGAAACAACCAAACCAGTTTTTTCGATAAGTTCCGAAACGCCGAGTTTCATCGCTCGATCAAAAATCGGCACCTGCTTTTTTTTTTTTTTTCTGTAATTTCTTTATGCACCTAAAACTTGAGCAGAGAGCGCACATCAAAGTAAACTGTGCTGTAAAGTTCGGGGTCTACCGGGAATTGACTCGATTCTGAGAGTCAGACTGGTGGTCATTTAAGGAACTACAGTTTTTAGCCCCGGATTTTTCCGCTTGGCCACGATTCGCTAGTATTGCCATTTTGCAATATGTTAATATGTCAATAACGTACATTGCCATTTATGACCTTTTATCAACTGCAAATTATGTCCTAAAAGGTCATTTTTGTCCGTTTTATCTAATAAAATAAAGTCTTCAGTCCGTTCATCTCACTTTAATCATTTTTAATGCAACAAAATGTGAATGTCAAGCAGACTGACCAACACTGTTGTAAAAAAATTATCTATTTATACAGCAGAATATCAGTACTTGGAGTCCATGTGTTGATAAATTACTGCCACAAAAAATATTGCAACGCTGTCCTGTATTGATGTTTTTCCCTCTACAACCATTATCATAATACGCATCAACGCTGTACCATGACAGCATCGTTTGTCTGGGGTTGGCTGAGGAAGGCAGCTTTGAACAGATATAACAGATACTGTGATTCAGCATCTGTAACTGTAACTGCAGCCGGCCACAGACATCAGATGTTTCCAGTGTAAATTGTCTGCTCGTTCAAATACGCTCACAAATTTAAATCTGCACGTGCCGGTTTTCACTTAGAAAAATGCTTCCAGGCTGGCTTTGATTTAAACCCCCTCCCCCCAAAAAAATAAATAAAGATAAATGGACGTTGGACAAAACCTAAAGCATATTTCAAACGGAAAAACAACACGACACCGCCGCGGCAGCGACGTCACAAACGTGACCTCTGACCCCGAGGAGCCATCTACCCTGCCAGTGGGAGTCCAGGGGTCTGAGCCGAGCCCAGGCGCCATGGGAACAGCTGTCAGAAACAGAGGGCGCGCTGCCGGTTGCCGCGGCAACGCGGCGGCGTCAAGCGCCGGGTGTCAGCGCACCAGCTGTTCCCGTTCTCAGAGCCTCGTCCTCGTCCGTCTCCTTCAACCGCTTCCGCACATTCAGCAGACGCGCACCGTTAAAGCTGCGTTGAAGCTGGAAGCTACGTCGATGAGAGCCGAGAGACTCAACCCGAAACAGTTCAATTGCGGCTCGTGAAGCCGAAACGAAGGGCTGAAAGATGCTAAAACCATAGAGTGGGAGGGGAACAGCAGAAGCAGGTAACAAGTCTCTGTGAATTCATCACCTTCAACATTACAGAAAATCATTTGATGCAATGATTACATAACATCAATTTAATTTAACCTTTATTTGACCAAGTAATAAAAAAAAAAAAAAAGAGTTGAGATCAAATCTCTGGATATCCCCTGCAGAGTAATAAAGCAAATTCGGGCAATCTCCACAATTTGTGGGAGTTTTTGATAAAAAAATTCTGCAATTTTTTTTTTTTTTGCAAAAACAGAATCTGTGCTGAAAGTATTGCAGCGTAAGTAGCTTTTCAAAACAAAACTCCCTTCATTAATAAAAAATAACTCCATCATTCACAATCACCAAAAGGCTCCGCCCCCTCTCCTCTCACCATCCAAACAAACTGGAATAAAACAAGACGTTTACGTGAGGATGCAGAAAAGGATGACTGGTATGATTTTCCCGCTGGAGGGGGGGGGGGGGGACTTGTCCTCTCAGGTGAGGACAAGGCTCTTTGTGTTCACTCTGCTGTGAGTTCATCCATTACATGCCTGAGCCACGCTGCCTCCCCCGGGGGAGGGAGGAGGGAGGAGGGGGTGAGGGGGTCGGCCACCTCGCCTAGGAACACAGGTGGTGAAGGAGAGCTCAAATACTTCAGTCGCATGTCTTCCACATGACTTGTGTATGCAAACACTAGTGCAAAAAAAACAAAACAGGTTTGTCATACACACACACACACACACACACACACACACACACACACACACACACACACACACACACACACACACACACTAGTAAATGCATCACATCAGCACCGAGTTGAATTTACAAATCTCTTGTTGCTACGGTAACTGATCTCAGGTCTCACACAGGAAGTGATATACTTGATACAGTTTGGCCGTCACCATCTTGTTGTTGTTGTTGTTTTTTTGGAGCCAGTGGTGACCATATTTGGACAGGCTAGGGAGGAGCAGGAGGTGGGTCTGACTGACACTACGCCCCGCCCACCTATAACCAGAAACCTGACTGCACCCGAGGCTTGTCAATCAAACAGACACGCCGCGATGCGTGACGAAAGAAGACGACTTCGGCCGTCAAAAGGTTCTGCGTGGAACTGAGTTGCAGTTAAACTCGAGCGGTGTGAACCAGCTGAACCGCCGCCGTCTCCTCTCTCCGGGTCACCAGCACCGGCCCGACAGGGACAGACAGCATCTGCTGGTTAGCCCGACTTTTGGCCTTGTCAAAACAAGTGTGTGTGTGTGTGTGTGTGTGTGTGTGTGTGTGTGTGTGTGTGTGTGTGTGTGTGTGTGTGTGTGTGTGTGTGTGTGTGTGTGTGTTCGCGCGCGCAAATCAAGACACACAAACACACAAACATAAACACTGACACAGACAAGAGAGCCCACATAAACACATGTATGGCCCGCTGCCTTCGGCCTCACATACAGTATGGAGGTCAGGACTCCCTCCTCCCCCTCCTCCTCACCTCTCCGTCTCCCTCGTTCTTCACCAGTCGCTGGTGTCGAGTTGTTAATTAACGCCGCTATGAATACATTGCCCGAGGAAGAGGAGGGGAAGCTGTGTGTGTGTGTGTGTGTGTGTGTGTGTGTGTGTGTGTGTGTGTGTGTGTGTGTGTGTGTGTGTGTGTGTGTGTGTGTGTGTGTGTGTGTGTGTGTGTGTGTGTGTGTGTGTGTGTGTGCGCGTGTGTGTGTGTGTGTGTGTGTGTGTGTGTGTGTGTGTGTGTGTGTGTGTGTGTGTGTGTGTGTGTGTGTGTGTGTGTGTGTGTGTGTGTGTGTGTGTGTGTGTGTGTGTGTGTGTGTGTGTGTGTGTGTGTGTGTGTGTGTGTGTGTGTGTGTGTGCGTGCGTCAGGCAGTACTATTTCGGTCTCATCAGCTGATTGCCGGCGACACCGAGCAGAAGACTCTTTCTCAGTTGGACGAGGCTCAAGATTGGACCGTTCGCTAAGCCCCGCCTCTTTTATCCATACAAACTCACCTTTATTTTTCCAAATGCAGGCCTCACATTTATCACAGAGGGCACCACCTTAAAGTTCGGACGAAGGTTCGTGTTTTTTTTTTTTTAATCGCGGTTCACTTTGCATTTGGATTCACGTTGTGATTTTGACTTTGACGGATAGCCAGCTGATCGTCTTTTTTTTAGACGGCGTGACGTCGGCGTGCTGTCCAATCAGCTGGTAGACTTTTTGGAGGCAAAAATTGTTGTACTTCTTTTCCGGTTATATTTCCTTTTTCTACTGTTTAATAAGCACCAATTAACAAATCCCTTTGTCACAAATCCCTGTAATTGGTCCAAAAGTCCAAAAGAGTTTGAACCGAGACCGGCTGTTTTAGTCGGACCAAATCCGGACTTTGGTCCAAGACGCCTTTCACACCTTGTGTTTTAATTTGGAACAAACTGAATGTAAAGTCCGGAGGTCCAGACAAAAAGGTGTGAAAGGACCCTAAATTTTCAACCACTGACCAGCCGAAATAACGATGGTTAGCTAAAGCTAAGAGCCAGTAGACAACGTGCACAAGCTGGCAGTTTTTCCAAGGGTTTGGAGACTTTAGTTTAAAAGAAGAAAAGCAAAGCACTCCGGATCAATAACGAACGAGGCGCAGCGGAGGACGGTTGGAGAAAAAAATATCTCGCGCGCTATCTCGACACACGCTGGAGAGGAGGACTCGGGGATGGAGGTGGAGTGATCAGAGAGCAGACGCAGACAGGGAGAAGAGGTGGGGGAGAAAAAAAGAAAAGAAAGAAAAAGAAATAGGAAGACAGGAAGAAGTGGTGTAACAACGAATACCCAGAAATCATCCCATCTTAGAAAGAGATGGATCGACAAACTGACGTCTACAGAGAGGAGGAGGAGGAGGAGGAGGAGGAGGAGGAAGGAGAACAATTGAAAAAGCAAAAAGGACCAACAAAAAAAAAAAGAGCCAAGACGGAAACAAGCGTGGGCCAGAGACCAGCGGAGGAGAGAAGCATCCGGAGCCGCTCTATAAATACCACTCGAGGAGAGCAGTGGATGATGGAGAGAGGATGGAGACAGGATAATGGAAAGAGGAAGAGGAGGGGAAGAAAAAGAATAGATAGATCCTCTCAGGAAAACTCAAGTTTATAAAAGCAGGAACATTATTAGTTTACTGAAAAGTGCAGAAAAGGAGAAGGGAAAAAAAAAAAAAAGTCAAAGAACTGAGAGAGAAGAGCAACAGATGGGAGCCGAAAGCAAAAGCAAACACCTTCTTTGTTTTCTTATTTGCCCGCCGCGATGTTCTCCGTGACGACTTTTACATATTTGGCTCCCTCCACTGTCAAAAGGCTATAAAAACAAAACCAAAAAAAAAAGGGTACCCACGTCATAATGCGAGCAGAAAACGAAACACCCAGATGGCTGATGTGTGTCTATCTATCTATAGGGCAGCAATTTCTCAAACAATCTGGTCAACCCTCCGCGGCTCGATGGGGTTTGATTCCCAGCTGTCGCTCTTTCCAGGATCCGGTGTCTCCTCGGACCGACGGAGTCACATAAACCCGCCGGTTTATCGCGCGGCTCGAAAGGCGGCAAGAAACAAAATCTGGCTTCTGTTATTTTTTTTTTTATTTTTTTTTTTTTAGAAGAGTCTCGACTTCGGGGTGCAAAAGCTACACTTCATCTTTTCCCCCCGTCGATCCCAAACAAATTTAGATCAAAACCAGTAACCACAAAACTACAAAATATAGATGAAACGACCTCTTTTTCACCTTTTTTATGCTTATGGGTAATTCAATTTGCTAAGTCAGCACTAGCGCTGAGCGTTTGTTCTGTGCCGACCCGTCCAATCGCAGTGAAGGAAGGGGCGGGAACAAATGCCGCAAAGACGCAGATAGTATAGGATGGACGTGGCTTCCGGGTCTGAAAAGTTAAGGCAAATGCAGAAGTGCCATAAAGTGCAATACCACTGAGGGCCACTAGAGGTCGGCTCCCAAAAAAGGCTGCAACTCCATAGACTCCCATTCAACTTCTCTCCATGAAATACGAAGTCAATAAAGTTTTTCCACAAGTCTTCATGGAGCCAGTAGCTACATTTCCCTCCATTTGGTCCATCTGAAAATAATAACATCCACAATCAGAAATGAGGCCTCACAAAGCCGTATTTTTGGGGGGCGAGTCTGTTTGATTGACAGGTCTCTGGTGCAGGAAGGCTTCCGCTATAGGTGGGCTTTTTTTTGAAAGCAGCCTCTAGTGGCCCTCAGTGGAATTACATTTTATAGGCTTAGTTTTTCAGACCTGGAGACCTCCAAGTTTTCGCATATTGAGATTAGACCGAACATAACAAGCACGCATTTTAGTACCGGGTGTAAATACAGTACAAAGATCCAGGGAGTGAAAATGGAGCAAGATGCTGGCAAACAAAATGGCATTTTTGAAGCCCAAATCTAAAAATTTTTTTTTTTTTTTAAATTCTAAAGTCTTGTTTGTCATTTCTACACATTTCCACCAAAATCAGTATGAAATATTCTCGTGTTCTTTACGAAGAGCGGCATCTCGAGTACCATTACCCCGAAGGGTCTGTGGGCAGCACCATCACCGCACAGACTTCACCTTCATAACCTTCGCCCGCCTCCGGGCCGGTACTCGACCGGACTTGCGGGTCGGCCCCTCCCGGAGCCGGCGCCCCGATGTCGATAACTCTTTTATTGATGTTGTGAGTGTTTCACCCATATTTACGGAGCGGAGTGCTTTTTTGGCACGGGCTCCTCGGGTTCATCCCGTCGAACTCTCCCTCCGCTTCCTTTTTTATTTCGTTTCCCTCTCGACACCTCACTATCTCTACGTCTACGGGGGTTCCGTCGGGTCGGTCAAAGTCGTGTAATTGATAAAGAAATTAAAGAAAATCTATCGTTCGTACAGATAAGATTCACTTTGCATTGTCCTGCCGTCTGTTTTCTTTCTCTCTTAAACTCACACACATCACACACACACACACACACACACACACACACACACACACACACACACACACACACACACACACACACACACACACACACACACATCACGAGTTGGTGGAGTAGTTGCGGAGTAATTACAGTCGACTTCTAATCCCCTCACCATCCCGGCAGAAGCTCCTCTGTCCTCGCCCCCTCCCCTCCTCTCTCCCTCCCTCCCTCCTTCCCTCCCTCCCTTTCCCTCCTCTTCATCATTTTCTTCTGTTCCTCCTGGATTTCCTGTCTCCACCTCCCCAGCCTCCGCACACTGTGAGCTACAAATTAAAGTACATTTCCTTTTTTTGATTCGATCACATTTCGTTTGAATTCTTTTTTTTTTTTTTTACTTCAAACTCGCTGATCTCCGGTTAAACCGCGCGGCTCGCTGTGATGATGGTGTTTAGTTCGGGGTGGATCGGCACACGGGTGAGGTGCAGCAGATTTCGGTGTTAAAGGAATAATCCGTATTCACCATATTCTTTGTTTTTCTTTGAAATAAATGTCACATGAACGTCACTGATAATTGAAACATCTCCTTAAAATCAAGTCACTTATTGCAATTACACGTCTCCGAAGCTTGCTTTTAAAAGTCCAAACCTGTACTTGTAATTGTTTTATATGACTGTATTTTACTCAAACTACCGAACTTATATTAATATGCTTCTTATATCAATTCATCTTTCAGGTTAATCTTCCTTCATCTGACAGCTGAATGGTTTAACTAGAAGCTCAACTGTGGTTACAATCTCATCTCTGTCAGCTTGTCTTACTGCTGTGATCACTACCGTTGTTTTTATTTGTTCTTTGCTCTGTAAACAACTCGATGTCGTTGTGAATGAGGGCCAATGATTTCTCGAGGTATAAATGAAGGTTGAATGAATGAAGCACCGACGCTGCTCTGGAGGCTCGTTGTAGATTTTGGTCGCTATAAATGTTCCTCTTCGCCAAACTTTTCGTTTCATGTTGACTTTTCGCTTCAATTTTTACTCACCCGCAACCAAAAACCTTTCTACGGTCAACATGCCGACGTGCTACGAGCGACACTAATCATTCAGATAATATGCCACGACCAAAAAAAAAAATGCAGCAGTTAAATCAGTTCGTGTGTTTGTAAGGTGAGCTGAAGCGTGTTTGTAGCTGCAGCGACGCCGCCGTTGTCTCGCAGGTTATTTAAGCGAGCGCGCGGAGACACATTGTGCTTTTTGCGAGGATCCCGCACAGCGATATAATCCCATCGCTTCCTCTGAAACCGCAAACACAGACAGAGATGGAGAAGGAGAGGGAGAGGGATGTGTAGAGGGAGCCTGGTCAGCTCCGAGCAGAATGCATTCTCATTAAAGTTTAATGCCGGGGAGGTCTGGGAGCACTAAAGAGGCTACTCGCTCCAGGTCTCTCCCTCTCGGAGTCGCGAGCACAGCAGCTCCTTAGGCCCGAAACCTGCCGCTCCGTCACACTCCGTCCTCTGCTGCTGCAGCTGATGATGATCGACTAGGTCTCGCAGTCGGAGCGGCTGAATCAATACCAACACACGGACGTTTCCCATAAAAAGCTCTGATAAAGAGTCTCAAATAAGTAACGGTGTTTATTGTAGAAAAAGAGGTTCAGGGCGGATCAAAATGTTCACGTGCTGCTGTCCACACTCCTGCAGAAAGGATTCCCTACAGATGTTCAAACCTGGCTGCAGAGATGTGCAGCACTGAGGAAGAAGAAGAAGAAGAAGAAGAAGAAGTCTTGTGTGATGATGAGGTTGCTGCTTTGGGCCTATTTCCACCTGATTTTACATTCCTGTGTTTTAATGTTTAACAACTTCCCCTGTAAACAGAAGAATACCTTTGTGGGATTCATTTATGAGCATAAATTACTTCATTTATTTGTCCCTATGATACTTTGGGCCAACGAGTAAACAGTCTTCTTTTAAAAACATAATTTGCTCTTGAGCGGTTTGTTTTACAGTAAAACTACAAAAATCTTAATATTAAAACACTTAAATTTTGTGTATTGAATTTTAGGTTGCCGTGTAAAAGTATCAAGGTTTATAGGAACGCATGGTGCATTCAGTTGTAATAAAATTTGAAGAGAAAGGATTGCTGCTATTAATTACAAAACGACAGTAACCTCCTATAAACTTCTAACTCGGCATGTTTGTAGGTTTTAGGTTGCTAATAACTTTGAGTGCGACATTTTTGTGACATGGACCTTTGTTTTGGTTAACAAACAACTTGCTTTACAAAATAAGTTGTAGATTCTGGTGTCCACCAACAGGGGGCGCCGCAGACGTGAGTTAAAACGGCGTACAACATTTAGGATTGTGTGTAAAACGCAAACACTGGATATGAAAATGGAGGTAAGTGCCTTAAAGTGCAATACCACTGAGGGCCACCAGGGGCCGGCTCCAAAAAAAAACTCCTGCTCCGATACACTCGTATTCAAAAAGCATCAACTTCTCTCATTCTTTCATGGTGTCCTCGGATTCTCAGCAACCAGCAGTGACGTCACCCGTTGGTTTGTGAACGGCAGTTACGAAGCCTCCAGTTCAGATTCTGTCCGTCACCATCTTGCCAGTATGGAGCGGTTTGGAGCAGGAATTGACCATATTTGGACGAGCTGGGGGAGGAGAAGCGAGCGGCGGATCTGACTCGATCTGTTTGGAAATCCAACAACACTATGCCCCGCCCACCGATAGCTGTATCCTGACTACACCACAGGTCTGTCAATCAAACAGACACGCCCCCAAAAACATATTTTTGAGGCGTAATATCTCATTTTTGACGGATTATTCTCAGCGGGACCATCAGAAAACGAATAAGATGGAGTGAATTTAGCAAATGACGACATAAAAACATTTATTGACTGTATTTCATGAGAGCAGTTGAATGGGAGTCTATGGAGCCGGAGGACTATTTGGAGCCGACCTCTAGTGGCACTCGGTGGTATTGCAGTTGCACTCGCCATTTTTCAGTCCCAGAGGCACTTTTATATCCAGTCTGTAGTTCTTAGTCAGATCCACCGCTCGCTCCTCCCCAGCTCATCCAAATATGGTCACTTCTGGCTTCAAATATCCAAGACGTCAACGGCCAAAACCGTTAAAAACAGCTTCCAGATCAGAAGCAGACAAAAAGTGTGTGAGCAGTTGCATCCACATAGAGGCTATAACTATGATTTTGTTTTTACTGTCCTGTAGCATTAAAATAACCTCAACATCACGCTGCTTATCTGTTGGGGTTTCGACAAAACGATGTTCACCGAGATATCTGGCTTTCAAACTCACTTCCTGGTTTGTTGAGTACACGTGAATGAACACATACTCACACGGGTGCACATGCATGCACAGGTCATGGAGATGAACTCCAAAGTGTTTGTTGTTTTATATTGCTGTGAAAAAAATGATGACGGATACGAACTCAGAAGCGCGCACACACACCTAAGCACCAATCATGTACACGCGACACACACACACACACACACACACACACACACACACACACACACACACACACACACACACACACACACACACACACACACACACACACACACACACACACGGGCTTGTATTCCTCCAGGTGTTGCAGACACACCCGACTGCCTTCGAGTTCTTTTAATTAAGAGCAAAGTGTGATGATCCAATCCAGCAAACCACACACACACACACACACACACACACACACACACACACACACACACACACACACACACACACACACACACTCTCTCTCTCTTTCTCTGCCGCCGTCTGCAGAACCGAGCTGCAAAGCAACAGGACAAACTGCACAGCGACAGCGGCGGTGTGTCTGTATGTACGAGCGTACTGTTCCTTCCGCAGCACCATCTGGGTCTGTGGTGCAGTTTTCTCAGACGTACAGAGCAGTACTGAGCAATACTGAGCAATACTGAACAGTACAGAGCAGTACTGAGCAGTACTGAGCAGTACAGAGCAGTACTGAGCAATACTGAGCAATACTGAGCAGTACTGAGCAATACTGAGCAGTACTGAGCAATACAGAGCAGTACAGAGCAGTACTGAGCAGTACTGAGCAGTACTGAGCAATACTGAGCAGTACTGAGTAGTACTGAGTAGTACAGAACCCGTGTGCGTGCGTCCACCTGTGTAAAGTAGGAGCGAACATCTCCCCGTTGTGCACTAAAAACACTGCCGCTGCAGTCTGTCTGCAGACAAAGCGGCAACAACACACGCCGCAATTAGTGAAAAATCAACAGCGGTGCAGGTTAACAAGAGAGGAAAAAAAGAAAGAAAAAAGGTTGAGAGCATCAAGAGCAGCCAGTGAACTGAATACTTAAATATTTCAGGAAGCGCTTCCAAGTGTGTGCTATTTTCAGACCCGATCCATAATTCAACATTAGCATTTTTCTCTCAGAAACCTTGAAACTCTAAAAGTCTGCTCTGAAAATGTTTTATTTTTTTCTCGTTATTTCAGCTGAAAGACACAAAGTTAGACGTGCTGGGGAAGATTTATTTTTTTTTTTTTTTTTTTTTACGTAATGCTGACGGCTGCTTTTTTTTTTTTTTTTTTTTTTTTTCAGCTATTAACATGAATGAGTGAATTAAACGATCTGAGTGGACGGATAGAGGCCGGTAAGAACATGTGGGCAACATCTGGAAGTTGAATCTGTCTTGCGTTAAATCTGCAGAACTTCTGAAAGTTTCTGTTCTATTATACGACGACATGAGACAGTTCTCGCTGTCAAGTTTCAGCGGCTTCTTTTGAATTGGTTGAACAGTTTCAAGCGTAAAACTTCCAAAGAGGAGAAAAGAGAGTTGACATAGAGAACGTAACGGATAAATGCGTTTACTGGTTGGTTAAGGTGACCTCCAACAGGATGCTGTTCATGTTCAAAAGAATAAATCTGAAACGGGACTTTTAAACTCTTTCTGTCGCTGATATCTGATTTTAAAATGATCGTTCTTGTGACGTCACAGAAAATCCGACATCTTGTTTTTATAACAAACATTTTAAAAAAGAGCCAGATTCACAAAAGTAGACTTCGAGTCAGATGACGGTTTGTACAAGTTGGTTTTCATTGGAAATATGTAGTTAAATACATTGCAATGTTTAGTTTAAAAAAATATATATATTATTAGTTTTTTTTGTTTGTTTGATGTATTTCACATTATTTACATGTGTCACTTTACAGGTTGTTGATGCGGTTGTTGTTTTTTTTTATGACTCCCCGACTGTTTACCCCGACCTGAGTAAATTTGTCGCTGGTCAGAGATCTCTAATTTATACACGACGTGAAATTTGTAAAAGGGCTATTTGTGTCTGAAAAAGCGCAAGCAGCCGTGTATTTGCACACCCGACTACGATCCACAGAAACATCCGCATTTATTATCCTTTTCTCTGTTCGTTTGTTTCTTAAAGCAGCTCCCGTCTGTTCAGATACGAGTTCGACGGCGACTGGATCCAAACAATAAAGCCGTAAGGCTAAAAATAACTCCTGCGTGTTCGCGGGTGGGAAAATCGCAGTCTCACGTTACGCGTCCGACCCACACGGCGATATGTAAATATTGATCGGTGCAGCTCTGAGGAAAACTGTCAAAATTCCTCCGGAAACCACGGCTGCCCACGGCTGGAGGTCGGGCTGTCCCCCCCCCCCCCCCCCCCTCCCGAAGTCCACAGCTTCTGACCTTGACACCCAACTTACACTTGACCCGCCCTGGACGGCCGTATCAGGCCGCAGACAGGGAGGAGGGCTTCGCTGCCCTCTGCATGCACCCTGCAGCGTGCAGCCTGCAGCCTCGGGGAGCCCTGGTGAAGAGAGATTAGCCCTGTGTGTGTGTGTGTGTGTGTGTGTGTGTGTGTGTGTGTGTGTGTGTGTGTGTGTGTGTGTGTGTGTGTGTGTGTGTGTGTGTGTGTGTGTGGGACCCCTTGCAAGAAGCTCTTCCCATTCTTCCAGTTCCCCCCCCCTCCCCTCCCCTCCCCTTCCTCTACCCCCTTTTCCACCTCTCTAATCCTTAAAAAGCTCTAAATCCTCCCACCTCTCCCTCCTCCCGCGCCCCAAAGTCCCGATAACTTCTCGGGTCCATCTGGCGTCGAGGAGCAACAAGCTGCTCGTCGTCGCTTCGCCGAGCGATCACAGAAGGGTTAAGAGAGATCTCACAAATGTTACGAGAAAAAAAAAAACAAGACTTCCAACGAGCGCACGGCTCCGAACGCTTCTCCGTCGACGCGAGCCTCCATCCTCCCACTCTACGACCCCTCTGCATCCCCTCCTCCCCCCCCCCCCGTCTCAAACGTCAACAACCTCTCTGCTGAGCGCATCAATATTTTACACATTAGTTCTATATTTTTTGGAAAACCTCAACAACAACAACAAAAAAAGAAAGCTCCCGGAGATGTGGAGCGGGGAGCTCGGAGAGGGCGAGACTTCCTGCTGAGGATTTTTTTTTTTTTTTTTTTTTTTTTTAGCATCTCAGATGTCGGTCACTGCTGCTTTCAGCCACCACAGCGCGACGGACGGCTCCGCTCCGCCAACAATCCTCTGGAGCAGGAAGTCGGTGGGGGTTTTCAGCGAGCCAGCGGAGGGACCGGAGTGTCTCGGAGAAGGACGGAGAGTCCGTTCAGGTTGCCCAGGTGTCGACTTCTCACCCCGGCAGGCGTCCGATCTTCGGTTTCTGTCGTGCCGAAGGTTAGTAAACAGATAACAGATAAAAGTCCAGCGTATCAGCACGACCTCATCACCGACGGCTGCTGCGCTCCCGGCCTGACCGGGCGGTGCGGACCAGACGGACCCGGTCCCGATGCGCTTTAAGGAACCGGATGTTCTCTCTCTCTCTCTCTCTCTCTCTCTCTCGCATGTGAACCGTCACTGGAACCGAAGCGAATCTGTGACACTTCTGCCGTCGGGAGACAAATTCATCCCGTACCTTTCAGAGAGAGAGTATTTTTGTACGCTGAACATAAAGTTTAGACGCTCATTTTATCGGCTACGGTTTATATAGAAATTCATTAATGGCGGAAGTGTTGACATTTTTGAATTGAAAACATTTTTCGTTTAATGATATGTACTTTTTGAAATTCTTTTTTTCATTTCTGTCCTTGTTGTATTCACACTTTCACACCTCTCCAGCGTTCTTTTAATTACTTTTATTTCTCTTGTCTTTTCTATCTCCTGTTTTATCCGAGCTCCTATTTCACTCTCACTTGTTCTAATTATTATTTATTGAACTGAAGCATCGGTGTTTTAATGTTAAACCTCTGATATCCAAAAGACTTAAAAACATCCTCTGTCACAGGTAAGATTGGTGTGTTTAAGTTATATATTAAGTTACATATCAATACTGAACAGATTCAAGAACACACATTGAAATTAAAGGTACTATTACTATCATTTGAAAACAGTCAATCTGATTGCTTTCAACGTTTGTTTGGACTTTAAGCAAAGTAGACGATCATTTTGTGTTCTTAATTCGATCGCAGCTCAGACTTCCTGAATTAGCAAAGATAAACCGTAGATTACGTGTTGGGTCTGTTTATACAACCCCGCTATCACGGCGTAGCGTGGAATAAACAGAGACAGAGAAAACGTGAGATAGCCACGCTTTGCACAGTACAGGCGTGAAAGTTACACATTTTCCTGCAGTGGACGGAAATGAAACCTGCTGCGTGATTTACAGGAAAATTTAACTTTTAGCTCAAACATGTGGTTACTAAACAAGCAAAAACAAAAAAAAACAACTAGAAACAACTAGATACTGGATTCGAATGTTGTCGTTTTCGCACGGCAATTTGTCCCAAAACCTCTGTAGCAGGACCTCGGTCACGTGACATTTCACGCTTACAAAACGTGTAACTATCACGCCTAGACAGGCCAAAGCGTGGCTATCTCAACGTTCTGCCGTAGTGGACCTGCGTGTCTATTTCACGCTTTGCCGCGATACCCGGGTTGGTTTAACGATCTCCCGTATTGGCGCGGCAACATGTGTAAGGACTTTTCTGAACTAAAAGATGTCAAAGTGCTCCAAACTTTTCAAACGATGCGTGTTTTCCTTCCTTTCGATTGTTCCCTCTGACTCATTCACTGACCTACATAAGTCAACTCCGGACAAAAGACTCTTGTCTTCTCTGCGTCAAACCAACCGGTGACGGCCGACTCGATAAGCAAGTAAATGTGCTTCTGGAGTACATTTTCTCCGCAGAAGCATCGGCTGGAGGACTAAACCGTGAAAACTGAGCCCAACGCCGGCGCCAAAGGGAGGTTAAATCTTGCTGATATTACCAAACAGAATACGTCACTCCCCCGTCTTCCAGCTTTCGCTATTTATTCATCGTTTCTTGAAAGAATCAGCCTCTTGCATAACACGCTCTCGCACAGCAGCTTCACCGGCAAAACGTGGCCGATTCCCCTAAAATCTCATTTGTGCTTCTTTTTTTTTTTTTGTCCACGGAGCTCCGGTCCCATTAATGATTAGCCAGATGATGAAGCCATTATTGACTGAACCTGCACCTGAGCCTCATGGAACAATAAATAGATCACTTCCTCTCAGGGGGCCCCCCTCCCCCACGAGGCCCTCACCCAGCTTCCCCTTCAGGCTGCAGTCAGGAAATGAAAACAGCCATTAAGAATCGGAGCGGAGGATGCGGAGGAGCTGTGGGATGATCTGCAGCCTGCAACATGCTTTATTACGAAGCCGGAGGGGCGGGGGGGGGGGGGGGGTGGAGGGCGCACACACCTCACATGGGTGTGAGGGTGGGTTTGGTTGGAGCAGATTAGCACACAGGCCCGGCTCAGCGGGAGGCTCTGCCGGTTCTGGAACCCCCCCCCCACCCCCACCCCCACCCCCACCCCCACCTCCCCTGAGGCCCTCAGAGACCAGCACTAACCAGGGGGAGCACACCACTGTCAGGTCCCTCTAAACATCTCCCACTACCTCCTGCCATTTTCCCACAATGCCCTTTTAGTGGTGAACACTTCCTGCTCAGCCTCAGCACCCTCGTGCTGCGTTGCACAACTCGAGATTCTTTGGTATTTTTTTTTATTTTTTTTTTTTTTTAGGGGAAGAATTTTCGGTTTGATCTCCCGATACGGAGAGTTTACAAACGTGCTGTGATTTATTCTCTTTATATCTTTTTCCTCATCGGTGTACCGTGTCTCGTGGCCTGCTACGAGACTGCCAACCACACCCCATCTTCTCCCCTCCGCTCCGCTCGGGGGGGGGGGTGGGGGGGCGCACGCACACACACACACACACACACACGGTCACCGGCGCCCTCGGCACCACCGGGGCTTATAAAACGGTCCGGTCTGTAATGTCACTGTTGCTCCCATTATTGTCAAAGCGACGTGTCTTTCTCGCGCACACATGCACGCGTACATCCACGCCGATAAAGCGCGCTGCCCCCTGCACGCGTGCGTAAAAAAAAAAAGAAAAAGGGGGAGCTCGGTGTAAACGGAGGGACCGGGTGCAGTCCCCATTGATGAAAAACGAGTGGGTGAAGGATGGATGATGCTATGATTCATCCCAAGTACCCCCCCGGCCCCCCCCCCCTTTTCCTCCCTCCCTCCCTCCCTCCAACCAGGCGCTGTCACACCCCATCCTCTCTCGCAGCCCTATCTCTACACCTGTAACGCGTTTGACCCTGTTTTCAGGTCATCTCCATTCACGGGGACTGGATTTTTTTAAATTTCATTTCATTTTTAAAAAAAAAAAATTCTGGATCGATTCCAGGTCTTATTCTGAAGGGGACCAGCTGTGCGTGTTTCTGAGGATGCGGACTTCTGTTTTGGGGGAAAACGCATCCTCCAGCTCTACTCTGCCTTTAAGGTTTGGGAACACACCGAGACCCTTTTTTTTTTTTTTTTTTTTTTTAAGACCAAAATCATGTGCAGATTGATGCAGAGCGGAGGACATGATGGTGCCCGGCTGTGATGGGTGTGTGTGTGTGACGGTACACCCAGCTCGGTGTAGCTATAAGAGACATCATCTCTGCTACGCGTTAGAACTTCCACGGAAAAAAGAAAGAAGAAGAAGAAGAAGAAAAGAAAAAAAGATATCGCCCTTACTTTAGCATGGCTTGTTCTTTCTCCTCTTCCTCCTTCTGCCGAGCCATCACTGCCATGATGATCTTCCTCTCCTCCTCCGTGAGGTGGCTGAGGTCCGGCAGATCCGGCATGGATGGCGGCACGGTGGGTGGGCGAGGGCCGCCCTGGGGCCCCACCGAGGCGGACATCTTTTCGACCACCACCCCACCACCACCACCACCACCACCGCCGCCGCCGCCGCCTCCTCCTCCTCCTCCTCCTCCTTCTATTCCTCCTCGGCGTGTCGTTTCGGCTGACAGGTTCCCCGGAGCGTTCCCGAGCCACGCCTCACGACATGGTCCGCGGGCGGCGCGGCGGCGGCAGCGGCGGCCGCAGCTCCGGCGAATAGTGCGAGCCGCTCATGGTCGCGTGCGCCCTTCGGTTGTGCTTTTTTTTGTTGTTGTTGGTTGTTGTTCGTCCTCTCTCTGGGTGTTTCTCCAGCCGCGCTCTCGTCGTCGTCGTCGTCGCCGCCGCCGCTCCCCCCCCGCCCCCCGCCGGTCCTCCTTTTCCCCTCCACCTGCCCGGAGTCACGGGGAGCCCACCATCTCCGTTTTCCTCACGCCGGGAGTTGAGGTCGAGCTGTGGGGGGGCCCCGTGGTTCTCTCTCGGCTGGTCCGCGGTTCCTCCACCGTCGTCGGACTGGAGCTGGATGTTGGGGCGGCAAAGGCGGAGTCCGTGCTTGCCTCTCTCTCTCTCTCTCTCTCTCTCTCTCTCTCTCTCTCCCCCTCTCTCCCTCCCTCCCTCCCTCTCTCTCTCTCTTTCTCCGTCAATGGGTATACAGCCCTCCTTCCTCTCTCGCTTTTTTTGCAGAGGCGCGCGCTTACTCATGTGAGAATGGGGTCCTCGCCATCATCACATGCAAGCGCTGCTTTTAGTGTGGCCGCATACACACGCACACACACACACACACACACACACACACACACACACACACACACACACACACACACACACACACACAAAGTTAAGAAGTGCTACGAGGATCGAACACTCATCACTTCCTCTCGCGATACTTGATGTGTCTTTTATGTATTTTGCAAACTCAAAACGAGTCACACGTTAAAGTCAAGTTCTTGATGCTGAGGTCCGTTTCAGCACCATGGACAGCAGCCACTCTGAACAACACACATTTGATTTGATTCAACCATCTTTTTTTATTTATTTTTTTTCCCCCATCAGTTTAAACACCTCATGGTTATTTCAATTTTATAGGCAGCAAACTAGAAAAAAATAATTGTTATTTAAAAATATCTTATTTTATTTGACAAATTATTTCTCAGTAGTTTGAACACTTATCAGAAAAATAAATATCTTATTCAATAATATCTTATGTGATTTTACAAATTCTTTCTCAGCAGTACACGTACCACAAAAATAAATAACTTTTCAAATAATATTTTATCTTGTTTAATATATGCACATATATATATATATATATTATCATTATACTGCTTTGATTCTGGTAGGATCCACTTTCCGTCACTTGATTGGAGGCTGTTTTATGTGAAAAAGTACTTTATGTAAATATGTTTTATCAGATTTGCCCTATTTGTTTTATGTATCCTATGATCAAATACGTTTTTTTTCCTGGCTGCAAGACTATTTTATCACAGTTATGTGCCACCTAGTAAAATTAATATCTTATGTTAGGCTTATCTTTTTTATTCCCACATTAGAAATTAGACATGATCCAGGCATGCATAAAATCTTATTTCCCTATTGGTTGACTCTAGAAAACTAATTTCCTTTTTCCAGTTGCGTTTATTTTATTTCTATTAGATAATAAATCATTTATATTTCTTGTTGCCTCGTCGGTTGAGCCAATCAAACTGTAAAGAAGAAACTTTATTGAGGTGTTTGTCTGCTGATCTCAGAGGAGGAAAGCTCCCTGCTCGATCAAACAGCTTCTGTCCGATAATGGGCCTACCCTCGGTCAGCGCTACTACAGCCTCGTTGTGCATTCCCATCCAGACTCCCAGGCTATACCGATCCCGGAGCTGGCACCGGTTTCTCCCCGATGACGTAATGCCGGGTGAGTGGCAGGGTCCATCCAGCAGATGGCATTAACCCCGGCTGCTGCTGGTGCTGGTGCTGCCGTTGCTGCCGCTGCTGCCACCCAGCCTCCGTCGAGTGACGTCACCGCGGAGGTGACTGTACCGCGGTGACGTCAACTTCCCGTGGTGCAGGATTTTGTCATCATTTAGGTCGTGACTAGGGACCACCAGCTCCTGAGTGACACAGTCGTGCTGCTGCTGCGGACCTCGGACTATAAATACACCCCGAGTCGGATCTGCAAGGAGGACGCAGAGACCTGCTGCAGCGGGATTTCAGCGAGCCTTTCAGCTCTGAAACTCATGCATGCACACACAGAAGCCTGAGAAGGTGGAATTAAAAGTTTAAATGCAGCTCAGGAGGCCCAACACCACGAACTTCTTTTTACACATCCATGTGTCTCGTCACAAGAGAGAGGATGAAAACTGGCTCTAGACTTGGTGTCAGAAAGGAAGAAAACACTCATCTCATATATGAATGATGAAACACATTGAGAAAAATATGCAGTAGTAGTTATTTAGCAAATACAGCATGTAAAAAAAAAAATCTGTATACAACTTTTGACCTTATTCACCCCCACTGAGTGAAAAATCATTTATATATAATCATATATATATATATATATATGCATGACAAAATATTGTCTTATGGTCCAAAAGCAGGAAAAAAGAAACACATATTACAAATGTGATAGCTGAAAGATCTCTAATTTTGTCGACCGACATTCATTTTAAATTACATTTCATTTGTTTGAATTAATTTAAAAACAGACACTGAGCCGAGAGTTAATTTTTTTTTAAAGGCAGCACGGAGGGAAACCCCGAAGACAAAACACCTCGAGGTGCAAACAGGAGTTTAAATAGCAGTTAACATTCAAAACATTTGCTTCTTTTAATACTTTGAACACTGGTGCTAATTTATTAACTAAACTTTATATCAATAGTATTAAATAATTGATAGAAAATTATTTTCGTCAGTTAATGAAGCTGCTAAAGAAACAAGCAGACACGGGTATATTTGTCTATAAAAGACTTGAATAAAGTGACTTGGATTTGTGAATATAAACCTTTTTTTTTATTTATTTTTTTTATTTTTATGAATGAGGCACAGATTCATTGAATGTCCCAGTTAACCAACATGCACAAAAGCAGGATCTCCTCCGAGAGGAATGATGCAGCCTTCATTAACACACCTGTGCTTTCACGAATAACGACAGGTCCAAATGTCTGCGCTAACAAGGTCTACACTGACATCTAGTGGACAGACAGACGCACTGCACGAGGAGAGCAGTCACCTCCTCAACACCTGAGTCACGACTTTATGTTTGTGGGAGAAGTGTGGGAGAGTCATCACTCAGTATTGTAGAAAACGACAATGAGTATAACTTCCCAAATTGTTGACACTTTTTAAGGCAGTTTTGTCGGAACAGCTCATCTAAACTTTTCCCATGATAGGTTTAATTTATGCCAGCGGGGATTTCACCACAGGCTCAACTTTTTCTGTTTTTGAATTTTGGTTGGAATGATTTAAGCTCAACACAAAAAAGGTGATCACAGAAATCTCATCTCAGAAATAATTGCGAGTTCTATATCACGTCCACAAAACGTTAGAAATGTGAGATGTATGAGCCTGCACCTGTAACAACAGGAAGTGACAGAGCGCGCTTACCCTGACGCAGGGATCCCGGATGAACAGGTGAGCTTAACGATTAAGTCTGGTTTGGTTTCACAGAAAAACAGTGACGCACAGCTGATAAATCATATAAACTGAATGAAAAAGTTCCATGTTCAAATATTTAATTAACAAACAAAACCGTGTTTAGTTGCGTTTTGTATCAAGTTCAAACTATACACGTATTTAATTCAACTAAAACAAAAAGTAAAAACATGAAACTTTGTACTGTTAAAATATGTTTTTATATGAATATTTATCCCTCCCCAGCGTTAAACTTTAGTGTTAAAAAATCTTGTATAATATGTAACTTGTTAGACATGTTAAATTATAATAAGATACTGTTGTTTTTTTAAGAATGCAATACACTTCTGTACAGGATTTATGTGAATCAATTTAAGGCCCTTAGCCACTGCCAAAACAAAAATTGCACTAATAATAAAAATATGGAATTACTGTATTCCAATTCTTGCTGAATAAGCAAAAGGCACCTAAAAAAATTTTTGATATGAATCTGAACTTTCTTTTTAACCCCAATTCTGTCTGTTGCCGCAACAAGTCTTGCATGAAAAGGGGGAAATAAACAACGAATTGAATGGAAAAAAGTAAAAGGTTCCCTCTTCCTTCCAACAGTCAGACTACATGTGCTTATTTTAGAAGAAAAAAAAACTAAAACATCCTTGTCCTTCCTGATCTCTGTTAGTATTTTTTGCAAACCCCAGAGATAGCTTTCAAAGCCAGAATGTTTCAGGTTGAGCAATGTCTTATTTTTTTAAATGACAAATTTCAGCTTGTTATTTGTAAGGAATTCATATTTTTTTTACAAACAAAACACAAACTGAAAGTGGACACCATAACATAGACAGCAGCTTTTTTTCTTTTTTTTTTTATGGTTTTAATATTTCTGTGTAGACGAAGGCATATTTTGATTCTCTTTCAAAAATTACAAGCTTTCACAGACAAGCAGACATTTCTTTATTGTATTTTCTCTATGCTAAGATGTAAAAACTCTTCCCTTAAAAACTCTCCATAAACACACCTTAAACATTGTTAAAATGAGAAAAACATTATTACCATAAAAACGCAGCTCTCTGTGACCTTCCACAAGACCTCCCCACAGGATATAAAGAAAACACTTGTTTTTATTTTATTACTTCATTCAAATTAAAATTTCAATTTGCACAACCAGTTTCACAGTGCCGCCTAATGGCTGAATGTGGTACTGCAGGAGGCAGACTGGAGGACTTTGTGTGGCTCTTTTCACTTAGTTTAAGACTTTAAAAATAATAAGTAAGGTATGATTTAGTACAAACATTTTTACTGACCATGAATCCGAATAAATATTTTCTAACTATAAATCAGGACCATGCAAATATTTGGCGGAGAAAAAACTACAAACTTTCTTAGTTGGTTAGTTTTAGACTTTAGGAAACAGGGAGGCCTGCTGTTGTTTCGTTATTTAAACCCACATCTGTCTGTCTACTGGATGATATCAGAGTCCACGTCTTCTGTGCGGGACACGACTTTTCCATCGATGATCTCCTCGATCACGACCCTCCTCCTCTGAGTTATCACTGGTTTCCCTGTACAGGAAGTCAGAACAACACTTAAATCTGTAGAATATTTTTACTTTAATTAATAATATGTTTTGAATAAATATGATATAAACTTACTTATTTCTTCTTTCACCTCCACAACTTTTTTCACCTCTTTGATCTGGACGCATTTCCTAAGAAGACAGAAAAGTTAGAAAGACGTGAGGCAAATGTCAAAAGAGTCGTTCGGCGCTTTTTTTGAAACACCTTCATGTGCTTGTGATAAATGCAAAAATAATGGCTACCAAAAAAAAAAAAAAGTCTTCTAAAGGTCACAAATCAACACGTTGTCACTTGTTTGTTCATCACGTGGTAATCGGGGAGCTTTACACGCGTTGCCGGGTGTATTGGACCGAGATGGGTGAGCTGTTTGTGGCTCCAGTCTTCATGCTAAGCTAAGCTAACAGGCTTCAAAATCTCTATTGCTTTCAGTATTCAAACACGAGGAGCTCCCTTACGTGACGCTCTCTCCGTCCAGCAGCCGCCGGTACTCTGCGATCTCCATCTCCAGCCTGGTCTTGATGTCGAGCAGCCTCTTGTATTCGACCGACTGCCTCTCAATGTCCGTCTTCATCATGCCCAGCTCGTTCTCCAGGCTGTCCACCGTGGTCTGGAGCTGGCGCAGCTGCAGGCCGTAGCGGGACTCGGTCTCCAAAAGCTGTCCCTCCAGGTTCGATTTCTGCAGGTGGAGAGGAAACATGAGGTCGTGCGAGCGTTTACGTTTTCTTTCTCCGTGAAGCTGCCCGATGCATACAAATAAGTGCGGAAGCAGATGCAGAAGGTGACTGACGGGTTTATTGACGCCTATTTATAGAGCGTGCAGTGAAACATCTTGTAAAATGTGTTACTGCAGTGTTTGTGTTGACGCCGGGCAGTGCGACAGGTCAGACTGATAAATGTAGAAATGAATGCATGAAGATGTGCTGCAGCTTCTTTAAGGATGTGTGTCTGCAGCAAGCGGCAACCAGCAGTGACTTCAGCCGTTGGTTTGTGAACGGCCGTTACGAAGCCTCCAGTTCGGATTTTTGTTAGTTCGGAGCGGTTTGGAGCAGGAAAGTGACCATATTTGGACCAGGTGGGGGGGGGGGGGGGGGGGGGGGGGGGGGGCGAGCGGTGGATCTGACGGATCTGTTTTGAAACCTGACGATACTAAGACCCACTAAGAGCTGTAACCTGACTGCACCACAGGCCTGTCAATCAAACAGACACGCCCCCGAAAGCACGTTTTATTGAGGCTTATTTTTTAACTGCCGACGGGATTATTTTCACATGGATCTCCAGAAAACAAATATAAGGAGCGACTTTAGCTAACAACACCGAGATAACTGAGAATTCTTTGAGAGAAGTTGAATGGGAGTCTATGGAGGCTTTTGGAGCCGACCTCTAGTGGCACTCGGTGGCACTGCAGCTTCAGGCACTTCCGCTTTGGCCTCATTTTTCAGATTCGGAAGCTACAAACACTTTTATATACAGTCAATGGTCCGTAGATGTGTCCTTACCAGGCTGAGCTGGGACTGCAGCTCGATCTGCAGGGCCTGCACGGTCCTCTTCAGTTCGCTGATCTCACTTCTGGAGGACTGCAGGGTCTCTGTGCTGCTCACCACCTGCTTGTTCAGGTCGTCAAACTGGAGGGCATCAAAATGGGCAAAAAACGGTCACTAAGGTATTCATAGCTTGCTATTAAGAAGACATCTTTCTTTAAATGCAGGCCTCCTTCTCACCTTGACTTTGTACCAGGCGTCCATCTCGCGGCGGTTCTTATCGGCGATGCCCTCGTACTGGGCTCGGATCTCGTCCATGACGCTGCTCAGGTCCGTCTTAGGCCCGGCGTCCACCTCCACGTTCACGGACCTGGAGTTGACTTGGCCCCTCATGGCGGCGAGCTCCTGCAGGCGGGGAGGGGGGACAGTCAGAGGTCAGGTAAGGTCAAAGGTAAACCCCTCCTACCCCCGCCGAGAAAAGCAGAAAGAAAGGAGTGGGATCTGGACCGCAGCAACACACGAAGAAGAAACACTGCACGCCGAGGGATTTAATTAGAGATTCGATAACTGACATTAGTGAGGTCTCTGAACTGGCTCACTTTTATGAACATATTTTTCAAATGAACCTTCATGAAATGGCATTGTTGAATTTATGAGGCAGCAAAAACAGACTGACGACGTCTCGTTATCAGACGATCTCGACGCTTGTCGCAGCGCCGGCTCCGAAGTGCACGTCAAACTCGAAGGCTCCTCAGACGATCCGAACAAGTTTCGGATTAGCTGCTGTTTGTACAAGCAGACGATGTCACATCTCTTCAGAAAATAGTTGACAAACTGTCTCGCGACGGACTCTTCTGATACTGTTCTTCCTCTATGGCGTCGGTGTGACAAGCTCACCTCTGCGTGGTTCTTCTTCAGGTACATTAGCTCCTCCTTCAGGCCCTCCAGCTGCATCTCCAGGTCGGACCGGGCCATCGTCAGATCGTCCAGAACCTTGCGCAGCCCGGCGATGTCCGCCTCCACCGACATGCGCATTGCCAGCTCGTTCTCAAACCTGTCCGGCAAAACAAAAAAGGACGGAGGTTTTTGTTGCTGTACCAACAAAGTTCAAACCTGCAACAACAACAAACAAAACCAAAAAAAACACACACAAGGCGGAACTCCACAGAATCCAGTTCCCCCAGTTCTACCATTGTGTTAACCGTTAAAGCCCCGTGACAGCGTCCACACTACATAGCCTCAAACGATATCTCTCGGAGCCCCAGGCGACTGCTTTTATGAAATATGTCGAAGCTAATTTCAGCTGACGGGGATTAAAAAAAAAAAAAACCCTGAAGAAACCTTTAACTCACTTGACTCTGAAGTCCTCTGCAGCCAGCCTGGCGTTATCAATCTGCAGCATCAGCCTGGCGTTGTCCAGTGCGGCAACGCTGATCTAAGAAAGACAAAAAAAAAACACACATAATCAGCATCGTCAGTGTTTTTCTTATATTAAAACCGCCACAGGTTGTTTTAGCGATTCGTTATCTTTAATGTGGGCCGGCAGGGTTCTGCTGATCGGCAGAAGAGATTTCTTTGCGCCCGACTTGGAAGTGTTTTCTGAATGGCATCACACCTCACGGTAAATCATTAAGCGTTGAACAGCAACTCTTGGCAGGGTTCGCAGGTTTCTTACAGACACAATATGTCTCCTTTGTAATGTTTTGCAATGATGTGTCACTCCTGATCCACACCCTGAGGGGACGTGGTTGAGTAACCGGTGTCTGCAGTCAGTCAGTCAGTATGTTACTTAATGCAGGTGTATTGTGCTGGGAAATAGGGTAGATAAAAAGGATTTCCTGCAGTTTATTTTAAAGTCGGGCTGCTTAAGAAAGAAGCTTTAACATGAAAGACAAGGAAATCATAACTTTCTCTTTTTTTTTTTTTTTAGTTAAACAAGGAATAACGAGTCATAAAGAACATATTTATAATGATGGCTAGAGTTAAAAAAAAATTAAAAAAAATTAAAAAAAAAAAAGTTTGAAGGCTAGAAGACAGTGTTATGGCATTATTTCACAGAAAGAAAAAAAAATGGCCATTTTGGTTCATATTCATAGAACAGGTGATTACGGAGGAGGTGATTAAGGCTCACCTTTCTGCGCAGGTCTTCGATGATGGCCATGTACTTGCTGTAGTCCCTCACAGTCGGGGTCTTATTACCGTACCACTCCCGGATCTTCAGCTCCAGGTCCGCGTTGGAGGACTCCAGCATGCGCACCTTCTGCAGGTACGTGGCCAGGCGGTCGTTGAGGTTCTGCATATTGCCCTTCTCGTTGCCCAACTCGAAGGTGCCGCCGCCGCCGCCGCCGCCGCCTGCGAGCGCCGAAGCCAGGTCGAAGCCGGTGCCGAGCCCGTTGGAGGCGTAGGACACCCGGACGTTGTTGCCACCTGCCCCGCCGTACATGCTCGTGCCGCGGCGTGAGCTGACGGGTGCGGAGTACATGGACATGGAGGATAGTCCAGAGCGCACGGAGGTCATGGTGACTTCTGGTGTTCGGTCTCAGCTTTCACTATTAAAAAAAAAAGAATAAAGCCCAGGAGCTGATGTGGAAGAGATGGTGCTGAGCCAGCCGCGAGGATGGATTTTTAAAGCCTGGGAGGAGGGAGCGGCCTGGAAGGGGAGGTGGGGAGGTGGGGAGATGTCCGCCATCACAGGTGTGACCGCGGAGGGCGTGGTGGGGCCGGGATTCAGGTTTACCTTCAGTGTCATGTAACTGCTGTCAGGTCACATTTCCGTTGAAAGGGAGGAATATGTGTGTGGCATACTTCAGTCAGGTTACCATTTTTAATTGAGCATGTCTGATCTTAATCTCAGGTGATTCATTATTTCTTTTAATAACTGGTGATGTTTGGCTTTCAATTTTAAGGATGCCTGTGAAAACTTGCCCATTTTACCAAAATAACAAAAAAAAAGTTTGATGTGCTAGAAAGCTAACATTTGCTAAACAGCAAAGTATTTAACAAACATCATTTTTTACCAAATGTCAGAGGATCACCCAAGAGGACCATGAATGTCTGTACAAAATCTGACGGCAACATAACGAATATTGATTGAGATATTTCGGTATCGAGCGGTGGACGAACGCAACACAATACGCAGATTTCCAGTGACTCCCAAAAACGACAAATATGAGCAATTTAAGCGCCGACACGTCCGCACACCTAAATAACAACGTACCAGATCCTTATCGTCACGGGGACAATAATAAACACGTGGTTGACGTAAAATATGATTGCAGTTTTGTTTGGTTAAGGCAACAAAACTTCTTGCTTATGTTTCAGAAGTAACTACGCTTGTGACGTGATTGATGCTGCGCATGTGACGTTACTTATGAAATGCTCAGTACGTCACGTTAAGTACGTCACGCTACGCATGTGACGCTTTATACGCGACACTACGTATGTGACGGTAAGGTTAGGTTAGGTTAGGTTAGGTAGTTACTTTATTAATCCACAAGGGGAAAAATTTTTCGCTACAGCAGCATACAGGAAGCAATAGATAATAATAGAATAATAGAAAGCAATAAAATAGCAGTAAAATAGCAGTAAAAATATAAAATGCACAGTATATACAGTATATACAGTACAGTATATATCTATATATATTATATACAACCAACCAATAACAAGTATGTGAGAGTAATTACGTGAAGCTATATACGTGACGCTACGCCCGTGATGCTCGTACGTGATGTGACGTTACAATATGCATGTTAAATAAGTCAACGTTGACTTTTGGTTTGACGCGGGACGTAAACGCCGTCCTGAAAGTTCGGTGTTTGATCCCGACCTACCTCCTCCTCGGACAGGCTTCATCACTTCTGACCGCCTCCATTTCTCCCGTCATAGTTACTACGACCACTAGAGGTCGACAAAAACACATACATGCAGGTTCTTTAAACACCCTTCAGTCGTGAACAGGTGTTTTCGGTAGGAGGACGAGCTGTCCCCCTGCAAAGCCCAAAAAAAGTTAAGTATGCTACAGCTGCTGTGTAATCAGTTCACACAATCACACATGCTGTTAATACCTCCCCACCCCACGCAACACACACAAACACACAAATACACACACATTTCAACATCAACCCTGTGCCACCATGGTGCTTGAACACTTCCATGGAGCCCGTTTGTTTTTTAGAAAATTAGTTTTAATTAAAATTACCGCGTCTTTGTAGGTGTTGGCCCAATAATCAGAAACAAGACAGTTCATTTCTCAGAAACCTCCAGTGTGTCGCTGCCTCGGGCTGCTGCTGTTGCGCAAGCTGGTCGAGGGTGGAGTTTAGTTTGACGTCAAAAGCGGGATCACAGGTTTGTGTGAATTTTCATGAACTCCACAGGAGGTGATGAGAGGTTTGCTGGATTATTTATTTTATTTTTTGTATTTTCGCAAAAAACAAACTAAGATTCGAAACGTGGATAGTTAAAGTGCTTCCTCCACAGTCTTCCACGGCGTTATCTCTTTTACAGAAGCAGGTCTCCTGCAGATAAAGATCATTAGATCCTCTGTCTGCCAGTCCATCAGCATTTTTTAATAGCAGATGACTTTTATGTGCAGCAGGTGTATCGAAAAGCACGTTTCTCTTACCCTCCAGTGGTGGACACACCACACTGGGCGGATGTATTAGGATTCAGGACGACTGACCACAACACGGCGTCCACGAATATCACATGACCCTAAAAGTCTTTGGGAATCTTCCTCTCTGTTTTGCTACCAAGCTTGTCATACCTGAAAATGTTTCACAGTGCAAGTAAATATTGATCTTGGCCTGCAAAAAAACAAAATTACAAAGACCGTATTGTTGTATTTTAAACAGCAGCTTCTGGCCAGCCTCGTTTTAGATTCTCACAGTTGCTCTGAAAACCCAAACAATTCCCACAAAACGTGTTTTTTCTCAACTGCAGACATTCATCCAACGACATGAACGCTACGCTAAAATTATGTATAATTACCAGTGTAAAATGGTTCAATTAGAGATGACATACTGTAATTAATGGACCTGTCATTTAATTGTGGTCTTAATTTATGTCTTTTTTTTTTCTTTCCCTTTGTGCAGAGTAACTGTTCACTCTTTAGTAATCAGTAATGAGCCACATTTCTTAGAAGAAGTGCTGGCATCGAAATGCCCCTTAAAGAAAATAGAAAAAAACATATATATATTCAGGTAAGTGTCTTTTATATACTGACATGCAATACATACCAACTCAAACCGGAGTTAAACTGAGAAAAGAGACTAAACTTTATGTTAAATGTTTAACATAAAGCTGCTTCAATCAATATTTTTATATTAACAGGGGATCAAATTACTTTGTGTGGTGTGAAAGGGGGTTCACCTGCAGAGAATTGTCACCCAAATCTGCAGTTTCCCCATTTTAGCAACTTTCAGCTCATTGTTTTGGTTTTACAGCCCACTACGCTGCTCTTTTTACTGTCTATCTGGTCTTTCAGTTAGAAAACCGGATTCATTTACCTTAAATCGCAGCGTATTTTGCATCTGATAAAGACAGTTTTTCACCTTAGTTTTGGCCTAAAGGTTGAAAGAAACACGACTGTAAATGATGCAAATGTTTCTCCGTGCCGGCTACAAATAGGAAACAGTTCGCTAATATATCAGCATTGTGCTTGTAGTGAAAGTCCCCCAAAGAGGCCAAATAGTTAGTTATTGTAGGTTTTCGACTGACAGGTGTTTAAACTAGAGATTGACACAGGATTATTTTTAATTGAGGTTCAGTTAAATTTAAATTAATTGCAATTCACAGGAGTTCAAACAAGGGATTTGGGGTCTTGTTATGAAATGAAATCCGGCCAGTGAAGCTCTTTAACTAGGGAATTTTTCAGAAATTCACATCTCAGTTTAAGCCGCAAAAGCTGTCTTGAAAATAGTTTTTTTTCTAAATAGTGGACAGAATCAGTTCTGAGCTAATTGCGGCCCACAGCTTTTTTTTACCATGGGGTTTTAGGCCAATATAATTTTGTTGTTTATCTTTCGATGACATTAAGATCATTCCCTTCAGCTCTGACGGCTTTGTGGTTTGTCCATCTAATGAAATTCTTCTCTCTAGTGGCTCCACTCAGAATAAGCTGACCAGTGCTTATTGATTGTTTGATCCCCTACCTTGCTGTAAGTAAAAACAAAAGTGAAAAGTGGCCAATTTTGAACTCGCCATAAGTTTAATCAACACCTGAGTCTCTATTGGCTAAAATGTCCCAGTTGTGCTGTAGCACCAGGCCTAGCCTCAGAGATTTACAAAAGCTTCGGGACACCCCGTCCACCGGTGCCAACACCGACCTCACTGACAGCTTGTAAGAAGCGCTCGATTCCGACTTGTTCGGGCCATTTGAAATATTTGCCCAACCTTGTTCTGAATGACAGCAAAGTGTGCCACTCCTAGTGTAATTGTTTTTGTGAGAAGCAAGAACGTAGCTGCCCCGAGGTACTTTTCAAAATGTCAAACAGATTATGACGATGATAACAGTTTTTCAGGCTTGATTTCTTTTTAAATATAATACAAATATTTGATAATTTTGACATTAATTTAACTGTTCCCCTCTTGTTGACTTTACTGCTTAAATGATCTTTGCAGGTCGTTGTTCTCCTGGAAGCTTAGTTTTTCTGTTAATTCTTCATGCTGTGGTCCCACGTTATTATGTGAGAACCAGATGAGGATGTACACATTAATGACATATAGTTATCTAATGATTTTGATCACACCATCAGCCGGACCGGCAGCGCCACCACCCTGCCCGTCTGGTTCACGTGAGACAGAGGCATCGAGCCTTTATCGCACATTACCTTCACTGTAGAGTAGGAAAGGGCCTTCAATGGTATTTTGTTTTTCTCCTTTTGTAGGTTCATAACTTGAGAAATGTATGGAATGTATGGAATGTGTCTGGTAGATTGCCTCATGACTATCTGTCCCCGCTGGTATGACAGGTATTGAACTCATAAGGTGTGGAGGGTTTGGTTGGCAGCAGTTAGGTCGACATTGTGCTCATTCATGCACTGATGCTGTCTGAGTTAAAGTTCATTGTAAGAGCGTGTAAAGAATTTCTAAAGGCTGCTCTCTGTCATTAATGTCAATGAGGTCCACCAGGAAAAACACCTGGTTTTCAATCTGTATTCCAGTTTATACAAAAGATGCCTGAGTCAAACCCTTTCACACCAAACTGAGGAAAACCCTCTCTGTTACTTTGTGCAAGGAGACATGTTGAAGCAGTTAAAGAGCCTTACAAAGACTTCGGTCTAAAATGTCATTGTACTTTAAGATTTCCCTGAACTGGAATTAAGTGCTCAAGTTCAAACCTGAATAAATGGCAGACTAAATAAACATGTTTGGCCATCTAATGCAGCTGTCAACTGACCTTTCGTATAGTAAAGGAATACGTGAACATCTGAAATGTTGTTGACTGAAGTAGAAAGGCTTCTGGTTAAAGTTGTCAAAATAGATTATTTTGGCTGCTTGGGGCAGTAACAAGCTATAAAAAAAAGAATAGATTATCACCTTTAAAGTTGATGCAGCAAATATGTCGCATTTAGACACCTAGAGTTGTGTTTTGGAGTCATGTGATGAATGAAAGTCCAATATTCACTTGCCTTTTAGCTCATTTTTCCTCAAAAACAAAACCAAAAAGCTCCTTTATGTTCACCTGCTGTTAAAGTGTTGCAGACTTAGCGGCTCGTCTGGCAAGAAATCTCCGAGACTTTTGAGGCAAATTGTAACTCATCTCTCGTAGAGAGACGCCAATATTTTCCAGTGGTACCGTGTGACTCTCCTTTCACGGAAGTAGCAGCCTGTTTGGTCAACCAATCAGCAATCGAACAGAAGAATGAATGAGATGGAATAACCAATCGCTGATCCCCATTGTTTGTAGGGGGGAGGTACCGCAAACGCAAGAACAAGTTTACTACGTTAGTGTCGTTCCACAGGCATGCAGTTTATTAAATTAAAACTTTTACAACCTAGATTATTTTCCCATCATGCTCAGTCTAACGGACTGATGACAATAACAGTTTTGAGCGAGAGCGCTTCATGTGGCAGCTGTGATTGAAGCAATTGTGTCCAGTCAATGAACGGCCACTAAAAAAGCTGCTTGTTTTTACCACCGACAGTCTCAGATATAATTGTCTGACAACATAATGCGATCCTGAACTTCAGCTTGAATGATAATAATAGCCAATAACAAATTTAATAATGGTTTGTTGAGTTAAATTTAGCTTGGCCTAATGTTTTTAACTTTAGATTTTGTTTTAATCTTAATGTGTAAATAGTCAAAAGTAACCGCCTTGAAAATCTAGCGATATCTAGATTACATTTCTACTTTTAATTGAATGTCGTTGGAAATACTGAACTAGTTGCTAACTGTGGCAGGATGCATACATACATACAACTTGTACTGGGAAGTCCAAATTTCCGTGTTCACAATGGGAAATTTTAACTCAAAAGTTGGATTTCCGACTCGAAGGGTCAGAAGAACTTTACCAATCCCAACCTCAAAATCCAAGATGGCCGCTCCACTCTTCAACAGAAGCGAAAACCTGTAGTAGTACTGTTTATTAGCACTTATTTCTCAATAAATCCTAAATGCAGTACTGTCAAACTTCTATCTGAGGACGTGTTAGCGCAGGGTCTGTCTGTACGGGCAAAACTATCAACTTGGATGCTAACAAATGGCTAACGTAGCTTTTCTGACTTGTACTGGAAAGCGTTCAACTCGGGTGTGCATCATTCCCAGCTCTGTCTGAGGTAAATGGAAATGGTTTCATGAGATTTCACACAAAAAAAAAAGACTGGAAAACCAAAACAATGAGCTAAAAGATGCTAAAACTTTCAGTAGAGGTGTGGAGAGCTCCTGATTTTCGTGTCATTTTGTTACCACGAGTGACCCCACCCACATTACTCAGGCCATTTGATCCGTTGTTGAACATAAAACTATTTGTCAGGGCAACTTTAAATGGTACGGTGATTATAATGATTACTTTCAGCAGACACGAAGAAAAAAAATGATGCCTGATGGGTAGAGATACATCCCAAGGGTCAGTGCTTTAAAGAGGACCGTTAATGCAAACACTGTTATTGCCGTGCCTTTTTTCGCAGCAAGTAAAAGCATGAGACAAGCTTTCGGTGAACATAACGCCTACAGCGGAGGCTGTTAAAGAGTTTATGTGAAGATAATCCTGTCTGTGGTTTTGGATTTAGGCCACAATGGTATCAGGTTCAGTCTCCAGAGAATCGGATAATTATATCATGTATGGACAAAAACCTGCTGGCACGGAAGGTTTTTGTTTGAATATTATTCGAGAGTGGATCAAAGCTATTGTGTGTTTTTATTACAGGTGTTTCTTCAAAAAAAAAATGCGTCTGTCTAACACATAAGGCTCTTTGTACGTCAAACGAGGGGATCACATGAGTGCGGATCAAAGAGCTCCTCGGCGCCCACCCTTCAGTGGAACGGAGGCTGAAGAATGTGAAGTCACGAAGGTCAGGTACTGGAGACTGTTCCCTGTCGAACTCCTAATCTGAGACGGACTTGTTGTGTTTTTCACCCTCAGTGTCCGCCTCTCGAGCCCCCGCCTCCCCTCCTAAAATTCGACCGATGATTCAACACCGTTAATTCCCTGGAACACTCCGGATCTGCATGAACCTGCAAACAAGCTCGGTGGCATTCCCTGTTCGCATCTGAAATCATCTGTCCCAGACTCCCTTCAACGCCCTCAAACTATGTTTTTTCAAGATTTTAAATGACTGCTAAACGCCATTGTCAGCATCGCTGCCTTCTTGCCAAGAGGAGGCCACCTTACCAAGAGGGCGTGGGAGCGCGATGACAGTAAGTGTCTCTGCAGTCCTGTTTGCCACTGTTTGCATAGTGAGTATGCTTTGCGTGCGTGTGTTTAATTACTAATACATACACACTTTTTGTCCTCACCTGTCTCTGTCTTTTCGGACCGTACTGATGGGGGATGACCACAATCCCGACGATCTGTCTGCAAAACCACATGAGAAAGTCAGCCGGCTGCTGCTCTTCTGTCAATTCTCTGCGAAAGAGAAAGAAAGTCTAGACAGAGACAATATTTGTACAAAGGTTGTAACAGAAAGAAGTTGTCCGTATTCACAATCACCACATCCTGTCTGCAAAGGACTCTTGTTTACCCAGCGGCGAAGTCTTCTGATAAGGCAAATCCTCAGATAGCAGTATTTGTCAATTTACAAATGTGGGGACAAAGTAAGCGCATGGAAACACATTGGAAAAGAAAACGGTGAAATCCTGCATCAAAATAGATTTAGTTTCAATTGTTATTATATTATTATCTTTTACGCACAAAGGATCAGGTTTCATCTTGAATCATAATTTTAGTAGAAGAATAATGTACTTTTTGTGCCAAGTAGCTGGATTTTGGTAGTCGAAGGTCAAAGGTCATTGTGACCCGACGTTCTTCCCATCTGTCTGTTCGAGTCTCGTAAACATGATCAGAGACGCCTCGAGGTAAATTTCTTGAAGTTTTTGCACAAACGTTCACTCTGGACTCGAGGATGAACTGATTGCATCTTAGTGATCGAAGGTCAAAGGTCACTGTGACCTTACGTCCGTCCCATCCGCCCGACGTATTGTTTTGAACGTGATTTAAGAGAGCCGAAAGTTTGCGGCAGTAAATCCACCCTATTTTTTTGTTTGTTTACCTTTTCATTGACAAGTGACAGTCAGTATTTTAAATGTAGTCGTTGCACGGTGTTATTCTCTTCAGTTTGGGAGCCATTCCAGGTTACCATCTTGTGTTGTGAATTTTTTTTTTGTAAGAGATGCCGTCCCACCCATTTGTTTTCATTTGGATCACTTTGTGCCTTTTAAGCATTACAGTGGCGTCTCTGACGCACCCTGAGCTTAACCCAAAAAAACATCTCATCCTACATCTTAAATATTTGTTTTCTCATATTGATGTCTTGTGAAGATACCGAACTGTCTGTCTGTTTCTGCTTAAAGACGGGACTGTAGTTGTTATCGCTGATATGTAGTCGCAACAACAAAAAAATATTCCAATTGCATCATAATATGTGGTAATGAAAACCTTTTGCCCAGACTGTCCCAACACAGACACTCAGCTATTCCCCAGAAACAGCCAACACTCTTATTGAGCAAGAGGTAACTCAGCACACAGTGAGTGTTACTTGACTTCAGAGCAGAGTGTATAAAGTATAAAGGGACACAGATTTCCCATTGATTATAGTACATGTAACCTCTAATTAAAGCACCACACACACACACACACACACACACACACACACACACACACACACACACACACACACACACACACACCGGTCCTGTCACAGTGTCTCCCTGAACATTCCCTCCGCAGCTTGTGTCGCTGCCTGTTTGAAAGCGGCTCAGTAATCCTGGATCAGAGAGTACAAAGGGCCCCAGAGTGCTGGTGATGTAAGCACTGTGTCCAGTACTTTACCCCCGCTGCTCTCCACCCCCCCTCCCTACATGCTGCCTGTGGCGGGGGTGCTGAGGTGGGACAGGGAGGAACATCCCCGTCGTGGCTGACCCCTGAAGACTAACGGTGACACCGGCAGGCTGACTGCAGCGTCTCTGCTCTGTCGCAGGGATCTGATGAAGCCGGGACACAGCGGGGACGGAGGAAGGTGTTGGACCAGCTCGCTGTAGAGGAATGTGGCTGGGCTGTGGGCAGCGGTGGATGGGCTCGGTGTGACCAGGCGAACAGACCGACTTACTACATTTACTGTGCCTTATATTCGTGGAAGGCCACGTTGCTTAAGGTGAGTATATGGCTGGGTAAACATTTGCCTTGTAAACGCCTTTGGTTTGCATGTGATCTCAGATGGGTGGCAGACTGTTTGCTGTGAAAGTTGTAACCTCATATTGCTCTGTCAGCTGCATACCGTCGGAATATTTGTGGCCCGTCGGAGGCACTTCCATGCGTGTGTGCGACAGTAAACATTTGGGTGTGCGCCCTCGCAGGTCTCCAGGGACATGCTGCAGGACTGCAGTCCCACGATGTGGGGTACGAACGCCCGTTTGAAGGGCTTCTTGGAGCAGGTGAATGGGCTGCAGGAGGCCAACCGGCGGCTGGAGGCTCAGGTGGCCGAATGGGGCGTCAGGGGCATGTCGCGCTCGCAGGACTGGTCCCGGCAGGAGCAGACCGCCAACGAGCTCCGCGCCCAGGTCAGACTTTTACCCATCAGGTGATCAGTGGAAATCTATTCTGACTTTTTCAAAGTGAAGTAAATTGCACTGATGTGATGATGATGATGTTCGAGAAACGCTGCTGTGTCATTTCCACTCGGGCTTTGTGACTAGACTGTGCTCCATTATCTCAGCTGAGAGCTGTCTCGGATTCCAGAGAACAGGAGCAGGTGTGTATAATGAAAGACTGCAGTAAAAAACACAGCCTGTTGTCTGGTTTAGTGTTGATGACAGCTGCGTGCAACATGTTAATCATCTCAAATACACATTCAATCAAAGGCCAAGGTAGGGGGCTGAATGGCAGTGGGCTGAACCTAACTTTTAAGACTATTAGATGGTGGTTTATTGATTATAAACTCATCATGGAGCTGTGGATACAACGACTAAAAATGAACACAGGTTTGAGGCTGTAGAAGTTGTCGATAACTGATGATTTTCACGTTTTTAATTTGAGCTAGATAGAAGCGGTGACCTCTTCTTGATATATGCAAACTTTATTTTGGAACCAGCTGGATCTAAAACCTCAGTTATCACCAAGCTAAAAGAAATACATTATTATTAAGAAATACATATAATACATTATAGAAAGTCATGAGTAACGTATTGAAGAGGATTACAAGCAGACGTGTGTCATTACGCCTGGACCGGAGCCAGGCTGTCACACACACAAAGAATGCGGAAATTTTTCAGACTTTTTGAGTCACTCAACCATTAACTGGTTCAGTGATCTTACATGACCCCACCCAATGGTTTTTAAGCTGCTCCCTGGATTTACTGTCACTTTCTGTGTGAAACGCATGAGTAGGTGTCGCTGACAGACGTTGTAATTGCTTTTCTTGCCTCTCGTCAAATACCGCGTCACTCCGAGGGTTGCCAAATGTTTCCATGGCGATGACGACGACGGGCTTGAGAGCAAACTCTGCCTGTCTCACTGTCTGCTGATCCAGGGAGTGCTTTGGTGTTAACATATAGGATTAAGTCGCTATTCATCTCCTTAAAAAGTGCTCAATATTATCTTTTATTATTTAAACCGAAGGCTTATTGATGCGTAATCAGCCTCAGACATAATTAGGTGATCTTGACAGTTTCAATAGTCACTCATCCCACGAGGGATCAGAAACAGGCATGTGTGTTGTGGAGATTTAGTGTGACATCCACATAATGAGTGTATGGTAATGTTTATGGTATAAAAATCCATGTTGGCTTTCCTTTAACATGGGTGTGTCTCATTCTGAAAGTGAGAAAACAAAGGTAAATAAGGATTTGTTAGCATTTTGTTGTGTGTGATAAAAGAGAAGGAAACACTTTTTTGTTCTTGTATTTCTAATAAGAATATGTTGGATTTTGTAATCACACAGCTTTGTTATCCTAAACAGTGAGAATGAAAAGACGGTGGAGAGCACTATGAATTTGTTGTAATTATTTCACAAATCTCTGTATAATGCGATGGCACCAACCATGTAAAGTACGCAAACGGTACGTATAAAACTTTGGCACTGATTGACTTTTTCGAGTCCAGAGTTGAGGAGCGATAAACACTACAACAGAGGGGAAGTTGCGTCTTTCAATTTCAGTTTATAATCACATCTGAGAGGACAAAAATGACACGCGGAGTTCCACAAAGCTCCTTTGTGGGGCCTCTTCTATTCAACATCTACTTGCTCTCACTAGCTCCGATTTTGGTAAAAAAACAAAATATCATACAACTACAACGCACAAATTTATTTTCCATAATCTAAGATAGTGGCAGCAAGTACATCTATATTACCAGTGGAGTATAATCCCATAAAAACTCTGATTAAGTGCATTGAACAAATCAATTACTGGATTTTCCAGAATTTTCGGTAAGACAAAACTGTAGGTAAACAGTCCATAAACTTTAGCGTGGATTGGCTTTTTGAGTGCAAAGATGAGAAGACATAAAGACTACAACAGAGGTATAAATGTATCTTTTAATTTCAGTTTACCTAAAAGTTTGTGATTATCCGAGTGGTCAAAAATGATACTCGGAGTTCCCCAAGGTTCCTTTCTGGGGCCTCTTCTGTTCAACAGCTACTTGTTCCCACTGGCTTACATTATGGAAAACAACAAAATATGTTACCGTAATTATGCAGGTGATACACAAATATACAACAAAGATCAAACTGTATGGAAACACAATGTACAAACTTTAGCTATGATTGGCTGGGAGGGTGGGAAGGGGTTAACACATCGAGAGGTACAGTTGAATTTCAGTTTACCGAACAATTTAAAAGAATCAGTGCTACAAATCACAATGATTATTACTAAAATTAGCGTTTAACCTGATTATTTTAATATTTTATAAAAGACTGCACAGTCACAGTGGTGAACATCAGGAGTAGACATAGTGATCATAATTCATTCATCTTAGTCTCAGAATGAAAATATTATGTTGTGTTCATCTATTTTTTTGCAAATATCATTTACCAAAAATACTAAAATAATGATATTAGGCTCCGCTCATTGAACTGCATGATTGTGGTACAAATGCTTTGGTTTAAAACTTTTGACTCATCATTGCTTTTTGTCTTGTTTTGTTCATGGATGAATTCACTGTTGCAACAATCCCTGATCTCCCCAACGTGTACAAACAAAGAAATCTGGTTTGGCGAACATATTTCCTGAAGGTTATCCTTACAAAGAAAGAAAATAATGGTTCCACCCCAAAACCGCAAATGTTGCCTCGGTTTGTTTTGTGGTTTGCCTCATTTGTCGGGAAGACTTTCCCAGGAAATTCTGTAAAGCATCAGTTTTCTCTTATGACTAACAACAAAGATAAAGTATTGCAAGACTCCTGTTATTAGATTAAGATAACAGAATGTTTCAGATCTGACTTCAAACTGAATCAACGTGCAGTGATTTGGTGCATGTTGTGTCTGCACATCTAATCGTGTGTTATTGTCCGTTTTTTGACTCCGTCAGGTCGGTAAACTGCTGATGGAGAACGCCCAACTGGCTCTACAGTCTGACAGCATGAAGTCCAGAGCGGCTGCCATCCAGGCCAGGTCAGCTGGATCTGTCTGTCGTTTTTCCTGAAAGCTCTAATGCTCGTCTCCCTCAGTCAATAACGGTCTGCCGCTTATTGATCAGTAATATTAGGTATTAGATCAAATCTCATAAACCTATACATCCTCTTTGATCCTCTTCATGTCCAAAGTGATACAGTTATAAGCACATTTTTGTCTTTCGATTGGTAATATGTGGGATTATAATCCCCAATCAATGTTTGAAGTGTAGCTGTGGAGTAAATGAGGAAAGACTTCCTGTTTTGCTTTCTTTCCCAGCCCCCTCCCCTCTCCCCCCATTCCCTCCATCTCTCCCCCCCCTCCCCCTCCCCCCCTTCCAGTTATCTAACTCGGGCCGCTTCCCGCTCCTCTGTGAGCCAACCTGCATACAAATCCAGGCCGGGCTTTGTGCCACGTCAGCACTTTCACTTATGTATTGATGCAGAGTGACACCGAGCCACCCCCGCCCTCTTCTCCACCCACCTCCCTCAGCATGCAAACACACAACCACGGCTATACACACACATACACATCTCCCTCTGCTGTCAGCCATTAACCCCTGAAGGACAGAGGCGACACACCGCAGCCATAAACACGTCCACCTGTTTCTTTTTATAGAAACAGGTGGTGATGTGTCTCCTGACCGGCTCCGTGTGTCTGTGAGACTCTGCACTTCGTTTATGACACACTTAATATGATGTCAAGGTCTTTTTTTGGTCCTTTTAGTCGTGATTTCTGCAACTCACTGCCTCACAGTCACGCACCCGATCTTTCAGCTGAATGTTCAACCGAGAGTTAACTACTTACTAGCTCTTCTTGGATTCCCTTTTTACAATGAGGAAGTGGGTTGTTTGAAAAAGACTGTGGATATGTTAGTACTTGATTTATATCGGTTCAGCTCTATTTAAATTCATGTATTTCCTCTTAGTACCAGCCCTTTGTTTGTTTGAGACACGGGATTGATCATAAATACTAAGTGGGCATCTGTTGACGTCATAGGTGCGAGACGGAGGAGGGGAACACCAGGTGTCTGGAGCAACAAGTGGCCCTGCTCAGGGAGTTGAAGAGAAAGGCGGATCAGAGCAGTGTGACGCTGCAGGCTGACTGTTGCCGCTCCATGACGGAGCTGCAGGAGATGCACCAGGAGTTCGAGGTCACCGTGTGCCTTTCCCCGTTTTGCCTTCGTCTCGTCTAATTCATGCCTCTGCCTGTTTTATTGTGCCTCTCCTTGTCTGTCTGGTTCTCTGTCTTCCTCATTGGCAGTACTAAGTCTAACATTATCTGTTCTATAAAACCGTCACCTGGGGTTGGTTTTGTCACCTCTGGCGTGGCATAAAAGTTAACACCCCCTCAAGTAGTTTTAGAAACATTAAACGAGAGCATATAGGGCACCCGGTAGCCGAATATATCCTGGTATCGTCAGACCCAAATTCACTGCATGAATAAATGGGTCCGGCTACACTCCACTGAGGATCGTTTCCAGTCGCCTCCTAATAAGCAAAGACCTTGAGTTAATTTTTCAAAACAGTTAGCGCAGCCATCAAATACTAGATGTTGGGCGCCAAAACTCACCCAGCTGTAAACACCAGAGACCTTCCCCCTAATGTGAGCAGAGTGCAACGCCGTGTTGGTCGACGACCATTGAGGACTTTGTAAAACACATTCAGGGAGCAAACACTTTACTTCAACATCACTCAGCCCACTCACTCAGAATAATATATTATTCTTATGTTCAACCCTCTGACTTTTCATCGGCGCAGTGTACAGGATTTAGTGGCGAAGCTGTAGATTGCAACTAATTGAAAATCCCTTCCCTCACCCTCCGGTTGCAGGCGTGTAAGCAGAATCTACAGTGGCCTCAAAAAACACGCAAGCCCCTCTTCAGAGTCAGTGTTCGGTTTGTCCCTTCTGGGCTCCTGTAGAAACATGGCGGCTTGGTGGAAGAGGACCCACTCCCCGTGTAGATATGAAGGGCTCATGCTAAGCTAACGGAACAGCCAGTTAATTTTTGGGGGCTTATACATGAATGAAAACATACTACTCCGACACACAAGAACAAATACCTCCAAAACGAACAATTTATATCCGTTTCATCGGTTTGCTGCTAAATATCAGGTGTTAGCATGCTGACACATACGCACGGTGTTCACAGTGAAGCTTCCCGCAGCTGCCGCTTCGGGTGTAGATTCTTACCTGTACACTTCTTTGTTAAAACGATGCTCCTCTCCGTCGTCCCTCTCGGACCCTTCGTAACCTCTGACCTCCTTTTATTGGGTTTAAAATGAGAAGGCAAAACTGTGTAATTATGGGAGTGGTTACTGTCATTGTGATCATGACAGGTAAATTATGTGTGACCTTTTCCAACCCTGACATAATAGCCCTATAATCATTGGGTATATATGTGTGTGTGTGTGTGTGTGTGTGTGTGTGTGTGTGTGTGTGTGTGTGTGTGTGTGTGTGTGTGTGTGTGTGTGTGTGTGTGTGTGTGTGTGTGTGTGTGTGTGTGTGTGTGTGAGAAAGTAATATTTCACAGCATCTTCTGACTCCTCCGCTGACTTCGCTCTGACCTCGTCCTCCTCCCTCTTTTCCTTTATATCATTCCTGCTGACTAATACTCCCCCGACACACACTGACACGCACTTCCAGGGTCACGTACGCGCGCACACACACACACACACACACACACACACACACACACACACACACACACACACACACACACACACACACACACACACACATATATGCCCACATGTTTAGCTCGACAACTGTTTCTTTCTTCTTCTTTTTTTTCTTACCTCTGCATTGCGTGGTCTCACTGCGCCCACCACACACACACACACACACACACACACACACACACACACACACACACACACACACACACACACACACACACACACACACACACACACACACACACACACACTCTCTCTTTTCTCTTGTCCTGTTTTTTCTCCTTTGCATTTATCCTCAGACTATTTCTGGCCCACTTTCATGTCTCTCTTGTTTTTCTCTCGCTATCCTTCACTCTCTTTGCACCCTCTCTCCGTCCTCACCCCCCCCCCTCCCCACCTCTCCCTCCCTCTCCCGATCTTGCTCCATCTGGTTGGCTGTCTGCAGGCAGCCCGGGCTCTGCAGCTGCAACGGGCCGACTCCTGCGATGCTCTGTTAGCGACGGCCGCGGAAGCAGCAGCAGCAGCAGGAGGAAGAAGAGGGGAGGAGGAGGATGGCACAGGGATGGAGCCCACCCAGCTCCTCGACCGAATCAGAGCGCAGTGCGACCAGAGCAGAGCTCCGGGCCCCGGCGAGAGACACCTCGGCCCGGGCGCCGTCTCAAGTCCAGCCTCCGGAGCCGCAGCATCCAGGACACACAGAGGAGTTCTCAATGAGGTACCACTCCATGCATCTTCACGTATCTTTTTTTTTTTTTTTCCCCTGCTCCGTGTACGTCGTCCTGGCTCCGCGCCAGCCAGACACACCCTCAAGGCCGACTCCCAGGCTGTCCCACAGGCAGACGGATGCATGTGCTCCGCCGGAGTGAAATGATTAAGCGCTGCGTTTTGTTGGCTTTGGTTGAAAGGTTGGAAGCTTTCTTCTAACTCTGCCTCTCTCCTTCCCGTGTGCGTATGTATGTGTTTCACATGCCTTCTTGAAGGTTTGTGTGTTCTCACCGTCTTCCTCCGAATACTGTTACAGCCGTGTGTTCACAGTCAGCAGCTGCTCCGTGTGAATGATCTTCATTAAACATTAACGAGCCGGATCACAACCTAAGCATCCCCATCCTTTATCTGGTATTGTTTTATTTTGAAAGTCCTGCTTTTTTTTTTTTTTAGCCTATGCATCCTCTTTTTTTCGTCATTACGTTGTTACTAAAGCGCAGTCCGGCTGCCTTTTTATTACTCCAGTGTTCCTCTGCCACTGCACGATGACTTTGGTCTGACGGAGACAATAAAGTGCCTTCATCAAACCACGGTGCTAAATCAGATTTATGAAACGCTGTTGTTTCCGATTCAGTCAGTCTGTCCCACTAACAGTTACACAATGCTGCAGTCAAAGTCCCTGCATGATGTCCACAACAATCAAAACGTAATGAAGGCACTGATAACATGCAGTCAGCTGGATATTTATATTGCATATTACACAGTGAAAACCCTGTGCAGACTGGGAGCAGTTTCATTGTTTACCTCCTGAGTTGCAAAGTTGGACCGCAAACTACACGGTAGAGTCGAGAAACCCTGATGCATGCAGCAAAATTATATAACAGCATCATCATGTCCAGTCCCATTAAATCTCTCTGAAGGCTTCAAGGTGCCACGTGGAGTCTTCAAGACTGTGTCCTGAACTGTTTTTCGACGCATTTAAATCCGATAAACGTTGGCAAAGCTGAATTGTTTGAAATAAATGTTTTGAACCCTGCATTGTTTACATCCAGAATTTCCTCTTCGCTGCCTTTCTTTAGCACTTTTCTGCGTTTCTCAAGGTTTTACCATCACTGACGGTCGATCGGTTAAACAGATTGTAAGAAACACGGTCAGAAACACCACCATTTGCTGTTAGCCTCGAAGTATTCTTTGAAATATTTTACGATGGAAACTATAAATCAGCAGCACGTAGAAACAGCAGGGCTGGGTGCCGATAACTTTACAGCATTGACCAAATTACCTTGAAACTATCTATTTTTTTTTTTTTTAAATGCCTCGTCATCCTACCGAGGCTTCATCCACACTAAAATATTTTCATTAACTTTTGCTCTCTTTACAAAAACATAAATCTCATCAGGGTCAGTGAGTTCGTACAGCATTTACCATAAAGTAGCTTGGCGGCCCACATAAAATAACGCAGTTTCAACTTATGTAAGTAAATCTCACATATTTCACTTAAATTAAAAAAAAAAGTCTCATATCTGTCTGGATTTCACTGTTTTAACTTTAAGCTTCTTTGTGTGTGCGGCCGGCGTTTAGGGGATAAAAAAAATTTTTTTTAAAATACCTGGCTTACACTCTCCCCCTCTAAACTGCATGAAAATGAAAGATTGGTACCACAACGTGTTGTAAAATTTTAACTTTCTTGAAATGCAACAGGTACCGCATAAATGTATCAAAATCAGACCGGCGATATGAGAAATACCCTGAGATCAGACTGAAAGTAGCATTGCTACGTGAGTATTTCCATTTTATGCAAATATGATAAAGATTTTGCATTCAAATATATGTAAATACCACCGAGTAAAATGCGGTGGATCGTTAGAAGCTAAATCACCTCACAGTATATGAAGTACTTAAACTATCTACAACATTAAGATGCTACATATATAAATTCATCAGTAATATAATAATATAATATTGAGCTATTCTGTATGAGTACTAGCCTCACTAATACCTCACTAATTCTCATTATTGTGAATCTGTGATGTTCTGACTTGTAGCGGAATATTCCTACATTTACTGCAATAAAGGATCCAAATCCTTCATGTGCTCGAGATGACAGATGCATTAATAATGTCTGACAAGGCATCTTGTTGGCTAGTGTCATCAGTAACGACCCGCCGACGACGGGTAATCTCGGCCTAAATGTGCTTATCAAGTAATTCCCCTCTCAGTTGAAGAGCATTTAACAGGTTAAAAACGGACGAAAAGAGTCGACGGAGTAAGACGTTAAACAAAACCCTGAAATCAGTTGCATAACTTGAGTCTTCTTTTGTTTTTACTGTGAAAATATTGTCATAACTGTGCTGAGACGGGTTTCACCGCTTCATTGCGTGCGTTTGAAAGGGGAGGACGGGGGAAAGTGTGAAACGCCTAACAGCTGTACGGTGTGTCAACACGGCTTTGTGCACACACACTGGCCCGAGTGTCTGCTCCACTGTCTTTACTGAAAACTGAAACGCACTGCGACCAACAGCGCCACCTGTGGCTGCTTCTCCTCTTCACTGTCGATGGGAAAATACACTTACCTATAAGGTGTGTGCCAGCGAGGTGGTTTGACAGGCTTCTGTTTTGTTTACACAGTGCAGAAATTAAGCTCAACTTGTCCACTTAAGCACAGCACAAATTTAGTGGTGAAATACAAACTTGTTTCCCCAAAAAAAGTTGGGACGCTGTTTAAAATGTGAAAAACAAAACAGAATGCAATGATTTATTATTTATTATACATACCCCATATATATATATATATATATATACAATTCTGTTAAAAAGCTGTCGGCGTGGAGTGCTGCTTGGGTGTGTAAATTGTTGTCCCTCTGGTGCTCTTCAGTTTGGGGATCAAAGATTTTGAATGGAGAACTTGATTTGTCTCCGTTTTTGTAACTGTGCCTTTATGTATTGGCTTTTTAGTTGTTGCTGTTTTTTTTCTCTCTCTTTGGAAAACTGGGTCAGTTTAAATGTTACTTGCCACTTAATGTTTAAATGTATGTTAAACTATCAAGAGATTTTAAGATTTTGATTAATATCTGCATTTGGTTTCTCATCCGGACATTATGTTTCCTATCATGTGTCTTTACCTGCTCCCATGTACTGGCTGACAGTTCATTGGTCCATACTGGTCATGTGACCACTGACCAACACATATAGGGAACAGCCCAAAGGCAGCTTATGTGTACCCTGATGAAAGCTTTAGAGGCTGAAATGCGTTGGGATGACTTTTTATTATGATTGAATAGCTGATGAATGACTGATTAAATGCTTTTTAATTAATCCCCCTGTTGAGTGCCTCAGATTTCTTCAAGTTTATAACATATCAAATGCTGAAACTAAGAAACTTAATCTTTGCTTTTTAGATATTTGTTCATTTTAAATTTGATGTGAGCAACACATTTCAAAAAAGTTGGGACAAGGGTGTGTTTACCAATGTGTTGCATTACCTCTTCTTTTAACAACACTCTAAACATTTAGGAACTGAGGAGACCAGTTGCCCGAGTTTTGAAAGTGAAATGTTGTCCCATTCTTGCCTAATGCAGGATTTCAGCTTTTCGAAAGTTTGCGATCGTATTTTTTGTTTCATTCTGCGCCAAATGTTTTTAATGGGTGACAGGTCTGGACTGCAGACGGGCCAGTTTAGCACCTGAACGGTTTACTGTTTACTGTCCACTTTTCTTTGCATGGTAGAGTTTTCACCCGCATTTGTGAATGCAGCAATGATCAGCGTTCACTGAAAATTATTTTTGGAAGTGTTCCTGAGCCCATGCAGTAATTTCCACTACAGAATCATAGCTGTTTTTAATGCAGTGCTGCTTGAGGGCCTGAAGATCACGGCCATCCAATATTGGTTTTGAACATTGTCCTTTATTTACATTTTACACGGCGTGAAAACATGATCATGAAAGTTTGGAGGTTTGCGGTTCTTCTGTTTATGGGTGCACTGAAGTTAAAGTGTTTGTGAGAGGGTGGCGGTGGTGGTGTTTATTTCTCTCTCAACATTTGGTCCTCCCTCTCCTCACGCAGGAGGAGGCGGCGTGGGCGCAGGTGAGCCTCGGCGGCGCTGCCCTGAGGGAGGCGCGAGCCGAACTGGCTGAAGCCAGGAAACAGTGGCACTCACTGCAGGTGGAGATTGAGACCCTGCACGCCTTGGTAGGAAAACACACCACGGCCGAGCATCACACTGACAACTCTTCTGCCAGCACAAGAAGCAGATTGTATGTGTTGAGTTGATTATCGATGATAATAGGTAAAAACACAATTTATGAAAATAATTTAACCCAAAAACTACAAATTGAATAAACTTTACATTTCTGTAAACCAGCTTAGCTTTAAAAGCTAGCATTACCAAGCTAGCCAGACCAGGCTAATGGGACCATGCTAACAAGACAAAGACAAAAAGAGCAAGCTATCCAGACAAAGCTGACACGACTAAGCTAACCAATGCAATTGGCAGTGTTGGTGGTGGGGAGCCAGTGACGGCAATCTTCCCAGGTTAAAAAAAAAAACCACAAAAAAAACTTTCACAGTATTAGTTTTGACACGTTTCTTTGAATTCAGCGAGGAATCATTCAAATACATAAAGATAATCCTAACAGCGCCTTGCCTCCCGGTGTCCAGGAGAAAGGCCTGGAGACCTCCCTGCAGCACACCCAGCGGATGTACTCCAGCCAGCTGCAGGACCTCTCCCAGGTGATCGCCGGGCTGGAGAGCGAGCTGGAGCAGGTGAGGGACGGTCTGGCCACCCAACGCGAGCGCCACAGCCAGCTGCTCAACACCAAGATGAGGCTGGAGCGAGAAATCGCCACCTATCGACGCCTCCTGGAGCGCGAAGAGGGCAGGTGAGGGCGAGGTGCCGAGAGAGGGGGCGAAACCCAAGAGGAACCAGGAAGGAATTTATTATTATTATTTTTTTTTTTCTTTCCTGGATTGCAACTGTTACCTTTGAGTTGAAGTGTTTTACTGGAACAGAAATTTTACTACACTCCACTTACAAAGAAAACAAAATGATTTCTTCATTGCCTCTTTAAACTCGAGTTGTCAAAACTGATCCATTTACGTGCTGGCGTTTTCATTCTGATCAAAGCCAACCATTCTGTGACGGTTTATGTCGACTCCACCTGCATAGAAATTGAAAATCCACAATAATTACAGGTTTAGACGCACTCAGGCTCCATACTGCTGTACGCCCATGAAACCCATTGAAACGGCCATGGTAAATTCACCATAAACATTCCTACAGGAAGAACAAACGTTTAATTAAGTAAAGATGACAAACTTTCTACCTCTGATTCATAGACTTAAAATCCAGCTGTGTCTTTAATCAGACAAGATGATGGAATCCAGACAGTCTTTGTCTGGTTTCTCTCTGCCAGCATCAGGGTGTTTTATTGGGGAATATTCAGTTCTTTTGGCAAAGGCCTGTAACTTTCTTTTCCGGTGTTTTTGGATGATGGATAACCACTGAGCTTCCTTTGCAATTTCACACATTACTGCAACAACAATATGATATTTTATAGCTCCAAGACAGGACTTTGACTTTCAAGGCTTTTGCGAAGGTTTCACACAGATTGGAGTGCTGTCTTTGCTTTTCCTCATTTTTCCAGATCTGCTAATGTCGTTGATGCAAGGAGAGACAGCACGTTGCATCTGAAATTGCTATTGTTTGTTCGTATTTGAGAAGGGTGGGTGGCTCGTACAGTAAAAATGAGCCTTTCTTACTGACGCATCAGCACATAAAACCTAGCTGTTTGTCCCTCTATTGAGGCAAGTGTATCTATGTTCCCAGGGTCCTACGTTCACTGAATTCTATGTTTCCTGGGTCCTATATGTTCCCAGGGATTTATATTCCCAAAGTCCTATATTCCCAGGATCCTATTTTCCCAGAGTTGTTTGTTCCTGAGATCCTACGTTCCCAGGGACCTATATTTCCCAGGTCCTATGTTCCGAGGGACCTAAGTTCCCAAAGACCTATGTTCCCAGTATCCTATGTTTCCAAGGTCCTATGTTCCAAAGGACATACGTTCCCAGTGTCATATGTCCCCGGAGTCCTTTATACCCAAGGACCTACTTTCCCAAGGGCCGTATGTTCCTAAGGACCTACACTTCCATGGTCCTATGTTCCCAGGGACCTACATTCCCAAGGTCCTATGTTTCCAACATCCTATGTTCCCAGTTTCCTATGTTACCAACGTACTAGTTTCCCAAGGTCCTATATTTTTAAGGTCCTATGTACTGAGGGTCCTATATTCCCAAGGTCCTATGTGTCCAACGTCCTATCTTCCCAGTTTCCTTTGTTCCCAAAGTCCTATGTTCCTAAGGACCTATACTTCCATGGTCCTATGTTCCCAGGGACCTACATTCCCAAGGTCCTATGTTTCCAACGTCCTATGTTCCCAGTTTCCTATGTTACCAACGTACTAGTTTCCCAAGGTCCTATATTTTTAAGGTCCTATGTACTGAGGGTCCTATATTCCCAAGGTCCTATGTGTCCAACGTCCTATCTTCCCAGTTTCCTTTGTTCCCAAAGTCCTATGTTCCCAAGGACCTGTGTTTCCAGCTTCCTGTATTGTGCAGTTCAACCCTGAGGCCTAACATTAACCCACCATAGCCCTTTTTTTATTTTTTAGATTAAGTGAACACAGAGCTGGAGAACATCTTTCTCAGGTTCCCCATTTCCATATAAATCTCGGGAACATATGAATGACTCTGCTTCAAGTCTACATGCTAAGCTAACGCTAACCTTTTAGCTGTAGCTTCACATTTGGTGTACAGACATTAGAGTGGTATCAGTTTTCAGATCTGAATCAAACCTGAAAAAAAAAGGCATATTTTCATCATGTAGCTTTGACAGCGAGGCACATGAATGCATAGAGTCCACCTTCCCTCTCGGCTGCCATTGTTTTGTATAATTTCACATGTGCCTGCAGGTACATGGGTCGTAACGGGCAGCCAATGAGTCTGCGGCCATGGAGATCCTCCGCGGCGGAGCCAAAGGAGAACGGGCTGGACAACAACCTCAGCGACCCCGCTGTCACTCCGGACGAACCCAAGTCGGAGCCCCTGCCTGAAATACCGTCACTCCTCCCGGCAGAAAACGGGCTGAAGAAGAGCATCCTGTACAGACAGCAAAGCCTGGTGATCCTCACAGGTAAGACGCACACACACACACACACACACACACACACACACACACAACCTCATTACAGTCATATCCTGTTATCATAAATGGTTTATCATGAATGTCTTCTTGCAGAGCCAGAGCAAGATGAAGACCTGCCAATCTCCACGGTGAAGACTCAGGAGATCCTTCAGGGCAACGTGGTGCAGGAGAGCGCCGAGGGTCACGGCACCATCGAGTAAGTATTGATTTCCCTCCGCTGACCTGCACCTCTCTGCTTCACTCTGAAATGGTCGGCATTTTCTAGCAGCAAGCACTAACTGCAGATGAAGGCCTCTTCTGTGACTTCAAAACAACAGTTTCCTGCTTGCTTAATCTCCCGTACCCCTCCAGTTTTACGACTCCCAGGTTGCGACTGGCCGATTTTTTACTTTTTTTTATTGACTCATTAGTTTACAATGATACAATTATCCGTCCTCCTCCCCCGCCCTGGCGACGTCTGGTCCGGCAGACGAGACGTAGAAGCCATAAATTACCCGTACATGTCGAGCGAGTCACGAGAAGTAGAGCATTTTTTTTAGTTGGCCTTGCAAGTTCCCATGCAGTAATTCCTCAGCAGCTCTGCATGGGAATTTTTCCATCCTTTTAACGGCTCGCGTTTGATGTGGAGATACCCGCCTGGTGTGCAGGCTGCAGGGCGTGGCACCTGTTATTGTTGGACGGGACATGGGCGGAATTCTTTGTTCATGCTTCAGTTATTACCAGCACACACACATCGATAAAGTCTGACACATTCATGCACAATCGAAGCAAGATGAGCCGTCAGACCAGAACATGCACTCATGGTCCTCAGAGTGTGTTCTGTGATGCTCCCAGTCAACAGTAAGCGTGGGAGGGTTGTTGCGGTGTGTTTTTTTTTTTCCCAAAAGGCCTCCTGCACAGTTTTTGTCCCTATTAGCTCCGATATAAAGGAGCAGAATACTTGCCTTTGTGTTTTGGCTTTAATCGGCAGACGCGGGAAGTCCTTCAGTCACTTGATCGATGCCGAAAGTGACTCCGGTCGCCGGGCCCCGAAAACGATTTCGCCAAAATGTTCCTCGAATCATTTCCTGGACGATTCTCCCGCTGACAGAACGCATTATCCTGCTGGAAATACTCCAGTTAGAAACTTCCTTACGCTCTCCAGTCGAAGCATCTGTCTGCAGTTATTGATCGCGCCGGTGTTAGCCAGCTGAACGTTCCCCAAATTATTACAGCTCCTTCACACGGGGCCCGTACCCGCGAGTCCGACAGCACGGCGGGACGTCTCCCGCGGCAACGCCGACTCATTACTCATTAAAGCTGCACTTTCTACATTAAAAATGTGTGACGTGAACGGCGTAGTTTCCTCTTGACTTTACGCAGCCATTTTTAGCCGAGCTGTTAAGGCTTTATAGCTCGAAAACTACTCACCGCTCACGAGTCAATGACACATTTACACGACCAGTTTCAAAGGGTTTATGAGGCTCTACTGCCAGACATGAAACATTCATGAGTGTGTAGTCGCCAGAGACTAAAAACGATCGTGTTGTGTCGTGACCTTCAAATGAGCCCGTCGCATTATAGTAGGAGCAGATCCACTTCCACGGAGCCTCCGTGTTTTCTGCAGGAGCTCAGAAAGGGACAAATCAAAATCACACACTGACATGACGAACGCTGTCAGTTTGAGGAAGGTGTGCGTCTCAGTTCAGTTGGTTGAAATCTGCAGCTTCGCCACTAGATGGCAATAATTCCTGCACTTTGCTCCTTTTAAGGGCCCAAAGCAATCAGAGTCACAATCAGAATCAGCTTTAATGGCCGGGTACGTTTACGCATGCAAATAATATGAGTACAGTTTTAACTCAATATACATACAGACATGAATAGACATATAAAAAGCTAAAAGGAAACAACATCTCTTACATTAATTATATATTAGACCAATTCCTACACAGCATATGTTGGATTTTTGTTTTTCATCGGTCTGTTAGATTTCCTTCATTCTGAGTGTGAGTTCATCACAAGTTATTTGCATGTTTTTGTAATATGTTGATCTCTTATTTAAGGCCACAACGTGAGGTAAATCAAGCTCTTACATTTTAGCATCCGATTGTTCTCTCTTGCCGACCCCTGGAGTCACAGTGAAGTCATCTTACCGACCTGCCTCCACAAACGATGAACGCGTGACATAACACACAACAGACAAACATTTTCAGACGCGCGTAAGATGAGAAAAGACTAGAATCAAGACCCCATAAGATTTTCCATATTACCCCTCCTCCCATTATCTGTATATTTCCTGCATGAAGTGACGTATTTTCCTCCTCTCACCTCCCCGTCTCGCCAGGACGGAGAAGATCGACCAGGTGATAAAGCAGTGGGAGGGCTCCTTCTTCAGGGGGAACCCGAAGCTGCGCAAGAAGTCGGTGTCGCTGCGCTTCGACCTGCACATGGCCGCCGCCGACGAGGGCTGCGCCCAAACCAGGCAGGACAGCCTCCCTGACGTGGAGGTGCGTCTCATCATGAAGAGATCCCGCAGCATCCCGACCATCACGCCTTGACTCCTGACAGCAGCGGAAAAATCACACCACAGGAGGCGTCGCCATCCATCTCCGTCGCGCTTCGTACGGATTTCAAAACTCATTGAGCTTTTCATCAGCCGATGACCGAAGGTGAGATTTTTCTCATCGGATCTGGACTCATTACCCATCAGGCTTTTGTGGTGGTGGCCTTTTTTTTAATTTTTTTTTTTATACCGTATCTTTTTATCACATCGCAGATAATGATTTTAATATATTAAAACATATTTCCGCATCGTCAATCTAGATGAAGAAAAAGTGTCTTTAGAGATTGTTATAATTAATGACTCAGCATAACTACAGCATTTAATCCTGAGTAAACACACCTGACGCAGGAGGCGCGGTGCACACACGAATGAAAGATGCTCTGAACTATCGAAGGGTGGATTTTTTTGTGTGTGTGTGTGTGTGTTTATAGATTTTTCTGTACGGGACTGTATGGAAATTATCTGAACATTTTCTTCTCAGTTAGCAGCTTCACATCTTTAATTCATTTTGCATCAAAACAGGAAGTAAAATGTCCCCCCCCCCCCAAAAAAAAAAAAAAAAAAAAAAAGACGGCTCTGAAATGGGGGACTAATTTCCCTTCTTATGTTTGATTTGGTGGCAACGTGAGCATCGTTATCGTTATTCGTTAATCCATTAAAATATTATTAATACGTTTAAATTGAAACAATCTTAGATTATTTGCGCATGTCTGGTTATTAATGCAAAAACGTATTTGACCAATTTAACGTTGTCATATTTCATTATGTATTATTCATCCCAGTCATTTCCATACAGTCCCACAATGCTTTGCACAGCGTACACATGCAGCACTTAGAAGAACATCAGCACTGAGGTTTCCCAGAGTTTGTGCACTTTGAGGGCCTTTTTTTGGGTGTTTTTTTGCAGTTAACTGAAAAAAAAAAAAGTCTTGTGACTGAAACTGATGAAGTATTTTACAATGCTCACTGTGATCCAAACAGCAGTGAGGCTTTTAAACACTCACCAGACACTTTAGATTCCCCGTCTCCACCACAGGAGGGCAGTATTTGTAAATAGTTCAACACTGCAGTGTCTCTCCTGCGCTCCTCTCGGGTGATGTAACTTAACACGCGCTTTATGTTACACTTCACACTGAGAGTTTATATGCTAGGTTTTGAGTTGGCACCAAAGATATAAAAAAAAAATAATAATAAATAAATAAATAAAAAGAGATGGCCCACTGAACGTTGCATTTTGGGTCCCTCCGAATATTTCAATATATTATCTATGCAGTTCTGTGCTTTATTTTTGCTTTGCTTCATGAAGCACACAGAGTTCTGTAACTTCACAATGAAGCGTTATGCGTTTATCTAAAAAATTATCATTTAAAATAAAAAAATAAACACGTGCAGACTGATGTGTTTTCTTTGAAATGTTTTCATTCATTAAAAAAGAAAAATGAACCTCCATGTTTTTTCTTTGTGTTTACAGGTCAGGTTTATTTTTCTTATCATAACAATATTACAAATCCATGCATATAAAGAAAAGGTTTTACAGTGCAGTATAATAAATACATTCAAAGTTACGGCTGTGAAATGAACGGACGTATCAGTAGTTCATTGGGTTTTCTTCCAGTCTATAGTGCAGATGTTCCCCTCAGTTTAATCGTAGAAATCATAGGAATCATTCTGCATAAGCAACAACAATTTACATTGAAATTATACTTTGGGCAGTCTTCTACCAAGCAGTTATATTTGTATCGAACATTTTGTACACAGGGACTAATCATTGTGCTTCACATAGATATGATACAATAAATATGATTCAAAATCAGTGCATGGTCACAAAGATATTAATAAAATAGAGAGTTATGAAGGGACATGAATTTAAAAGAAAATACAGAGTGCATGCAATGGAATAGAAACATAGTTAAAGTATAGTTTGCAACACTATAAATCATAAACTGCCAGTAGATATTAGCTGTAAGCTCGAGACATAAAGTGCAAAAAGAAATGTTTTTAATCTTGATTTTTAAAAATGCGAAGTTTGGATCACATCTAAGATCTCCTGGCAGTTCCAGTTCTTGACTAAATTAACATCACATTAATGTTAAGTTGAGCATTTTTTACAAGCTGGTTACATAAAGTTTTACATAACTATAGTGCATCATTTAATTATAATCCTATTTTGCCTTTTGCGTTCTCGCTTGACAGATGTTCAGTCATGTGTATGTTCATATTTATAACACAATTACATCTGTTTTTTATCATCCGAGTCTTTGTCCTCCCATCTAAGTCAGATTTTTCCAGCACACATGAACTAGTCTGGTTTATCGACAGCAGTTTTGACACATTATTGGACGGGTCCTGCGCGCGTCGGGCCCTCGGAGCCCCTTTCGAAGCTGCATCATGTCGTCTCGGGGTTCCTGCGCGTCTACGGCTTGGCGATGGCCGCCTGAATGACCTCGATGACCGCGCCGCAGGGCTGCAGGGGGTCGTACTCTGCAAAGACATGGCACACGTTCTCCATGCCGGCCTCCACGCCCTTCGCCACGAAGCCAAACATCCTGTCAGTGGGAGGAGGGGTGTGGGGTGTGGGGGGGGGTAGAGGGGGGAGGGCGACAACAGATTAGATCTAAAGTAACGCAACAAAACAGGAACGTTTACATTGGAAGTATAAATTAGAGGAAGTGGAGGTTACCTTGCTGCAAAACTGGAACCTTTCATCCAACTGTGAGAGACAGAAAGACATTTAAGATTAGAAAAATACCAACTATAGACTGTAAAAAAAGCACAGCTGGAATTCATATCACTGCATTCACTTCAGGCCTCTCTTACTGAGTAATGCTCACTCGCTTTCAACACTCACAGGCTCACCTAAATGTGATCAGTTACACCTGCATTTTGTTATGTGGTGAGGTTTAAAGTATTTGCACCCAAAGCTCGGAAAACCTGAGGTGATTAATGTGCTCTACACTCACATGAAAGAGTGTTTTAACCTCAGTGCACTCAGTTTTTTTTGTTTTTGTTTTTTTGCGACAGTAATGTGTATCGTTCTCAAGCTGAATCCACATTGTAACACTCACAGTCGCTCGTCGGGATCCTCTCCGCTGTAGCTGAGCAGGTGAGCGGGGTAATGGCGTCGGAAGAAGGTCCTGCGAAGACAAAAGCGCTCTTAATGTTTTGCACGCAAACCACACCTCACCACCAAAAAAACATCAAATCTCAGAATGTGTCTTCTCTTACTTCCTGTTGATATCCGTCAGCGTGACACCCTTTAGAGACGCTTTCAGGTTGACGATGGTGGGTGCAATGGAAGCTGAGGCCCTCCCAAGCGTCGAGGACACGGCCCTCTGCATCGCACAGGGGCCCGTCAGCATCTCGCAGGGGACGGTGTTCAGATACATGAAATTACAAGCTACGGAGAAGACAAAACATTGTGTTAGTTTGGTAATAAATAGAAGCTGAATGCACATAAATGTGACGTTGTCGATGTCAATTTTATTGAATTAAATGAAGCCCCCTACAGATTCTTCCTGGGTCTTTCATATATTAATGCACACTTAAGTTTCACATCTGCAGCTGGGTTTTTATTGGCATGAGTGAAGTGCCCAGGTCTTTTTCCTTCAGAACAGAACTATGATATGATCTAAAACATATTTCCCTCAATTCGCAGCAGGTTTGTTGTCATTTTTTATTTTATTGTTTTAAAAAAGGTGAGGAGAGTCAGAAACATGTGTGTGAGTGTGATGGAGTGTCTGTCTCCTCTTTTTTTGTAATACATGTAAAGACATAAAGAAGAAATATAACACTATAAAGTGAATAAAAAAGGGTTTTTTATGTGTGTCTGTGTGTTTTTTTTTTTACTTTCCCTCCTTTTCTGCTCTTCCAACACATTCCTTCACAATATCAATCCTGTGGCTTTACAAACCATCGTAGCACCACATGTTGAGTAACATCCATATTACATCACCAGCAATGTTTTTGTCTTTTTGTCTGCCTTTATCAAATAAATAAATGAATACATTTAAAAGATGTATAGTGATTAGACCAACTATTTCTCTTCATTTAAGGTAATGTTTGGTGTTAAGTTGTGTATATTTAGGATAGTTTTAGCAACTTGAAAAAAAATCGTATATTTTTGTTTGTTCATTTGTCCATCTGAAGGTTGTTTGCTCAACTCCCTAAAGGGACAGAGGAGCACTTTCTCCAAAAGACTCCTCCAGCTCCGCTGTCACAAGGACAGATACAGGAGATCATTCCTGCCGACCGCAATAAGACTGTACAATAACTCACCTCTGGCAAAATCCATCACATAACAATAACACTGTTGTCTGTGTTTCTTGGTTGTTTGTATATAATATATATATATATATACTGTACTGTATATACTGTATATACTGTGCATTTTATATTTAATATATAACATTTTTTTTTACTGCTATTTTATTGCTTTTTATTATTCTATTATTATTTTATTGCTTCCTGCATGCTGCTGTAGCGAAAAAAAAATTCCCCCTTGGGGATTAAGAAAGTAACTACCTAACCTAACCTAACCTAACCTAACCTAACCTAACCTAACCTAACCTAACCTAACCTAACCTAACCTAACCTAAAGGTCAGAAAGTAAGAAAGTACTTTTATTTTGAAAAACTCCAAAATGGCCCCCTCTGTTTCCTAAATAAAGATGGCGGCCCGCCGGCTGTCGGGATTATAAAACAGCGACGCGACGTCTTTTTTTTTTTTTTTAATATTTCGCAGTGGACGAAAACATTTTTAATCCAGACGGTCAGAAGAGTCTTTAAGGATTGTGGAAATACCCTCGAAACAACGGTACGTGTTTGTAAACGTTCTCCGTGTTTTATGTGTGTGTGCAAACGTTTTCTGCTCAGTTTAGCCTCCTGGAGTTTGTCGGTGAAGCTAAACGAGAGCGAAACCTACAGTTATTTGTCATTAAATTAGCTTTTTAAGATACGTAGCCTCAGTGTAAACACCGGTATTTAGAATAAATTGTATTTATTTCTCCTTGACAACTTTCTCGGAGGAGTCCCAAAATACTTAAAGCTAGTTTTATTTAGCTTCTGGGATTCAGTTAGCATTTTTTTTTTCTCTTCCCACGTGACCAAAAAACAACATGTCCGACTTCAGAACAATAAGATATAAGAACATATAATTTAATATAGAATATAATTAAACTACTCTGAAGAATTTGTTTGGATAAGTTTAAATGTCTTGTTAATTGTTTATTTGTGTCCTTTCACACAGTGTTATCAGCAGTTGTTGATAATCTTCTTTTTACGGTTGCAGTGTTCATTTATTTGCTCTTTACTGAAGAATTAAATGTCATGTAAAACTTTGCATTACACTTTAGATGCGGACAAACTTTGATGCGATTTATATTTTATTTTTTTGGTGCTTTGACTCACCTGTTTTGCGCTTGTCCGCTGTTGGTGCTTTTTCGTTTGCCCTCTCGTCTGCTGCACTCAGATCTGTGTGGGCAAAAAATAAGAGATGAAGTTGTTCATTTTTCTGTCTTTCCTTCTCAAACACCAAGTGGCGGTGAGGCGGTGAGAGGTTTTAGTCACCTTGCGAGCGGAGCAGTAATTTGCAGGGTAAAGCGTAAGTGGTAATGGTGTGCTGGTAGACCAGAGCAGACAGACTACCTGCAAAGACATTGAACAAAATCACAGCTGTTGGTTGAGCACTCATTCTGGAATAAATACATTTAAAACAAACAAACAAAAAAACACATCTCTGTGGGTGTGAGAATACAGGATTCATCCGCGGGTGTCCACCCACATCTGCAGAGGAACAGACATGACGGGCTTTGCTCATGTCGTCATCGGGGCCGGCGGGATGTCCGCTCAGACTGATTAGGCGAGGAAATTGTTCATTGGAAATTGTCGGAAAATGTATTATTTGACTCACCAAAGTAGGGTTCCTGAGAGGAGCCTTTGATGCGCACGCCCTTAGCTGATGACTCGATGAGGAAGTGTCTGATGACATCTGAGTTGCTGTCTCCTGTTTTGATACGAGGACAAATGTCAGGGAAGATCCTCTGCAGGATATAGTAGTGATATGTAAAAAGAGTTGTGACAAAGAGGCCCTGGAAGTTGCTGCATTGCAGGGTTCCCAGCCTCACATGACAAAGGAGATAGTCCCAGAGGGCCCAGAGCACGACAGAGAACATCCAGGGATTGGAAATTGAGACGGTGGGAGAGGGTTACGAGTACCTGGATGTTCACCTCAACAGTGAAATAGACTAATAACACAGATGATCTGTACTTAAAAGGGCCGATGCTGTCTCCGTCGGTTGAGGAGGCTGCGATTTGTTTTGGAGTGTGCAGTCCCACGTTTACAATATTTTATGACAAGCCGTCTTCCATCTTGGACAACAGTTGTCATCCCTCGTACGAGGCTGTGGGCTCGTCAGTGATGAACTCACCCTCGGTGTAAAAGGGAGTATTACTGCAGGCCCTTCATCCCTTCTGCAGTCAGACTTCACAACAATAATTTATTTAATGCTTGTTGTCTCTTTCATCATCAACTACCACTTAACATCACAGCTGCTCTATATGTAAAGTATGTGTGTATATATATATATATATATATATATCGTCACTGTCATATTTATTTATCATTTTCTTTTTTTTTGTTATTATTGTCTCATTCATCGTTATAGAATTTTCAGTGAAATTCCAATATTTTTAATTAAGTTTTTTTAAGAGTATGTATTAACGCTTCTTTTGTTTTGTATATTTTAATGACTTATTCACTCCTTTTTTTACTGCTGCAATTTCCCCTGTTGGGTGTCAGTAAAGTCTCATTTCTTAATTTACCATTAAAAATGGTAGTAGACAATGTATTGCAAAAACCTAATCCTGAAACTCACACAAAACAGATTGTGTTGCCCATTTTCATTACCAGTTTCATGAAGTCACGGAACTCATAAGAAAATATTTAACGTGTAAGCTTTCACACACACTCAGCACGGTTGCGTATTTTTATGTGTAGTAATCTTATTTAAATTTGAATGCAAAGCTTTTGGCTTTTCTGGCTGTTTGGGTATATTTGTAGTTTGCAAATTGTTCGTGGAAGGCAGGAAAAGACAATATTTTGACTTCCCTGGACCAACGATAACTGCGTTTCTTCTCCTTGTTGATGGATAACTGAGTAGACACAACATACCGTGAGCCTGCGTGGTGAAAGGGTCTCAGCACAGTGCTCACATGTCTTTCATATCCTGCATTCCTTGACGGCTTGATCAACTAAACATCAGAATTGTTTCGTGAGTGTGGTCCATTTTCTTGCCTCTTTGATTTGCTTACAGCGCCATAAACAGCTGGTTTTCTTTTGTGTTTACACAAGGTGCACTGTGGGTGGAAAAAAATAACAGCACTGTCTGCTGCCGGGCCAAAGATAGCTGGATATCGTCAGACGTGTTCTTTCACATTGGCAGAGTTGGATACGCTTTTCCCCTCTCTGCCTCTCGTGGCTCTTGTACAGACAAATGATGGCACCGTTGTTTGTCTGTTATTGTGGCTTTTAAAGGCCTCCTATTTCCTGCAACTTACCAAAAACCAGACTTTTATTTTTTTATAGTGGCATGTGACTCAAAAGCACACATGCGGTTACGAGTGGAAGTTTACCTGGGTAGGCAGCAGCGGTAGTAAAGTCGGTGAAGGGTTGGTCCACCTTCATGGCCAAACCGAAACTGCCTCTGTAAGAGGTGCTGTCTCTCACCATGAACGTCCCAGCTTCCCTGTCCTTTAACAGAGCTTCAGCTAGAAGGAAAACATCGCAGAAAAAAACTTGAGATGGCTGACAATTCATGTTTATCTGGTGCTACGTACACAGTTTAATACTGCATATGTATTAGAACAAGAGGAGCCAATTTGTGGTGTTTGGCAACTAAATCTGTGATGTTATTGCCAACCGATGCTGACTAAAATGTGGTCAGTTGACTGTAAAAGTTAAACGCTTCAAGATAAACAGTTGGTGGCGCTAATTATACACTCGTGTGCCTTTAAACCACAGTAGCAGAAGAGGGCGTCACGATGGTGATGACATTAAAAGAGTGCCAGTCAAACCTCAAACGGTGGAAAACAATGTGGAAATATTGATGGAAACATGAGGTTTCTGTTCATTTAATTGCAGCTGTTTTTATACGTATCAATGAAAACAATTTTTTTTAATGATTATGCAAAAATGACGATCGGTTGAAATAACTGTGGCCAGGCGGAGATCCTGAATGATGGAATAACTTGTGAGCTCGAATAAAGCCGTCTCACCTTCTGCTCTGCTGATGTGCGGGCGGAACCAAAACTTTGAGGTGTCCATGACAAATTTCATCGACGGCTTGCTGCCGTTAAAAAACGCTTGGACACCCGAGCTGGACTTCGAGTTGGACACGGGGTAGTTCTGGATCAAGTCCATATCCAACCCGGGGAGCTGACCGTACAGATCCGGCTGTAGTGCACCGTTGACTAGCAGGATGGGAATATCGGACGGTGACCCGGGGAGCGAGGAGGGACTGCTCCATGCTCCTCTGCCGTTTGACTCCAGTAGGAATCCTCGCTTCGTCAGCGGGGGCTTGTCCGGGCTGTGCCCGCTATCAAACAGCCTCATCCTGGACCCGTCACTGAAGGAGCCAGGCATGGATGTAGGGATGGACTCTGGGGAGTCGGCATCTTCACCGGCCAAAGACAGGTTGCTGTTGCACAGTAAAAAAAAAGCAAATGTTGTAAAATGTACAGACCATTTCTGTATATTTCTTTAGTCTGAATCGGTTAACGTTGACTGAACAGAAAAGGAAAAGCATTTCTCGCATCCTTTAAATTGTAGTTTTAGAATTGTAGTGTCTAAAATGCAGTTTTGCAGCACGTCTGCAAATGGCCGCACGGGGTCGGATGCACATTTTCCTCCTCGTTTAAAGGCGGGGCGTCGCTTTAATCGTTACCTGCCAAGGATGTAGCTGGTGTCCGAGCAGTCGGAGGTGGAGAGGAGCGAGATGGTGCTGTTCCTGTTGGGGTTGGACAGGCGGAGGGAACCTTGGGAGTAGCCTCCGTCGTGCTTCGGCGAGGGGTTTCGCCGGTGCACGCTCCCGCAGGGCAGCGGAGGCCGGTTGGATGTCGGGGAGCTGGAGAACACCAGCGAGCCGTTAGGGCTGCAGCAGAGGCGGCTTTGCGCCGGGATGGGTATACTGGGGGACACGGACAGCACCGCCGTGGGCGACGACCTGGGAGGACATCTTGTGGGGACCAGCACGCAGTCGGAGGCTTCGTCGTCTGAGCACAAAGGGACAGAGAGCAAAAATTTTAAATATCATGAACCGTGTGGCACCGATGAACTCGGCGAAAAACAACCCCTGCATGTTCCGAGATGTCTGCGACTTTGTGGTTTGTTTTTGTTTTTTATGCCGGCGAAATGGGTTTGGCCTCCGTATGTGAACACGCAGGTGCTACAATGCACCTCGAAGAAGACATTCATAGCTCTCCTGCAGGTACCTGCCTGCGCAGAACGGGAGATCCCCCCCCAAACTGAAACGATTCGACTGGTGCTTTTGTTTCTTTTGCTAGGATACCAGAGAGGCGTCTCGGCTTGTTCGTGGCTGTATTGATTGGCACCGAGACAGTTTATGCCTTCAGGAAAACACCGAAGCCTTCAGTCAGTGTGTGATTCCAGACGGGAGGCTTCTGCAACCGAAGTTACATCAGGATGACGAACGCTCGTACGGATCGACGAGAACCGGACCGAATGCAGGGACGTTGCCCGCGAGTGGATTTACAACAGGACACGCTGTTGTGGAAATGAAAAGCTCTTCAACACGGCGCACGATTCCACTTTTTCTTTTTTTTCTTTATTTTACCCGAAAGTTGTCTGATTTCTCATCACTGCTGCTTGATTTCCTTCAAATCTTTTCATCTCGACAAGTCACGACCCCTCAGTTTCATAAACACCAAGACCAACATCTTGCAAGAGAAGCTGAGCAACAGGAAATCCTACACCCTGTGTACACACTTTGTGATGAGTGTGAAGACACGGCCCGCCGGTACCACCCCGATGACTTGCTGAGCTCTTCTGTCTGCAGTCAAACACATGCAGGGTGTGGCAGCAGCAGGTCTGGGCAGTCATCGCCGAGCAGCCGATTACCACATGATTCGAAGTATTAACGGTATCTAAAGAAAAAAGGGTGGATAGATTTCCAAAGCCCCAGGCTACCTTTAATGTTTGTTTAGCATGGCGAGTGTGACTTTGTTTTTTACTGTGTCACACCCTTGGAGTTTGAAGGCTGACTTTTGTTAAATTTGTGCTTTTAAAGGTCCCAAATTTGACATATCTTTTACATTTTTTTTGTGTGGATTTAAGTCCTAAAAAAAAAAAAAAAAAAAAAAAAAGCTGCTTTTTTTAGCTCTACCAAGAACAGTCTTGTGGTTGGACCAAAGATTCACGACAGGACAAAACTGTTTTGGTTTAAGTTGCGGGAAAAGACTCCTCTAAACGACTAGAAAAAGACGGGGGACAACTTCTGTCTCGAGTTTACGGCATAAATATGCACAGACCGCTTGGTATGATGTCGTTCAGCTCTCTGCTGTTTTAAAATGTCGTCTTTTTTTTTTTTTTATCACGACTAAAAAAATGCAACTGTTGCAAGTAACTCACTATCACAGTCCCCATTCATGTTTTAAGACGCTAATATTTCTGTCCGGCAACGAAAAAAAAGCCTGAAAAGCCGGCAGTTAAAAAAGAAAAAACAGATTTTACACTGTCTCGTCTGGTCGCTCTGGTGAAACCGGCGTGAGTGTTGCAGACTGGAAAATGCTGAATAGTTGAAAATGTGAAAATTTGGTCTGAATTGGGCTCAACGGCCTCTCTTCTGATCGGCTGAAGGTTTTTCTGGTCTTGTGTTTTGCTAGCTCTGCGACGAAACGACCGCTCCGCGTAAAAGGTCAGACATTGAGCGCGGGTTTGTGACATCACAATCTCGCAAAAGTCCAAATGCCACAGTTGCGTGGACTGAATGTTTTGAGATTCTCACAGTGTTTATGTAGCATCTAAACCTGCTTTATAACCCCCCCACCTCCACCCTCCAAAAAAAAAAGACATCTGAATTTATACAATATTGCGGTATAATAAAGAGATGCGTGTTTTTGGATAGTGTGGAATTAAAACAAGGCTTCCATAGAGCGGCTTTACAGTCGTACCGTACCTGAGGGGGTGCTGGCACACGACGGACTTTTGTTGAGCGGGATGGGCTCAAATGTCGGGTCCAGTTCCAGGATGAGCTGGTTGAGATTTTCCAGGGAAATGTCGAGTTCGAGGTCGTCATGGTGACTGTTGGTCTCCGACGCCGAGCCCGTGCGGATGGTCTGACCCACTCTCAGAACGTGAGTGGGGATCGTGTGGGACATGCCTTCGGCTGCAGGCATCATGTTAAGCTCGCGGTCTTCTGGGACGAGCAGAGACGGGCGGACAAAGGACAGAGACAGACAGAGAGAGAGAGAGATCGGTTTCATTCACTCTGCGTTGAAATAACAGCCTCGCTTTTGTCCCGTCTGCAATCAAAAACCCATCGCAGGCTCTTCTTCACAGGTTCTTAGTGCGTTTTAGCCGATGGCGTTCTCCGTACTGAAACGCCCACCTTGAGTTTGTCTTTTTTGTCTTTTGGTAAATGCTTTTAGTTTGAATTTGCAGCTGCCAAATTTTGATGAGCATGAATGGAAGCTTTTTTTGTCCTTGCCATCCCACAGCGTTGTTTTCAAGCCACCAACAGCGATGACGTCACAGTTGTTTTGTAACGGGCCGTTGTCAAGCTTCGAGTTTAGAATTTGTCCGTCGCGTTTCGCTATTTTTTTTTTTGGAGCCAGATGTGACCATATTTGGACGCGCTGGGCTCAATCTAATCGGGAATCCGAGGACAATATATAGCGGAAACCTGGCTGCGCCACTGGCCTGTCGATCAAACAAACCCCCGAAACGTGGCTTTTTATTTATTTTTTTAAGCCTAACATCTGATTAACGATCGGATTATTTTTCAGATGAAAACTAATAAGAAGGAGTGACCTTTAGCAAACAACACCGAAATGTATTGACTTTGTATTTCACGAGAGAAGTTGACGTCCACTTTTATACACGGCCTGTTGTCGTTTTACATGCGGTGAGTTCACCGCTGTGAACTCGGTGCCAGAATACTGACGCTCACCGCTGTGATTCAGAAAGCAAACGGTATTTTACTTTTCCTCCAGTGTATAAATCAGTATATTCCGACCTCAGGCTTCCAACATGTTTCTCAATCCGCGTTTCAAACCTCTCTGATTGATGACTCTGGCTGAGTAAACGCTGCATGTCAGCCGCTCGTGAAGGCCGTGCGATAACGTAACGTGGGCGAGGATCAGCTCACGCTGAGCCTCCTCCGCCGTGTCCCAGACAGGGCGTGGTGCTCGGTGAGTCACCCAGGTGACGGCCCGTTACCGTGACTACGACAGTGTTTTCCTACAACAGACACAACTTTAGGAGTGAGAGCAGCATTTTGGGGAGTAAACGAAAGAAAACAGGAAAAATTCTGATTAATGATCATATTTTTCTACTTGCGAGAGGTTTTCACAAAAGTACGATTGGCGCGCGAGCTGACGTGCAACTTTCAGGTCATGCAGTGATTTTTTTTTTTTTTTTATATTTCAGAAAATAATGATTATCGGTATTTGCTTTTGTTCCTGCAACGAATTTTACAGCTGATAGTAAACATGAAGGAACATGCAATCTCATAAAAAAATACATCCTTGTTGCTGATACTTTGACTGATCGTGCACATTTTACTGCAACCGGTGTGCTGTTTGTAATACATGTATATAAAGAGAAGTCATCTTACCTTTTATTCTCTTGTGTTTTGGGATTCTGTCGCCGTAATGCTGACTCACTCACACCGTTCACTGATTTACTTTTCGTGTGCTACATGCTTTTATTAATCAAATCCCAACCCTTTTCCCAGGGAGCCAATCAGCAGCAAGGATCACTAACCCCTGCAGCTCCGACTGATGATGTCACATTAGTGTGTGTGACTCCAGGGCTATTTTTGTTTTTTTTGTCTTTGTGGTTTGACTTTACACAACTAAACTGTACTTGGCTGCGCACATTTACAGATAACAGTTTCTACATCAGTACGATGAATTATTAAAAAAATTTCTTATAAAGTGACTTCCCCACTATAGCCGAGGAGTGGGGAAATATGTTTTAAAATGAGCACAGTCAGCTGTACAACAATTACACACCCATTAGTCTGACTGTCCCCTTGACACATCATCACTTTTAATTCTGCAACTGAAGCTGTAAACTTCAATTGAAGTGGCTCGCCCATGTTATTGTGAACAATCCCTTTTTTTTTTTTTTTTTTTCTGTTGCGCAATCTCATCAATTACAAGTGGCTTCTGAAAAAGTTGGCTGGAGGGAGCTGAAGGCAGTGAACAGGAATGCAGTCAGAGTTTTGGCAAGTTTCTGTCCGGTTAGCAGTGCGGCACGGAGACGGCTCTCCTGAGGTGTCCTGATTGGTCGGGGTGAAATAGTTCCTCTAGATTTTTAGGCTTCGTTCACACGGTTTAATCGCATTCGTTTTTTCAGGTCAGATGTTTGGGACAGACTGACATAGACGCGTCCGTAGAGATACGACTGGAATCCCATTTCAAACCACCTCCAGATGTTGTTTGGATCCGATTTGCAAAAATCATATTTCATGTGGTTTTTTTTTTTTCTGTCCAGACTTTAAAACATCGCTCTATAATAAAATTTGGATATGACAAGAAATGGATTTTGGCTGGCAATCTGAACGAGGCTCAAGAGTACATTTCGACTCCAGTTTCACGTGGAAAATTAATTTATCACCGGGATTATGTCCAAAAACTTCATAACAAATGTGAAGACCAATTTCCCCAAACTTGATTTAGTATTTCATAATTCTGAATTGTTTATCTTGGTTAACCGAGATGGTTGCTTGGTTACTTACCCAGTATACAAAAAGCTAGTTCCCAAAACGAATTACTTTTTTTTTTTTTCAATCAACATTAATTCTTGTTTTTATGCTGATATAATCAGTACATCTGAAGTGTGTTTCAGTCAATTTAATCTTTTTTTTTTTTTTATATCGTACAATATTGCAAATAACACAATGCAGAAAAGAACAAATAAACATTTCTGAAGAGTTCAATGTTTGTATATGTTTGATTAACAGACAGTAGAACACCAAGAAGTCGTCGAAATACTGTACATATGCAAAAAAAAAATAAAAAATACCCAAAGTTTCCGTTTAATGAGTAAAAACAAAGACAAAAATGGCAAAACCACCCAACTTTCCGTGTATGTGATGATCTCGGCTATGTACATATGAAATGTGTCCTTTATCTGAGACGTACATCCGGCGTGTGGTCCGGGAGGACGGATCGTCCACGCCGAACCGGCTCTACGGGGAGAACGTGGTGGTGGTCTCGGTGTCGGTGGCCGCCGAGCTCCTCCTCCTGCCACAGGTGTACTTGAAGAACCTCTGCTGACTCAGGCAGCCCAAGTCCTTCAGCAGCTTCATGAGGTCGTGGCGAAACTTCACGCCGATGAAGCCGTAGACGAAGGGGTTCAGGCAGCACCTCAGGAAGGCCACGCACTGGGTGATGTCGGTGGCGTACAGGAGATTGTTCTCGTAGCTGCAGTCCTCGGTTCCTCCTTTCGCGGTGACAATCGTGGTCCAAAACAGGACCACGTTGTACGGCATCTGGCAGACCAGGAAGACGGCGACCACGGCGAGGATGACCTTGATGGCCTTGTTCCGCTCGAAGCCGCGAGCCTGGCAGAGGGTGTGGACGATGCTGCTGTAACAGAAGGTCATGATGAGGAGGGGGACGATGAACGCCAAGACAATCTGGCTCACATGGATGCTGACCCGGAGCGGGTCCGAAGAGCTGGAAAAGGGCGTGCAGGTGTTGTTGTTTAAGTTGGTGTACACCATTTCCGGTATGGAAAAGACCAGCGCCATCACCCAGATGACGGCGGACGACACCTTGCTGACGAACACCGCTTCGGAGCGGTGGCGGTGAGCGGAGATGGCTTTGGAGATGGCGAAGTAGCGGTCCACGCTGATGAAGGAGAGCAGGAACATGCTGCTGTAGAAGCTGACTTTGTAAACCGTGTGGATGGCCTTGCACAGCATCAGGCCCAGCATCCACTTCGCCATGGAGTTGGCCGCCCAGAAGGGGAGCGACAGGGCGAGGAGCAGGTCGGCGAAGGACAAGTTGAGCAGGTAAACGTCCGTCATGGTCCTGAGCCGCTTGAAGTGGAAGACGGTGAGGATGACCAGCAGGTTTCCCGCCAGCCCCAGCAGGCAGATGACGGTGTAGAAGGTCGACATGAACCAGAGGCGGAACTGGCGGTTGGGTTCTTTCAAGCACAGTTCGGGAAAGCCGTCGTAATCGAAGCTGGAGAAGTTATAGGCGTAATCCGAGTAGTTCATGATGGTCACATTTTCTGCATCTTTCTCCAAGACAATCATGACTGTAATCAGAAGCGGATAAAAGCGAGCACTTTAAATATGGGTTTGCATGATTAGCAAATCATTGCATTCTCCTTTTATTGACATTTTTAACGGGGTTGTACAAAGTTGTAGATCTGAGAACCGACTCTCCAGGATTGTGTCAATGGCAAGCAAAGTAGTTGGTAAAGCCCCGAAACCACCTGACCTAAGCAGTATCCTGCCATCCTCTCTTTGAGCTCTAGGAGGCGCTACTGGGTCTCGTTGGCAACTAAAAATTTTAATTTTAGAAGTCCTTCATCTGAACTGTAATCAGGTGGCTGTTTTACTATGTGCTCATTTAAAAAAAATTATTATTATAATTATTATTATTATTATTATTTTTTATATGATTGGTGAGACTTCCTGTCTGGCTGGTGGAAAATGTGCTCATTGAAAAAGGGACTCAGTTCCTTATTCTTTATCAAAACAATCTCAACTGTAGTAATGAGTCATAAAGCATGCAGTCACCGACTGCCTCCTTACAAATATAATTTATTACATGTTGGCATAGGCTGCACTATCAGGCAGAGAACTTTTATCGATCGTGTTTGTTCGATCTCACTTACAATTGTTTAACAGAAATGTGTTTAAAATACCACCATTGCTATTATTCTGGTTTTCAGCGGCGATTGTGGTCGGTTGAGTTACTTCAAATACATCGTTGGCTGATAAATGTCTTGAGACACGTTGGTTTAAAAATACACGCGGAGCACCTCACAGGACACGTCTGCGTGGCCACGGCGTGCGCCGTCCCCGGTGTCTGACTTTCAGTCTTTAAAAGACGAGACACTTTTGACAAACACTGTAATGAAATAATCTCACTTCCACGTGAATTTTAAACATGCAGTAGTAGGAGTATTGGACCGTGTTATCACTCTCTAGTAGACACACTGTTTTTTTTTTTTTTTAAAACAACAACAACAAAAATTACATTAAAATTTTTGTTAAACACAATAATTTTTTTAATGTTCTTTTAAATTGTGCTTTCATTCACCACATCACAAACATCCTCCTTTTAAAGGCATCTTTGTTAAAACCTGATAAGTTACTTACCGTTGACAGCTGTCATGTTGCCTCCGAGGAGTTCACTGCAGGTAAAGCCACCGAGCTCAGATGAGATGAATGCCAGCGTTTGATGGTGATTTCCCTTTGTTGAAATGAAGGGGGGTAAAAAAAACAACTCACCGAAACCCTTTTTGTTCCTTGGCCCTCGAACATCACGTGATGAACTCGGAGCGCCACAAACTCAAACTTAAATAAAAGAAATACGGATAAAAAATTTTTTTTTAAAATACTTCTTTCAATTACTTCTGCGTAGAATACACCACGCAGTTAAAGTATGTACATTAGATCAGTTCAGACTCCGGTGGCGTCCGACGTTACATGTTTGTGTTTGAACTCAAGAAAGATACAGACTGACCACTAAGTTGAAAAAATACATAAACACATAACCGCTTCCTGTTGTTAGTTTCAAATTCCTTTATTATCCGTCTCTGTTTTGAAGGATTATGGCATTCCCTCTATGCACAAGCAAATATACAGCAGGTTTTTGTTTTTTGTCTTTTTTTTTTAAAGATGTTATTTATGAAAGTTTTGGCGGTTTTGATCAGTTTTCAGTTGTTGTTAAACACCATGAATCATGTTTCCATGAAAGTGGACAAACTGAGAAGTAGCATCGAGCATGCAAATGAGCTATTTCAGGGAAAACTCGTCTTCGATAGTGTCGCTACGATCGATCGAAGCGTCACAGACTTTAAAATATATATACGGCTTTTAGTGGAAGGTTTTGTTCTTACTGCGAGTTGTTCACTTGCTGTGTGGTTGTTGTTTTTTGTGCTGCTACACTACTCAGTCGTTGTTGGCCTGGACGGCAGACGAGGACCTCTGCAGAGCTAACCAAAACCCTCCTTCCCCTTCCCCCTCCCCTTATCTCCCCTGTCTTCATAGAGATCTGCAGTCTCCTGCACACCTGTATCTCTGTGGTTGCGGTTTTGGTACTTTCACTTGAAGGAAGCGCCAACCGCACAGGCACCAAAAAAAAAAAAAAAATGATCGGTCTTAGTGCAAAGGCACTTCTTTCACTTTACAACTAAAGCACTATCAAAAATGTGATCATTACACCTCCATCTGAGGCAATCCAAAAAAAAAAAAAAGAAGCAGACAGACGGAGTTAAAAAAAAACCCTCATCTGGTCTGGTGACGTTCCTCCTGAAACCTGAAGCTGATGTTTGCTGCACGCTCGGGAGGAGCGCTGCTAGTTCTGCACTCAAAACAGGAAATCAGAACAATTCCCTCTCATCTTACCCACTTCCCCTTACCTGTACTGTGCAAAAGGACAAACATGCTGTGTGCGAGCACCCTGTACGCCGCAAACGCGGAGGTTTGATGTGCGACGAACGGTTCTTGCAGCGACCTGTCACTTCGTGCACGTTTGTGTGCCTCAAAGGCAAAAAGTAATACTTCATCACCCGATCGCGTCTGTTTGAGCTGACGGCGAATTACTTTTGCATCATTGCCTCGAATTGTTTGCATTGATCTGGATGAAACGGAAGAGAAATGTGGGATTTTGTTTTCTGCCACGTGGTGTTTGACTGGTTCACTTTTCTGCTGCTGCTGCTGGTGGGAGGAGGAGGTGTGTGTGTGTGTGTGTGGGGGGGTTATTGGTAAAGTGGAGAATTGTCACCACCAAAAGGATTTTTATTCTGATTTCTGGTGCCTGTCGTTAGTCCGTAATTTTGTTGTTTTTCAATAATAGGCTTCTTATGTTTTAGGTTGTTGTTTATGTCATGTCTTCCCCGAGAAATGTTTGTTTACAAAGTCTAAAAGGCAAACGGCAATGTCATTTTTGTTTATTTATTTCAATTCTTCAATGAAGACTCTTTTGTGAGGCGCATTTTTTAACTATATGCTACGAAGAAAAAAAGACAATTACTCTTTCTATGTCAACGGAAAAATCACGATCGTGACAGACCTCCATGCTTATAGAGTAAATATATATTTCACTCATAGGCTTTGTATATCAAATTTTGGTTTGCAGAGGTTCAATGTTCAAATGAAGACTTCTTCCTAAGGTTTATTATTAAACCATGGTTGAGCTTTTCATGTAATAGTGGCATAAAATGAAGAGGAAAAAGACCCATTATTGTTTTCATGACAATAATTGTCAACTGAAAAGTCCTGATCGTGACAGCCCTCCGTGTTCGTAGTTATTATACATTTCTATAATCTTCTACTGAAGGATAATCACCGACAATCAAAGTGAAAACTTTTTCTTCTTTTTTTTTTATGGTAGAAAAGTTTATTGGTATAAATATGCAAAAAAAGAAATTCATTTTAAGACTGCATGTATATGACTGTTCGTCAAGCTGTTTTTTTTTACGACAACATGAAAATCCATGTTTAAGCAAAACCTCGTTACACTGTGTACACACTTACGGTACATTTAAAATGTTTTCTGCTGAAAACGGCAATATTGATCATAACACAGAAATGTTCTAAGCGTACTGCTTTTGATTTGATTGACAGCTAGCAAACTTGAGAACACTGGTAGTCGAGCATTGTACAGCATTTGATGATCACGTGATATACTTCCCTGGGTGGACTGGGCCGGCCCAGGGCAACCAATGCACAAGTATGATAAAAGAAAAAAAAGAAAAGAAAAAAAAAAATGCTGATAATAAATAACAAAAATAACTACTACTAAAAACTACAAACTCCTGAGACAATACTGTCACTGTAATACTGATACAGAGAGTAAACAAATATTCTCCCGCCGAGGAGATGGTCACTGAGCTTCACTCTTCACAAGTATGCCAACTTATTTTAAAGAATTGCAACATGCAAAAATAACAATAAAAGCAACAATGACACTACAATACAAAGGACAGAGTTAAATATAACACTGAGCAATGTTTGTTTTTTGCGTGTGACGGGTATTTTTTTTTATTTTTTTTCATGTAGTTGCCTGGCGATCTGGCATCGGCCAAACATAGTGCGAGAGATATGCATCAATATGTGCTGAACGGGGCCTGTATGGGTTCTTCCAAATGGCAAAATGCGGCCCGTGGAGAGAATATAGTGCTTTCACATGATTTGTTGTGGCACACATTAGCAGCCATCGACATTTAGACAGGATCATTGCTTTGTCGGCTTTAAGTGCTTTTTTTTTTTTTTTTTTTGTGTCTGGGTTCAAAAACTCTGCTGAAAGGTCGTCTCGGCCTCCAGCTTTGTTAAACATTGAGCCCATCCGAACACTCTTTGACAATCTGAGATGATTCTGTGCAATATATCTGAAATCGGAGGATGATGTCGGAAAGGCCTGAAAATATGACAGCCGCGCGGGCGCAGCTCACAGACGGTCCCGGCGTCGGGCTCAGTGCGGCGCTCTGGCCCGGCCGGGCCCCTCCGACGGCTCGCTGGTCGCGGCGTCCTCCGTCTGAGCCGAGGTGGTCTCCGAGCCCGTGTTGCTGTCGCTGGTTCCCTCCTCCATGGCTCCCTCTGGGACGCTCTCCTTGTCCTCGGACGCCCCCTCCTCGCTGCCCGGCTGAGCCTCGGGCTCCTCCGAGGCCTTCGGCTTCCCTGAATCGGAACGAACGAGAAAATCACAAAACGGCGCGGGGAGGCCGACGAGCACACGAATGCACGCCGGTGTGTCTCACCTGGTGCTTCGGCGGCGGCGGGCTCGGCGTCCTCGCCCTCCTTGTTGCTGCTCTCCCCGGCACCGGCTGGCTGGGGCTTGCTGCCGTGCGTTGCACAAATGTGTTTGTCTTCCTCCGCCAACACGCAGGTGGGGGCCTCCCGCGAGCCTCGGTCTCCGACATCCTTGTCTCGCTCTGCCATCCGTTTGCGGGCTGCCTCTTCTGCTGCAGCGATCTCTGAAGAAATCTTCTCCATGTCCACCTCCACCTTCATGCAGCACAACTAGAAACAAAAAACTGACACTTACAAACTTCAGGTTCAAAACAAATTCTGAAATTACCAAAAAAAAAATTAATAATCCAACTGAATGAGCAGCTTTTCATTTTTTATTTTTTTTTACTCCAACATATTCAGTCTTGAAAATATCTGTCAAGTCAGTGAACGGAGGCTCTGCGGAGGCTAAATGGCGCCGCCTGTTGTAAACACTGGACATTGCGTTGAACTGCACAGAGCCGCTTCTCACAACAACAGTTATGACGGCTACAAATCGTAAACGATGACAGCTATATGATTGCCAGAACATGTGGACGGAGTTAGCCGCAGCTGGTGGCTGCGAGGCAGACGGGAGGCTGGCGCGCAAACAGGGCTGCACACTTCATGCAAAAATGAAGCTCGCATGCAAGTGAGCAATGACCGAACTCGACGTGAAAAAAAAATCAAATAAAAAAAAAAAGAAAAAAGACGCCGTACCCGTTTGAGCTCGTTTGTGAACGACTCTGTGGCTTCGATGAATTTTCTTTTCTTGTCCTGGTGGCGGTCTTCAATCTGAAGCAACTCTGCCTCCAATTTTCTCTGCGATACGAGACACACAGGCACCACAGTTATTACCAAAAAAGGCAGTAAAAAAAACAACGACAAAGCTGTCAAAGTCAGAAAGCGGTCCGTGATGTGGCATTTTGAAAAAGATGGCGACGTGAGCCTACCTGATGTACCATCAGAGACTGGACCTGGCGTTTGAGGACCTGCATGCGAGCGGTGGTCACGACGGAGCGCACGTCCGGTACGACGCTCTCGCTGAGGATCTCGCTGATCAGGCGGTGGTTGCGTTGGAAACGAGCTGCAGCTGAGTGCTTTATTGAAAAGCCGTCGTCGTAATCTGAAGACCAACAAAATGTCACATCCCAGTTGAGAAACATAGTTGTATAATAGAGTTTCACGGTCTGAGGCTCCAGCGACCTAAAGCCAAACATAATCACGCAAATCCTTCTGTAAGAAGAACCTGTAAACAGGAGGAGCGTAATGCTCAATATTTATACAGAGTTAAGTATACGGCATTATGTAAAAGCACAACTTTAAGCAGAGCGGGGACGTTATTGTTAGGTAAATGGGACAGGCGGTTAATTACAACCCCTCGTGTGCGCGGACAGATGTTTGAAGACGAAGTCTGCAATTTTCATTCATCAGCAAATTCCTCTTTGTCTTAAATGTTTACGTCCTTTTTTTTTTTTTTTTCATTCAAATACAGGATGATGACGCAGGAAGGTAAAAAGCCCAAACACTGAGCCTTAAAGACAACAAACGGCCCCGGTTACGGTTTCCGCACGCTCCGGTGATGAAAAATTCAGTCCAGATGGAGTCAGATTAAGACTTTTTATTTCTTCTCTTATTGGCGTTTAATTGCATTCAGGATAAAAAAAAAAATCCAAAAAAAAAAAAAAATGCAGAAACTTCGGTGCTGTCAGAAGAAGCTTTGCTGGTGTTTGCAGTTTTAGATCTGCCCGAAATTTGCGAGACTGACATCTGTATACAGCTGTGCTCGAGTCGTTTCATTAGAAATCAAAACCAAACCGACAGCGCTAGAAAAATAGCTTGACCGCGTGGAAACCAACAAGAAACGTCACCGGTAGGTCTTGTTGGCTAAATTTGAAAGTAAATTATTTGGGTTGCACAGCATTTAATTTGAACAAATTAACAACAGGCCAAATGTTGGTAGCGCTCCTTTGTGGCTTTGCTCTCTGGGTATCACCTGTGTGTGTGTGTGTGTGTGTGTGTGTGTGTGTGTGTGTGTGTGTGTGTGTGCGTGGAAACTTTTCAGAGCAGAAATGAATCTCCCTCTGCCATGTTGAAACTTTCAGATGTGTTCACACAGGTGCTCTGACACCACAACAGGAAACAGTTGAGGAGAGGATTACATTCAGAAGGTTTGACAAATCTGTCTCGCCGGGTGTGTTTTATCATGCGTAACGCTGTTTCGGGTTATTATGCATTTACACATGTAAAGGAAAACCACAGCAACTCCTTAAAGCGGAAGATTATCCCGATTACATTTGTTTTTCGATGCGACCTCGTGTCTGAGAGGAGAATTTCTTTGTTAATATAGCTCAATCTCCGAGCACGCAGCCACCCGGAGAGTTAAATCTTGTTTAATTATTGCCGTACGTGCCGTCTGTTGAGAACAGAACCCGCTGGGATAGCAGCTTTGACATTTTTATGGTTTGGGCTGTTTCTAAATAGCAACTGTTTTATCTGCAGTTTTCCTGTACATCATTATCTTTCCACTGTAACCCAGCCAGACCCCAGACAAGCATCATTTCCTCGAGGTGGGTGTAACTCAGACGTCTTCTTCTGGTTTGTGTGTCAGTGTGTGTGTGTGTGTGTGTGTGTGTGTGCGTCAGTCGTTTAAAACAACAGAGAAAAGAATGTAAATTTTGCAATTATGCCTAAAAACCGATGCCAAGAATATCTACGAAATCCAAACACTGGCGCAAAACAAAAGGCAAGAATTTTTGTCCCACTTTTGCAACCTCAAAAAGCAGAAAGCTTTTTTTTTTTTTTTTTCCCCAAAAGGTAGCATTACCGGCAGTGTGGATGGCTGTAGCAGTGGAGGAGGGAAAAAGATAACACGTCCTCTGGGTGTGCGGACCGGCAGCTCTGTGTGGTCGCGCGAACAATAATTACAGCTGTCGTCGCTGTGCTCCAAACTTTGGGAGACAAAGCGTTTGAGCCGAAGCGGCCTCACCGTCTGGGTCCTCCGCCGGCTGGATGCTCATGTACGGCTCGCCCTTGTCCAGCCGGGACTGCCTCTGGCGGCTCTCTTCCTCCAGGGCCGCCTCGGCCCGGCTCTTTGCGTTGACGTAGGCCAGGTAGGCCGGCGAGTTGTGGTAGGCCTTCATGCTCTCGTTGTACTCAATCTGCGGCGGAGAAGATGACGGGAATGACGAGGGAAAACGGAGAAGGCAAGCAGGCACAACATGTTGGACCCTTGTTTCTATCAATGAGGGGGGGGGGGGTGCAACAAAACAGGTGAAGGAGGGGTTTACTCGGGAAAGGAATGATGACTGGAGGGTCCCACAAACTGTTTCGGGGGACATGAGCTACTGGTCGCCCCATCAGAAGAAAAAACAACAACAACCAACCATGAAACACCCCCTTGTAAAACAACCAACCTTCTCTGCTTCGTAGTCATTCAAATAATCCTGTTTCTCCTCATCAGTGAGGTCCCTCCACATGCCACCGATTATCTTCCCAATTTCCCATAGCTTCAGATCAGGATTGGAGGCTTTTACTTGATCCCAAACCTGGTGATGAGAACCAGACATGGGTGTTGGGGTTGGGTTGGGTTGGAGGGGCTTTGCGAAGGTTATCTCTTTGCAGAGAGGTCACAAACCAGAGGAGGCCGTGTGCTTTAAACTCCATCTCCAAGTGGACAAAATCCCACTACCAGCGACGTTGACACTCTGAGCTAAATACCTGGCTTATTGTGACTTCACACCTACCTCCGTAAACAGCCACTAGCTTTGGAAAAACAAAATGTACATCTTACTTGCTACTGAGTTTACAGAATATGTTCAAATCAAAGCATCGCCGTCTTCCAGCAGAGCACACGATGGCAGCAATTTCTCGCAGCGTACCTACCTTTCGACTGTATCTCATGTACGGCATCAGGGGCTTATCGGGCGGCTTGGGTGGCTTTGGGATATTTATTCCAGAGGAATTCTGGGAAAGAAAGAAAGAAGTCACAGCTGCTCCTGGGTGACCAGGAAACCATTTAAACACTTATTACTGAGCCAGGCTGAGGCTTGAGAAACCAACCGCAGGTCAAATCAAACTTGGACTCAAATACAAGATGCATCAAAGTGTAGTTTCTTATCACTTCAGTTAATTTAATGAATGAGGCCCCTAAACAAGTCAGGAACAGCACAGGGGTACAAAAGAATAACACTGACTGTGAAAAAAAAAAAAAAAAAAACAAAAAAAAAAAAAAAAAAATCTCACTTAAGCGGAGATTTGCCCACTGCGACACATAATGCCATTATCAGAGTCAGCCAACCACAGCTTGCACACAGCGACTAAATTACTGCTCGGCAGCCAGAGCCGTGCCGGGAGGCGAGTCCGTAGCGCCATGGCAACGGTGATGGCATGGGTTACTCAACATGGCTGTCAGAAATGCAGACTTTTGAGCAGGCAGGTGGTATTTGAATAGACACAGATGGGACTCTCGGGCCGGTCTGAGGGAGTTTGGGAATGATGTGCATTTTTAGATTCGGTCGCGGTAAATGGGATGAGCTCGGCTTTTCTCACACCGACTATTCTGCAGCACGTGCTTTTTTTTTTTTTTTTTTTTTTTTTCTTTCTTCTCTTTTCTTTTCTTTTTTGAACAGTGGGAAAGCAGAACCGCTCCGAACAAAGCAAAAAGGTCCGTCTCGTGAAACGCTCGCTCGCACGGGCTTCCGCAGATGTGTTTGATTTCTGCCTTTTATATTTCCAGTCACCTCGTTGTCCTCCCGTGTTAGTACGCCTACCGTTACCCGACTGTTGCTGCTTTGGCTCCCACCCAGTCGGTAGTTGTTGTAGGCCAGATGGCTGTACGGGTTGTACCCCACAAACCCGGCAGTGTTGGGCATTTGCTGATGGAAACAAATGAGGCAGAAAACACAAATGAGAAAAGACGTGAAATAAGGAGGAGGAGGAGGGCGGTAATAGCCCAAGAGCAAAACAAATAAATAATTAAAAATAAAGAAACGAATGAAAGAAGCTGAGAAAATGCAATATAGAGAAAGTTGCACAAAAAAAAAAATAAATAAATATATATATATATATATTCGAAGAAGCATTAACGTCAACATCAGATCATCTGTGGTGGGATTACTTACAGTTGTAGGGGCAGGCGGAGGAGGGGGGGCGTAGGATGGTCTCTCTGTTGTGAATGGAAAATGAAACATCAGCTGCAGATCATTTAATAATAATAATTCATCTCAAACACCCCAAAATACAGGAAAAACAAATCACGAAACACCCCGGGAACTATCTGTGAATGACAAATTAGACACGTTTGGGGTTAAATAAGCAGGTCTGTTGTGTTTAAATATGCATTTTTTTCTTTTATGAGTCATCACCTACAAAGAGCTTTAGCATCACAATTAGCCGGCTTTAAAAAAAAACTAAAAAAAAACACCTTACTTGACATTTTTTCTGCAGGGAGGAGGAGGAGGAAGGAGGAGGTGGGAGGAGGTGTCACTCTGATCCCGTCATCGGAGCTGCAACACACACATGTTCAGAGCTGCACAGCATTTCATACACAGATGTGTCGGACGCGCAGGTTCAAACGCAAAAAAAAAAAAAAAAAAAGCACACAAAGAATAAAAAGAGGAAAAAGAAAAAAGATGGTGATCGTTCAGACAACAAGGCAGGCTAACGCTGGTTAGCATCGCCGCTAGCTCCCGGTTCTATATATATATATATATATATATATATGAGCAAAAAAAAAAAGATCAGGGTTGCGTTACCTGCTTCTTAATCTGTAACAAAGCGGATGAGACAACGAGGTGATTTAACAGACGAGTCTTCCGCGTTTTTAACCAAAAAAAAAACGGACGAGTTTAGCTACCGAAGCTAACGTTAGCCACTAGCCGGGTAGCAACAACAAACAAACAAACAAACAAATAAAAAAAATAACAAGTCAACGAGCGCGAGCCGGCTTTGAAATTGCGCTTAATTACAACGTTATCGCGGCAAAATACCCCCATCGGCGTTTGTTTTGGTTTTTGGGGAGAGAGAGAGAGAGAGAGGAGGGTTTAAATAACATGCACCAAAAAAAATAAAATAAATAACGGTTAGCTCGCCTGTTAGCCGAAGCTAGCTGAAGGGGGAAAAAAAGAAAATGACACCTGGAGATTTTATGAGCACGCGGCGACAACGTCGAGAGAAACGGAGGTTTAAATCACACGTTATTTATGATGTTACGATGAAGTGATGGCCGAGAAGAAAAAAAAAAAAGAAAAAAAACTCACCCTTCAGATTTGTTTTGAGTCTGAGTCCCCCCACCACGGAGGGTAACGTCTTTTGATACGGTGGGGGTGAGGAGGAGGGGGGGGAGGAGGAGGAGGGAGGAGGAGGAGAGGCTAAACACAGCTAGTTCTGGAGTCCCCCCCCCCCCCCCCCACAATAAACCAATGAAACGGGGTCCACTCATATGATTCCTGCAGAATCTTCCAGAACTGCACCCCCCCCTCTCTCCTCCTCCTCCTCCTCCTCCTCCTCCACCACCCTCCTCCTCCTTATTACAGCTGTGTCTCTGGGCTGCTGCTCAGCTGCTCATCGCCCCTTTCGTCTGCTGCTGCAAGCTGTCACTCATTTCTTCAAGACAGCAAGACATATGACTCGTGAAACGAGCTTTATTTTTTTTTATTTATTTATTTATTTTTAAATCTGCAAGGTGTGCATGTGCAGAAAAAAAAAAAAAAGTTGGCCTACATTGGTCACCCTGAGAAAAAAAAAATACATCAGCATCACGTCGAAAAGCTTGTGCTAAATGTTCTGCAACTCTGGACCCATTCATTTCTACAACAAAGGGGTAAAACGCTCAGATTGTATTATTAAAAGAAGGTGGAATTATTTATTATGTCACCGTTACCCGTAAATTGCATTATGGACGCTTCACGGGCGATAAAACTGTTGAGAAAACGAGGGTTTGCCCCCTTTTCACTGCTGGCCGTGTTGTTAGAACTGAAATACTTTGCATTCTTGTTCACATTGTCCGAGAGCCGCTCAGGTCAGTAGTTGTAATAGTGTGTTCCCCAAAGATAACAACCCAAAGCCGGCGGGATTTAGCCTACATCTCTGTCCATTCAACCCGAATACTCCTTGTTTTGGATTTGTTAATTGGTTGTGTTCATTGTGACCCCGTTTCTGTCTTGTTTACACTGCACACTTGAGAGCTTAGTCTCTTTCTGCTTGACCTGCACGCTGCGCAATATGCATTCAGACACTGTTGTGATCTCGCCTCCAGGTGTGGCGCTTCACCTCCTTTTCATTCGCCACGAGATGGCAAAACGGAAAGCCGCTACCGGACGGGACCGGGGGGAGCGGATTCCGCGCGAGGCGGGGCGGGGCGGGGGCGGGGTAGGGCGGGGAGGGGGGGGAGACCTTGTCGGACACCTGCAGGCGGAGTACGTCTGGAGGTAAGAGGGGTGGGAGGTCACATGCCTCCCGTAAACTACTGTGGACACTCGCGCATGGGGGCCTCCCAGGCACAGCTGTGGCGGTTGTGGATGCCCGGGGGGCAGAACAGGGCCCGTGACATTTTGAATTAATCAGAGGAAAACCCGGTAAAGCTGCTCTCCGAGCTCAGATCCAGACCCCGCTTCTTAAGCCTTGTCGAGCTCTCCAAAATAGACTCAGGCAGTGGAACTAAGCAGACTTGAAAGTTTGCTCTGGTGGTGAATGGTGGGGATATTTTTAGAAGCTTCAGCAGTCAGATTATTATGATGTATCTTTCCAGAGGTATTCCTCGTACAATCTGCCGTGAGTATTAGCATTAACCTGTCAGCTTTTTACGCCAGGCTCGAGGAGGGAGGGGGGGCATACAGTGTTGGATTTCGGTGTGAAAAAAGGCTTCAACATTCATGTGTGAATCTGTGAAATCGTCCCGCTTCACTTGGCTGCTTTCATAAATTCACAAAAGTCCACTGAAAATGTTTTGATTTCTGCATTTGATCCGGAGAAAAACACTTTGACCTTTTTTTTTTCTTTTTTTTTCAACCTTTGATAGAAAAGAAAAAAAAAAAAAACAAGCACCGCTGACACATGTTGATCCTTGTAACTCGAGATGTTTGTGAAGTGCATCCTGGTGCACCTGCAACCTTTCATTCAAAGGCTCGTTTCCTGTTTCATTTTGGCAGCAGTGTCTATCACTGCTTTCTGCTGATTTGGAGCTCAAAGGTGGATTCTGCTGCACGTCACTTATCTAACAAATCGCATGTAAGCATTCAGTAAAGTCAAACATGACCGCTCCTTTTTTTGTTTTGTTTTTACATCGCTACAGCTACAACGAGAAGAGCCTGACCGATGCGGACATTTAAAAAAAAATATATATAATAGATAAATTAATAAACATTTAAATCATAAGCACGTTATATGAGTAAGCATTTGAGATAACGTCACAAATTTAGATAGCCGTGATATTTCGAGACCAAAATATTTTGCAGAAAATTAGACCTAAGCAAGTAAATATAACTTTTAACCAAAAAAGTTTGTAAAGTTGTTTAAAAAGAAAAAAGGATATATTATATGCTAGATTAGATAAAATAAAAGTCAAATACTCCAAAAAAATCGGCCTCTAAAACTGACAATTAAAAGAGGGAGTGAGTACACGTCAAATTTTGTGACAAATTATTGGGGAACTAGTTGCAGGGAGTCAAATCTGAGGTGGTGGGGAGCTTCGACTGTGTTGTCGAGGGCAAGAAACGTGTGTTTTCGACGTGCGTTTCATGTTGGGGAACCTCGTTGCCATGGCGCCACACTTCAGGTGGTTTTACGGCGAACGTTTTCCCCTCAGACGCCTCAGAAGGTCCCAGTAGAACTCGGCGTTGACGGTCTGACTCTGGGGGACGAATTCACGGTGACACAACAACACAGCGCCGACGTCAAAGAAAAACCCACCTGGTGTCTGCCGACCTGACGCGCCTTCTGAGATCTCGCACGGTGAAGCTCCGCCCCCTCTTGAAACGTTGAACGTTGAAAAAAAATTAGGTGAAGCAGTGTGATGATGTGGACAAGCTTTTATTATGCATATCAAATTGATTTAAAAATAGATCTAAAATAATCTGTCAGAAGTGACTCGGTCTTTTATGGTACATTTTTGTAGGTTGTGTTATACAAGCGTAACTTAGCAGGAACGCTTCAATTAAACATTTTTTGTTTTTTAAAAACACCTTTGAAAAAAATATATCTTTAACACTCCAATACCGCATTAATATTCAATAATACACGCCGGTACCGAAATCTGTTCATTCAGTACTCCTGCTGCTAATAATAACACCAGCTGCACTGTAGTTTCTAAAGTGTTTTAATCAATGTATTACAATGTGTACATTTTCATCAGGTAAACATTTGCAATGTAAATGATCATTTCATTGATTGAAACTATATTTCAGCTCTCCGATCACTTCAGTGTTTGAGTATAGCGGTCCTGTTCGGGACGAGATAACACGAGACCTCAGCTGTTTCCGAGCCCAGTCCATTGGTATGCATGCAAACGTTACTTCATATCTTCTACACATCGACAGATAATATCAAACGCCAAACAGGGAAACGGTCTACTCTCGAGAAACGCAATTACAGTTCAGTACAGCAAAGTTAGAGATCAAGCAACTTACTACGAGCTTAAATACACCGTTTATGTAGTTAGAAGGGCTTCACAGAAATCAAAAGCCTGAACCGTTTGCCTCTCTCTCTCTCTCTCTCTCTCTCTCTCTCTCTCTCGAAGATTACAATTGTTTTAACAGAGAAACGTGTTTTGGATGTGTTCAAGTCGCACTTCACGAGTTGATGAATTATATAGATAGGGTCCTGCTGGAATGGTCTTTGTGCGCATGCAGTTCACTGAACGAGTATCGACGTCTTTGTTTGCTGTGCTCGTCGTCTTTGGAAGGATTCTTGCAGTATTTGGTTTTTGATCCTTTTTTTTTTATTATTTTTTTTTTAGCTGTATCATTGATTCTCCGCCTGTAACCTCCTCCGTCTACCTGTCTGTGTTTCGGTGAACTATCTTTGGATACGTTTCTGGGGTTTTTTTTTGGTTTATTTTTTTGCTGCACGTCGGGTGACATAACTCTGTTTTCCAGCGAAGGTTATCAGTGATTAGATTAAATTCCTTGCAGTGTGTAGTTGTATTGGTCACTGGGGACAAAACGTGCGGAAACCTGACTGACTTTATCTACGACAGAATAACTACGCCAACACAGAGACAAGAAAAAAAGAAAATACTTTTGATCATTTGACCACGAGGTGTTGAATCTATGGGAAATTGATTGTCTTTTTTTTTTTTTTTCTTCCAGTTTCATAAGTGAGTTGTGTAGCAAAGTAGAAAAAACAAAAAACGGCAAACTTTCCTCCAACCCGGCTTTATACCGAAGAATATAATACGCCCGATTGGTTTGTCTACTAGAGGGTAAAGTTTAGCTCTGCCCCGTGAAAAGATACCTTTGGTTTAAACACCAAAAACCACGTAGTAAACACTAGTCTGTCAAGTGAAAGTGGAGGAGCGAGCGGTGAATCTTGACTCGATCTCATTGGAAATCTGAGGACACTATGCCCCGCCCACTGTTAGCAGAAACCTGACTGCACCGCAGGCCTGTCAATCAAACAGACACGCCCCCGAATTTGCTGACTTTTAGAGGCCTAAAATCTTGTTGGTGATGGAATTCTTGTCAGATTGACTGCAGAGATAACTAATAAGAAGGAATTGACTTCTTATTTTATTGAGATAAGTTGAATGGGAGTCTATGGAGTTGGAGCCAGCCCCTAATGGCCTTTGGTGGTATTACACTTTATGGCACTTCCGTATTAGGGGAAGGTGGAAGGCTACATACACTTTTATGTACAGTCGTATCGGCAAAACATGACACGGACACTGCGTCCCTCTCGTGGATTGACGGGTGTATTACATGCTTCGGATGTTTCCTCAGGATGTACTGAAAATACATGAGAAAAAGGGATAAAAAATGGTCAGGTTTTTTTTATCAGCTATTTCCAGATTACTCAGAGAGCAACTACTTTTCACACTTAAAAGTTTTTTTTTTTTTTTTTTTTACTGCTTTACACTTCCAAATACAAGCATTTATGCAAATTCATTTTAAATGCTTCTCTCATTTGTTTAAAGTGTGCAAAAATGAATAACTACTACTAATACTAGTTTTCATGGCACTTCTGTTATTTCCGTTTGGAGCTGAATGAGACTCTTCAGTGGGTTAGGCTCAAATAAGTCATATTTAAAGCTTAACTCATGTTGAGGTCAAATCAAGAGGGTTGGAGATAGAGAAAGAAATAAGAGGCAAAAATCCACGTGTGACCGCAGCTGTCAATATCTGTCGTTATCTTTTCAACATATCTCATATTACTGCACTGTACTTTGGTGGAAGTTCCTGCTTATCACTGTTTTTATCGTTGACTGCTACACCGGAGTCCTCCAAGCGAACGGTCCCTGCGGGAAATCGCGATTTGTGAACGCAAGAATTCAAGAATTAGAAGTTTTGCCGAAGGTTTCGGGCACAATGTAAATCTTTTCAAACAAATATCAACAAAACTTAACTAATCAAAACAAACACATGCTGCCTGACCGGATAAACAGGAAGTGCCGCAGGGTTAACGGGAAATAATGGTCTTATCATTGGATTGAGAAATACTGCGTGTTGAAGTACTTCTTAAACACGCGTCTAAATCATAAAAGACTGCACTTCGATCTTCTGCTTGTGATATGTGTTGAATTAATATGATGCAGTCACACTGTTGTAAAGCTGTTACTTTTAGGATTTCTTTTGTAATTTTGAACCCCACAATTCAAAAAAAGATTGAAGCTAAAATACTTCTGTGATGTGCAGTATGCTTGGTATCAAAAGAAGCGATTACATAATGACTTTTTTTTTTTTTTTTTTTTTTTTTTTACTTTTCCTAATTTCAGCAATTTTGTACGCAACAAAATCACTTAAACCTCTGCAAATTACATCAGAATTTTTAAGCATTTAAGCATCTTTGACAACAAAAATCACCACAAAAAAACCCACTTCTGGAAATCCTGGGGGGACTGATTCGAAGCTTCCTGTCAGCTAAAAGTGGCTTTGCTACCGTTCGAATTATTGTGTATTAAAAACACGTCACGGCAGCAAGTTGAACAACGCCGACCGCCCGGAAACGTTCGGCCGGGTCAGATGCAGCGACGGCGCAAAGCTGATGTTACTTTTTGTATTTCGACATTCACGTTGAAGACACGCGCGGAAGTCCTTCGTCAGCGGCGCGTACAGTACAGACGCTGCTCCTCACCCTCGCTGAGGCTAACTGCTCCGCATCCAATCCCAAACAATACCCCCCCCCCAAAAAAAAAGAAAAAAAAAGTGCAAAAGCCTTTTTTTTTCTGTTTTGTGTTTTTTTTTTTGTATTTTGGCACAATCAATAGCACCAGCAAAGTTCTGCCAAGCAGCCTGTTTGGAGACAAATCCAGTACGTCGCAGCGTATTCACACCAACACGAGAGCACCAGCTGGAGAAACCAGATTATCCTATCAGCAGCGTGCAGAGTTTCAGGCTGCCAGCGGTGCACCAGCGAACCACCGGGTGAGGAGGCAAAGCTATTCTGGGCTCTCGGAGATACCGATTTTCGGACTAATCTCACTTGTCACTTTGGTCTCCGTGGTGTGAAAAGCTTCATCATTTGGTAACTGAAGACAGGCGGTTGTCGCGTTCCTTTCGTTATCCCCCTCGTTTCTTTTTGTTTTTTTTCCCTTTTTGCATCTGCTCTTCCCATCTTTTATTGCTGCTCCGGCGTCGTCGCTGCACTCGACTTTGTGTTTCAGCGAACGCATTTTATGGTTTGCTTTTAACCTACGTTACCAGATGGGCGTTTTTTTTTTTTTTTTTTTTTTTTTTTAACGAAAATGTAGAACAGTAAAATGAGAGCCACAAGTTGCACAAACTGTCTGAAAGACGAGTCCTTTGACGGAGAATCTTTCTGGATTGTCCCGATGCAGTGATTCCAACTGATCTAATGCTCCAGAAAGAATAAAACACACGCTAACAGCTCCTGTTTGATCTCATGTCGGACTACCGGCTGGAGTGAATGCATTTTCCTTTCCTTTTTTTTTTTTTTTTTTTTTTTTTAAAGAATACTACACTGAAGTTTGACTAGAGAAAAACAACACACTCATTACCACAAAGATCACAACTACACTTGTGGAAGTGTGCTTTTTTTTTTCTTTTCTTTTTTTCCCTGCCACCTGGTACTTTAAAGCGCATGTGTCTAAAGACTCCGATCAGTCTGAACTTCACATCGTAGAAACAAAACACAACAAGTGCTCAGAAGACTTTCCAATCGCACGCTCTCGACACAGAAAACAAAAATAGCAAAAGAGCTCCGTTCAATGGTTTCCTTCTTGTCGCAAGAGCTCGAGTACCGTCGGCCTCGGGAGGCTTAAGGATGAAGTCCTTTCGTCATGTAGTTCTACTAATGAGCACCAGTAGCTGGTCCTGCACCCCCAACCCTACCCATCCCTCTCCCACCACTCCCTCCCCCTCTCTCCCTTTCCCCAAACTGCCCCTCCCTCCCTCCTCAATCCCTCAGGGTCGCAGTCATCAACTGGTGGCAGTCCAGATCGCCTCGCAGCTCCAGCGGCCCCGGCAGCCTCATGCCCGTCTTCTGGTCCACGCACCAGCACTTTCCCCGCTGGCCGTCGCGTGCAGGATGGCACTGCGGGCGTAAACACGGACCGGTTATTATTTACTCCTACACGGGCGATGTTTGTGAGTTCATCACTAACTTTTTTAGCTCGTTTTATACACGAGGTTCGATGAAAAAGTTCGGAGACTTTTTTTTTTTTTTTTTTTTTTTTTTCTGCGTTTGCGTACAAACGGAGGCCAACGCGGAGACGTTCACTGAGCAGGGGGAAGCGATGACCTCCGTGAGGAAGTATTCCAAGTGTCGTCTCCTGATCAACATCAGCACCTGAGTTCAGCACGTTTTTGTGACCGCTGGTACGGGAAACATTTGTGATTGAAACTTGGAGCAGAGAAACATCAGATTTTGGGTCAAACTGTGGAAACCGTCCCGCAGGGACCCTCGAAATGTTTCAGAAAGTTTACGGCGATGAAGCGACGAACCGGGCGTGACGGTCGCGTTTCAAGAGGGGGCGGAGCTTCACCGTCCGACACCGAAGAAGGCGCGTCAGGTTCAGGAGACGTCAGGTGGGTTTTCTTTGACGTTGTTTTTGTCCATTTGCTGGTTGCTAGCATGAGTTTAGTGTTTGTTTGTGGTTCTGAGGCTTCTGAGGAAAAACATTCGCTGCAAACCACCTGAACCGACCTGTGGCGCCATGGCAACCAGGGTTCTCCAACATGACAACACATCTGCTCAGCGCATAAAATTTTTTTTTTTTAAAAATCGAATGTTTTCTCTGCTCCAGTTTCAGGTCCACGGTGAAATCAGAAATGTTTCACGTGCCAACGGTCACAAAAACGTGTTGAACTCAGCTGCCGACGCTGATAAAGCGACGTACCTTGAAGTACTTCCTCATGAAAGGTTATTTGTTTCCTCCTCCTCCGTGCGCAACAGGAACAGTCTGTTACCCTTTTCCTGATCACACTTCATATTATTAAATCGATGTTTTGGTTTTATTGCTTAAAACTTGGAATGTTTTGGTTCCTTCTCATTGTTATCAACAAAAAATAGCCATTGTACACAGAGATAGAGATAAACATGGAGGAGAATGTAACAGCTGAGGATATTTACATCAGAAACAAAAACAAGCCAAAAGAGGAGGGGGGAAGGGGGGGGGGGGCAAGGCACACAAACACCACTGGAAATGGATCAGTGTCTGCTGGATTTGTAAATAAACAGCATGCTCTGTTGACGGGGCTAAAATCCGACGAAGACATTTTCATTGTTTTGAAGCACTTTGTCCCGAATCAAAGGTCAGATGGAGTGTAAATTACACCGAGCTGTCATTGAAACTTAAAGTGTGACAAGTCTTTTAAGTTATTTATTTATTTGCCCTCCCCTTACCCCCCCAAACATTCCCCCCTGTGAACAATTCCAGGAATATAAAATTTATTGCGTGTGTTTGCCATAATGATTTAGTCTTAGTTTACAATCTGAGAGCAGCCCTGCCATGAAATGATTCCCAGTTGTCCTTAATGACCTGTGCTTTACTTCCCAATATTTTTTTTTTTTTTTTTTTTTTAATCACAGCTCCGTTTTAGTTAAACAGTAAACAGATGCCTGTGAATCCGAGCAGACAGAGATACTCGAACCACGTTACACAATCGACTCAGCTCAGACTTTTGATGACTGGTGCCGGAGCACAGCTTTTCCTTTTATCACTGACTCCGCGTCTGCCGCTCTGATTGCACGCGCGGGCCTTATCTGTGTTTTCACTGATTATCTGCGTGTTTGCCCAATCTTTGCAAAGGCAGAATAACAAAGCGAAAAAAAAAAAAAGCAGAAAAAGGAACTGCATCCAAAATCTAATTGCATCCATCATGGCAGTAAAGTGATTATTGTCCGACAGTTTAGGACGCAGAGTCTTGATTTCTCAAACGTAAATCACTTTCTGTGCGAGCTTAGAAAAATAAGGTCTTGGCGTTTTCATGACAGCCTGCTTGGAGACACGTTTGTGTTGATCTTGAACCCGGAAGACCGTCTGTCATCGACTGCAGGCACGGTTTGAGTTTTGGTTTTGAAAGGGACCGTATGAAGCGCGAAGATAGGCATTTTTATATGTGTTGGCTGCGTCGCGCAAATTCACAGTTCACCAGCGGTACGCGGCCAAATTGGCTCAGCGTTTCAGTTAAGCTCATGTTGAGTGTTGTGCTTGAAATCGCAGACCTGCTTGGCGTGGAAATCTCCGTTCTTGTCACAGTTGGGGATGGGGATGGTGAAGAGGTCGTCGTGCGTGCGGCTGTTCGAGGCCAATCTGTCCAACGCCCGTTGTAGCTCGGCACGACACGGGGCCTGTAGGAGAAAGACGTTTGGATCTCATGTTCGCTCGCCGGCAAAGTTACCAACATAGACGTACGTAGACATTTCTATTGACACGAGAAAACTCTTGAGAAAACTGTGCAAAATTCTTTAACTTTCGAAAATGGTAAAAACAATTCATGACAAAGTTTAGCCATATACTTAAAAATCAACCATCTTATGTTATCATTCAACTACGCCCGAGTGTAATACTCCCATCAGTGGACTAGAGGGCGCCAAGATCGGAAATGAAGGAAGGGGAGGTTTAAACATAAAAAAAATCACATGGTTGGATTTAGTAAACGATCATACGTTGGGTTGAAACCACGCGACAGCCAACAGCGACGTCACTCGTTGGTTTGTGAACGGCTGTTATGAAGGCTCAAGTTCGGTATTTTGGTTGTCGCCATCTTGCTAGCTAGGAGCAGGAAGTGACCGTAGCACCTGAGTTCCACATGTTTTTGCGACCGCTGGTACGTGAACATTTGTGATTTCACCACGGGCCAGAAACTGGAGAAGAGAAACATCAGATTTTGGGTCAAATTTTTTAGGAGCAAAGTCTTCAACACGCCTGCTTACAATCAAGTGTTCGTGAGCCCATGCAGTGATTTCCACCGATTCCTCTTCTCCACTGTGAGCGGGCGTGTTGTCATGTTGGAGAACCCTGTTGCCATGGTGCCACAGACCCCTCAGAAGGTCCCAGTAGAACTCGGTGTTGGCAGTCTGACTCTGGGGGGGACGTATTAACGGTGACACAACCACCGCCAACGTCACAGAAATCCACCTGATGTCTCCCGACCTGACGCGCCTTCTTCGGTCTCGGACAGTGAAGCTCCGCCCCCTCTTGAAACGTTGAATGTCACTCAGAACACTTCGCCCGGCTTGTCGCTTCATGGCCGTAGACTTTCTGTCTCTGTTGACCATTTCCAGAGTTTGACCCAAAATCTGATGTTTCTCAGCTGCAGATTCACGTGTGGAACTCGGGTGCTGATGTTGATCAACTTGGAATACTTCCTCATGAAGGTTATTTCTTCCTCCTGCTGTGTGAGCATCGCTGTGCTGCGCTGCATTCGAACGCCACAGGGACATTTCCGCAACTTTTTGATCGACCCGTGAACATATACTCAGTACCACACAGGTTTAATTTGTCACCATGCGAAAATAAACTCCTTTACACTCTTATATCTGATAGGAGCATTGTGAATCATCTGCAGTGTCTTTCCAAACCATCATTCTGAAGGATTTTTTTTTTTAAATACATCTGCGCAATCGGGCCGACTGCATCCCAACAAAGACATAAAAACCAAAAGATAATAGAAAATAAATGTCTATAAAGGATTTGGGGTCGTGGTGAACCTGTTCGGGTGGGCGGCCCGGATAAATCTGTGTGTAGGAGGTGGTATCGCTACGTACTCCTGCAACACATATCTGCGTTAGAGCCCTGAAATGTGCGCCTGTTGCTGATTAATGGGGCCGTAATGATGCTCCTCTCGCCAGTCTTAAAACGGCAAATTGATGTTGATGTCAATATGCACCTGAACTTTATTTCACAAGGCCGCAATGAAATGTTACGGTCTGTAAATAAGTAATTTGTACTATTTATAACCCGACTGTTACGCTTGTGGATTTGGAATTATAAAAGCCCAAATGCGAAACACCTGCTGGGGCCGAGGAAGCCCTGAAGCCACAGAGCGGATCGCCGGGGTTCGGCGATTTCCGCGAACACCGATGAGGAAGGCGGAAAGGCGGTTTCTCTCACCAGCACCGCCTTGGTCTCCTCCCTGGCGGTGTTGCTCCTCTGATTCGTGGATTTGGGCGGGTGTCGGGCGAGGGTCTTCTGGATGCAGCGCTTGTCCTGCGGGCTGCACCGGATGTTGCTGTTGTTCGGGTGTTCAAGGATGATCTCGTCCTGCCTTTCCATCGCTAAAACAGAGGGGAAAAAAAAAAAAAAAATTAGCGTCTGAAATCCACTGTCAAACGTGTTACGTGTTCGAGTTTGTCCAAAAACATGCGCAGGGCTTTTTGTTTTACGGTTGTCGGGGCAACCCAATTCGAGCGTAATTTAGGGCAGCGTCCGTCCGTCCCGCTCTGCTCGTCCTCCCTCGTCCTTCGACTTCCAGCTGAACGTGGTGAAATGTAGGCTAAAAAGGAGTCCAGGTTAACCACAAGGACGCTGAGCCTCGCTGGCGCCGCTCTGGGGGGTAATCTGCACCTCAGCTCCTGCCCCCCGGTACTCTTTGATTTCAGCGCCACAGCCGAGGCGCCACGAGCTGTGAGGCTTTTCTTAAAAGAACCGTACCACCCCTGTTCTGCCACCCTTGTGAACATTGTGGTCTGGGCCGCATTCACCTTTGCATCCCTGTAATCCTGCAGCTTTGCGGCCCTGCAGGCACCCAGCTGCTTCCTCAGGAAATACCCCCCACCCCCACCCCCCATCACCCCCTCCCTCATTACTCTCCACAACAACCCCGACTGATGCCAGATGGAGGTTGTTAGAGGGTATCCACACTGTCACAAGTGGGCACATGCGGGTGAGCGTGTGGTTTTTTTTTTTTTTTTTGGGGGGGGGGGGGACATGTAAGACGGGCAGAACGAGGGATGAAAGTGTGTCCCTCTTCGTGCGCATGCATATCTCCCCCTTTCACCTGTGGCTTGAAAGACTTGGCAGCGCTTTGTGCTTTCAGCTCATAACCCAACGGCTTTTTTTTTTTTTTTTTTTTTTTTTTTTTATACACAGACTGGCACAGGAATCAAAGCACTCTGAACTGCGCATTTCCATTTTCTGAAGCAGTTTCTCACTCTGATCACTGAACCAGATCTGAGCTCTGGTTAATATCTCAGGTCACTGCCAGGTATCCAGTTAATTGTTGTTGGCAAAAGCGACAAGGAAAGGAACGGTCGGTAGGCTCCTTAATCTTGCGCAGCCTTTTTCTCAGGCTCGCAGTGCACGAAGGAGTCCAAACCAGTGGAAGCTTTTTCTAGTTCTCAAGCAAGTCCCTCATTTTCTGGTGATGAGTAGAAGTTTTTACAGCCCTGTGACCAGAGTTTCTTTAAACCCTCATAGACAGTCATCTCGCTTGGCTCGGCCCGTCTGGGGGGGGAAGTGTCTCTCGGCTGTTTGTATTTTTAGTCCTGTCGCTGTAAAGCCTTGCCCATCAGCACTTTTCCTCCACAATAAGAGCCAACAGAGTCTCAGCTGCTTCCTTCGTTCCAACTTGTTCTCTCTCTCCTTTTTTTTTTCTTTTTTTCTTTTTTTCTGCCAGTTCACACTTTTTCCCAATTGCACGCTCTTTTCGCAGGGCGAGCCAGAGCGGTTCAGAAGTGGGTCAGGGGTGGCATGTCCTGTTTGCTACCACTGCTGTTTTTCACAAGGGAAGTCCCTGTTTCTCTCTGCGGTTTCATTTGATTTGGATCACCAGCGCTGCGGCGTTGAAAAGAGAACTCCTGCAGGGCGTCATCAGCCCCGAGCCGACACTCTGCGATTTATTGCCCGTCACAGGTGCGCAGCAAAGATAAAGGGAAAGTCTCGAGGAAACGATCATAATCAGGACCTGGCCTTCACCTGACTTCTTTGGTATTTTGGTGCAATGCAATAAGCCAAAGCTAAGTCACCAAAATCCATGGAAACAAAAGAGTTTTTATTACCTCATTTTAATAGCAGAGCATGACGACTCTGATTGGCTCCAGTTGTCTGCATTTGGCTGACAAATTTTGAATTCTGTTACACAATAAGCCGCATCGCTTGCCCAATCAAGTTCTTACCTAAATGTTTGTTTTCACATGTCGACTGCTGCTCTGCCGCAAAGACATCAAATCAGGAGCGTCACTCGTCGTGCAAAAAACTCCTTTACGCGAGTTCATTGCGGTTACATCATTGAATCTACACCGTGACAACGAGTCCAACCCACACATGTGTCTGTTTATATGTTTGCCTTCTCTTTGGCAGTCCGAGGAACGGTGACACGAAGGGGTCATCGGATTTCAGATTCCTCTCTGAGTGGCTTTTAAGGCTGAGCTCGTAAACCCCAAAGACAAATATCCTGCTCAAATAAATATTTAGTTCTGCTCCGTGAGATTGGCAGAGGACTTTTCAGGGCTTTATACTTCCAATAACTCAGATCTTGGCTCTGAAATAGAAAGAGAGGCCATTATGGAGAAAAACATGAGATGCACCCTTTTAAAGGCTGATTACATGCTTTCATTTTAATACAGAAACGCTGGAGATCGTTTCAGGGAACTCAAAGTGAGGGAGATAGAAAAAGTCTCGAAAGCAAGAAGAGCTGCTAAGTAACTTCTTTACAGGATTTGGAACCGAACTGATGTTTTAGCCAATACGAGCTCACATTTCCACCCCGGGTATCTTTATATTGGCGTACGTTTTAGCAGATACTTTTTCTCCTGGGTGATGTTCTTTAATTCAATTCTTTAAGAAACTACAAGAAAAGAAGTCTGATGAAGGAGCAACTTGAAATCTGCTGGATCTCTAGTTTTTGCTGTTTTCATTCATTTTTCTGCTGATGTGGTTATAGGTGTGACCGGTGTGGTTATAGGTGTGACCGGTGTGATTATAGGTGTGACCGGTGTGTTTACAGGTATGACTGGTGTGCTTACAGGTATGACTGGTGTGTTTACAGGTATGACTGGTGTGTTACAGGTATGACTGGTGTGTTACAGGTATAACTGGTGTGTTTACATGTATGACTGGTGTGTTTACATGTATGACTGGTGTGGTTACAGGTATGACTGGTGTGTTTACAGGTATGACTGGTGTGGTTACAGGTATGACTGGTGTGTTTACATGTATGACTGGTGTGTTTACAGGTATGACTGGTGTGTTTACAGGTATGACTGGTGTGGTTACAGGTATGACTGGTGTGGTTACAGGTATGACTAGTGTGGCTACAGGTATGACTGGTGTGGTTACAGGTGTATGAAAGATGACAGAGACGACATAATCCAACTCGGCCTGATCAAATGAATCTCTACTCCTATAAATTTAACGTCCCTTTTCCTCTGCCGGCTACAGGTACCAGGTACTTTTCAGAATTCAGTTTTCCCGTGCCGATCGTACCCTCTGTAGTATCAGCGCTGCATCAGCAACTTCACATCTTCACTGACCAAGACGGGGCTGTTTTAGTATAATTTAGCACTGTTGAGATATTAAGTTAAACATTATCAAATTTATGCACGCTGTTTGTTAGTCCCACCTGCTCTGTCATCTTATTCATTTATGTTTAATTTCTGTCCAAATATAGCCTGGTTTCAGATTATGAAGAAAACTTATTGATTGTAGTGTCGTCTTCATGACACTCGATAGGATCTCTAACGTAAATCCGAGGGGGAGGCGACTTCTCCTAAATGTTTTGTGGCTCTCTGGCAGCCAGCTCAAAAGCCACCTCGGCTTCCTACCAAAAAAAAAAAAGCTCTTGCTTTCAGTCAACACTGGATGCTGCCAGAGTGTCAGCGTCTGACCGTCGGTTTCCAGGCACAAGATTTCTCCGAATCAGTTAATCATCAGCTGATGCCTGATGCTGTTATGAGAACGCTGTTCAAGACTACCGAGGAGAGTCATGAGAGTCTGGGACGTCTTTACGGAGTCCAAGTCAAGGGAAAGACAGAAGTACAGTTGGTAGTAAATCACCGACGCTGCTTCATACAGTTTAACTGATGTCTGTCAGTTTGAGCCAAAAGAGAAACAGACTTAGTGTTGAGAAAGCAGAAATAATGAGAAGAAATAAACATGCCTATTTGAATACTGACTCCTAAACACTTCTATTTAATTTCACAGACACCTTTAAAAGAATATTTCTCCCATTAATGCGCCTGCAGAACTAAGATCACAGGGAATGTAATCGCTCTCAGCAACAGCAGCTTTCTTAACTTTGACTGAAGAAAATAATTCTGTTGCTTTGGCTTTAAAACTGGTGTAATTCTTCAGCCTGAGGCCTGAAGCGCTTATAAGCCAGATATAACACGCACAGACACACACACACGCACACTCATTCGCACACAGGTGTGGATCAGCGACAACAACATGAGTGACGGATGGAGCCGAATCTCCTCCAGATGGATCATCATCAGCATAAACATTATTATTCTTTGTACGGAACAAAAAAAAATCTTGGATGAAAACATGGTCCTGTGTTGAAAGTGAAGTCTGTTTGGGAGGGGGGGAAGGGGGGAGGGGGGGACGCGGGTTCACCACCTCCTCTGAGATTCATATTTTTCTCTGTTTTCAGGAAGGAGTTCTGTTTTTCATCCAGATAAAACCAGAACTCGGCATAAACAGAGCCGAGGTGTAATTTTAAACTCCCATCGCCCGCCTGCGTATTTTTTCTGTACGTTTATTTTCCTGCAGATGAGATGTGAGTAAACTCCCGTCGTACTGAGGGGTAATCCTGGCTGTGTCCATGCACCGCTTCTGCCCTGTGTGATGAGCGGCTCTATGAATAGAGGGGAACCTGCAGCTGCAACTGAATTAGGTCAAACTATTCTGGGTTGCACCATTAACTTAATTTGCACTTGAATATTCTTGTTTTAAAGCGCGCGTGCAGAATCAGGGTCGTGCGAAGAGAGGGGAACTCGCCACTGCGGCATTTTCTGACACACGAATTACACGACAAGTAGTTTCCAACCCAGAGATCTGATTGGTTCAACGGTGCATTTTGGAACGTGCTCAAATCAGCATGACATCACACCCTCATCTAGAAATATCACTCTGCCTTCGCAATATATAGAATTGGAATTGAATTTCTTATAATGTGCAATATAAAGTTAGTTTTTTACTTGTTATAGGTCTATTAATTGTGACCCGTTTGGTGAAATCGGGTCTCTTTTGGTCCTTTATTGTCGCTCCCAGCACCCGTACCGTAACACCGCGGATAGTCGCGCGCTTCAAATCCTAGCGGCGGCTGGCTTGAGTGGTTTGGTTTTATTACGTGATACGGTGCTAAAATCTAAGAGTCCATCGATTTCTTTTTTTCAGCGGATATCTTAGTTCCAACCAGACCGAGCTAGCTCAGCAGTTTAGTTTTTCTATGTGCTGTATTTATTCAGTTTGAGAAACCATCTCCAGGAAGCAATAAAACGGACTTGAAATCCTCTCTGTTGCTAGGGTCGTTGCTAAGGGGTCGGCCTACTTCCCGAGGGAGTTAACATTCGCTTCTACTGACGCGACTGATCGTTTTCCAGTCGTTAGTCATAACCCCGTGTGTTGCCATGGAAACGGAGATGACACAAACTAAAAGTTTGATATTCTGAAAGCAAATTGCCCCACAAATATGAATAGATTTTGATTACATATTTGATTTAGTTGGTAACCTGTTGTATAATCGCAATAGTACGCATCACCGCCGTGCCAATAATGACGTTAAAGACGCTCTCGTGTAACGTTGCTTAAACGTAGGACGTAATCTTCACGAAAAATGATCTGTCAGGGAAGTGGACGTCTTATTAAAACAGCCGTTTGTTATCAGAGATGGAGACGTAGATCCCCGTGGGATTTTATTTAAAAAAAAATTTCATTCCTGAACTCCTGACTCGCGTGAAGTTGTGTCCCCGTGCGGATCCGTGATGTCCTCACATTCAAGGGTGTGTGTCGCGGCCCGGGACAAAAGCCGGATTGTTTGTGTATCTCTCGGCTCCGACGCCGGCGGGGGGTCCCCGTCCCACCGAGGGAAAAGCAATTAAGCCGATCGCATTTTACCGGCGCACGAGAGCCCCCAGCTGTACAAATGCACCGCACAACCCGAAGAAAGCAAATACACAATGTCGAGGGACACCTGCTTAAAAAAAAAAAAAAAATACTCATTTCTATCAAATACTTCTCGGAGGATTCGGCCCTCCCGTCTTCACAAAGAGCTGCCCGTGTGTGTGTGTGTGAACCGAGTCTCCGCTGACAGCTTCATTCATTCATGCGGTTCCCTCGGTGCCTGTAGGTGTAAGACTTTTCATATCTGACATCTGTATTGGCTTGTAAATAATATCCGCTTCGCCGCGAGGGGTCTGACCACCCGACACCGGGACGGACTCGGCAGGAACGCGGTAGCCGACGCCAACGCACGCACCGTGATGTATTCTGAGTACGGCGGTCTAGCTGGGGCTTCTAAGAACGGGATATTAGGCGTCTTGAGACCCGTCGACGTGATATGGAGGATGGTGCCTGTTGTTGCTATGGAAATTCAGCTCGGGAGGATAGAAGCGGACCGATTTCATGTTTTGTTTTTTTTCTCGTCGGCCGGTTCGTCAGCCGGCCTTGAAAATGAAGCGAGGAGCGCGAGAGCAGTGAGATTCGGATGCGCTGCAGGAGCCCTAAATTCCCTTCGATGGGCCGCCGAGATGTGCTCCTTTTTTATTATGAATTCTCCTGGTTTTTGAAAACCCTCTTCTATTTTTATCTAGCATGTTCCCTGTTGCTAGGAGTGGGACAGTGTCAGACATGTATTCAGGAGATGCACCCCCGTGTTTAATAATGCATAAGTGCGGCGAATGCCCCACAAAGGAAATCTCCTGCCTGCGACTGGAGTTGCTTTTCGCTTCTCTCCGATCGCCTCTGCGCCGCCACGGTTCGCACCGAACATTCTTACGCGGGACGATCTGAGCGTCCGCCCGGCACAATTGATTTATTGGGCAGCCGAGCTTCCCCTGCTTTGTTATGACAGACTCTTGGGGTGAGAAAGAGTGTGGAGGCAAACACAACTCAGATTACAGAACACGAAAAAACAAAATCTGAGGCACTTTCCCAAATGTTCCATCTCGCCGCCGGCCCAGCGCCGAGGAGGAGGGTAAAAGGACCCGCGGCTCCCCACCGGTGCCTCGGGGGCCGGTTAATCGGAAACCACGCAGCATCAAAAGAGCAGCGGTAATGTTCGGGCCCGCGAGACAAACGGGTGTGGAACGAGCGGCGACCAGCCGTGACGTCACCCCGTCGGTTTGTGAACGGCCGTTACGAAGCCTCCGGTTTGCATTCTGTACGTCGCCATCTTTGCTAGTTCGGAGTGGTTTGGTGCAGGAAGTGACCATATTTGGACGAGCTGGGGGAGGAGCCAGCGGTGGATCTGACTGATCTGATTGGAAACCTGACGACACTTCGTTCCGCCCACAGATAGCCGTGACCTGACCGCACCACAGGACCTGTTAATCAAACAGACACGCCCCCCCCCCCCCCCAAAAAAAAAAACCAACATCTTTTTTAAGCTTATTTTCTAATTAATGACGGGATTATTTTCAGATGGACCGTCAGAAAACTAATAAGAAGGAGCGACTTTAGCTGAAAACACAGAGATAACTCATGGAGAAATGTTGTTGACTTTGTATTTCATGAGAGAAGTTGAATGGGAGTCTATGGAGGCTTTTTGGAGCCGACCCCTAATGGCACTCGATGGTATTGCAGCTTAAGCCACTTCCGCATCGGTCTCATTTTTCAGACCCGGAAGCTACGAACACTTTCATGTACAGTCCATGTTGTGGACCGACGGAGCCGGGGCCAAACTGAGAGCAGCCCTCGGGTTTTTTTTGTTTTTTTTTAATCACGCTCCAAACAGCTTTCCTCTTCTTTCTGATTCCAGTCAGTCACGCTATGTGCCGGCCTAACCTATGCTGGCCCGGCGCAGGGAGCAGCAGGCTCTAATTTCAGCTCTGGCAGCGAGAGTGGCGATGAGCTCATCCTCATGAAGGAGCTGGACGGCGGTGGGCGATGCGCTCGAAGGCTTGTTAGGCCAGGGGAAACAGATGCTGCAACCAAGAACGGGCGTCCGGGGAGCCTTTATACCGGCTACAGCTCTTCCAGCTCTTTGGTGTTCTGGCGCTAGCAGATAGCCGACTACCATTACAGCGACTGTCTGGGAGCTCAGCGGAGGCAGCGGCGAGCCACATAGTCGATAATCTGGAAACAATGAAAAGGAACCACCTCGTCTGCGACACTTCAGAAACAATTGTCTCATATGGCATCATGGAAATCGACACCACTCCCTTTGTGGAGAGCAGAGAAAGAGAAGTTAACGTCAGAGCAGCGAGCTGGATATGCAGATAAGACGTCCAGCATTAGACATCCCACTGCGTGAAAGTGGAAACAGACTTTCTTCTTTGCAAGAGGAATGCAATAACAAAGGAGGAGGAAGAGGAGCCGGGGCCAGAGGAGCCTGATAGAGACATCAGTAGTAAAAGAATGAGTGAGGGCATCCATGAAGTGAATTACTGATCGCAGAGAGCTCTAATAGCCCCAGACTGGCCACACTCCATTACAGTCATTTCATACAGCAGCTTTTATTACCGCCTCCCATTACAAACACACACACACACACACACACACACACACACACACACACACACACACACACACACACACACACACACACACACACTCAGCAGCAACACAATGCATCGCACTGCCTGCACAGCTACTTGCAGGATCTCCCTGTAACACGACATGACGAGGTCAGCGTGCAGTAAGACTGTCGAACGCACAGTTCCTTCACTAAAACAGGTGTGGTCCAACTTGCAGTCATGCGCAGTGCGCACACACACACATGCCCACCTCAGCGCTCTGCGTCTTACAGCAGCCCCCCTCCTCCGCCCCCCCCTTTCACAGCCGGCGGCCGCAGGACAGCAGAGCGACTGTGTGCGCTCTCCCATCAGGAGCTGCTGCGTGTTCGCGCTCCGGTTGGCGGGTTTAGCGGAGATTAGGGACAAACAGGCGGCACATTGTGGCACCGCTCCCGGTCTCCCGGCTCAGGTAAAGGGCCCCCGGGGCAGCAGAGGAGGGTTGGGGGGGGGGGGGGGGGGCGTGGAGACGCCACGTCGGGTTTCGGACACCGAAACCTGTGGCTCGCACACGCTTTCGTACAATCGGGAGGGAATCGGAAATTGAGAAGAAGTGCAAGGAAGTGTCACGAGGTCACATGCTTGACCCCCTACCCTCCCCCCTCCCTCCTCCCCATCTCCCCCCCCCTCCTCACCTGAGTTGTCCTCCATCTCCCTCTCGTCGGTGCAGACCCCCTGGCCGTGCATCAGCGAGTGCAGCGGCCTCTCCACGCCACGCGGAGGGTAGCAGCGGAGGCCCGTGCCGCACCGGGGCGAGTAGACGCCGCAGTGCGCGCCCTTGGGCAGCGCGCAGGTCGGGCAGCAGCCGCAGCCGGGCTCCCGCACCGTCTCCTCGCAGCCCTCCGGCAGGCGGCAGCTGGCCAGCCTCTCCTCGGAGCACACGGGGCAGCGGATGGCCTGGTCCGACGAGCACAGCGCCGCCAGCGACAGGGCGGCGAACAGCCACAGGCCCCAGCAGTGGGACGGAGCCGCCACGCCACCTCCACGACCCATGGCAGCCCCCCGGCACCTGCACGCAATCCTTCACCCCCTCGCCTGTACGCTCCCCAGTCAGCCTCTCCGTCTCCTCTCTTGAGTGTTTAATCACTTTCCTCCCCAGCAGCAGAATTGCAGGAGTTTTTTTTTTTTTTTTTTGGTAAGAGGAGCGCTTTTGTCCAGGAGACTCTTTGATATTTTTCAGCTGGTTAGTGTTTCAACTGCAGGGGACACAAAGCCGCTGCTGTGTTGCCTCGCTCCGTTCCTCCGATTCAATTTCACAACGCAGAAATAGGAGCCCGCTCTCGACGTGCGAACGCCGCGGTGATAAGAACTAGTTTCTGTTGTGGTGGAAGTGAACAGGAAGGAGAATATATATCCACCGGCGTGTTCAGGTGAGTCAGCTCGTGGAAACACACACACACACACACACACACGCGCACGCACACACGCATACGCACACACACACACACACACACGCACACGCACGCACACGCGCGCGCACACCAAAAAGAAAATCCGCTTCTTCTACAAGTGTCCGAATGCAAAGCGGGTCATCCGAAGGCAGCGTTTGAAGTAACAGCTGCTGTTTCCTCCTCTCGCTGCTGTGTAGTGCAAAAGGACTCCTGAGAATGGCTCAACACCAGTGGCTCTCCTTGGACTTTATACTGGTCCGTGGACACGCCTCCTCCTACAGAGCGAGAGGAGCTGAAAGGCACAGTGGAGAAAAGACTGGAGCTCTCTCCCTCCGTCTCCCTCTGTCTCCATCTGTCACTCTCTGTCTCCCTCTGTCTATCTCTGTCTCCCTCTGTCTCTGTCTGCCTCCCTCTGTCTCCCTCTATCTCCCTCTGTCACTCTCTGTCTCCCTCTGTCTCCCTTTATCTCCCTCTGTCACTCTCTGTCTCCCTCTGTCTCCCTCTGTCTCTGTCTGCCTCCCTCTGCCTCTCTCTGTCTCCCTCTGTCACTCTGTCTCCCTCTGTCTCTCTCTGTCTCCATCTGTCACTCTCTGTCTCTCTCTGTCTCCCTCTGTCTCCATTTGTCACTCTGTCTCCCTCTGTCTCCCTTTATCTCCCTCTGTCACTCTCTGTCTCCCTCTGTCTCTGTCTGCCTCCCTCTGCCTCTCTCTGTCTCCCTCTGTCTCTCTCTGTCACTCTCTGTCTCCCTCTGTCTCTCTCTGTCTCCATCTGTCACTCTCTGTCTCTCTCTGTCTGTCTCTCTCTGTCTCCCTCTGTCTCCATTTGTCCCTCTGTCCCTCTCTGCCTCTCTCTGTCTCCCTCTGTCACTCTCTGTCTCCCTCTGTCTCTGTCTGTCTCCCTCTGTCACTCTCTGTCTCCCTCTGTCTCTCTCTGTCTCTCCCTGTCTCCCTCTGTCACTCTCTGTCACCCTCTGTCTCCATTTGTCACTCTGTCTCCCTTTATCTCCCTCTGTCTCCCTCTGTCTCTCTCTGTCACTCTCTGTCTCTTTCTGTCTCCCTCTGTCTCTCTGTCTCCATCTTTCACTCTCTGTCTCTCTCTGTCTGTCTCCCTCTGTCTCCATTTGTCACTCTGTCTCCCTCTGTCTCTGTCTGTCTCCCTCTGTCACTCTCTGTCTCCCTCTGTCTCCCGCTGTCTCTCTCTGTCTCTCCCTGTCTCCCTCTGTCTCTCCCTGTCTCCCTCTGTCACTCTCTGTCACCCTCTGTCTCCATTTGTCACTCTGTCTCCCTCTGTCTCCCTTTATCTCCCTCTGTCACTCTCTGTCTCCCTCTGTCTCTGTCTGCCTCTCTCTGTCTCCCTCTGTCTCTCTCTGTCTCTCTCTGTCTCTCTCTGTCTCTCTCTGTCTCCCTCTGTCTCCCTCTGTCTCTGTCTGTCTCCCTCTGTCTCCCTCTATCGCTCTGTCTCGCTCTGTCTCCCGCTGTCTCTCTCTCTCTCTGTCTCCCTCTGTCACTCTCTGTCTCTCCCTGTCTCCCTCTGTCACTCTCTGTCACCCTCTGTCTCCCTCTGTCACTCTCTGTCACTCTCTGCCTCCCTCTGTCTCCCTCTGGCTCTCACGCAGACACAAACTTATACACACTGTCCCTCACTTGTCCTCTCTCGGTCTCAGAGACACACAAACCCTCCACAGTCCCACATATCTGACTTATTTCACGTGAACGTCGCTCTCATGTATTGATTTTCTCCAGATTACTCTCCTCCTCACTGCGTATGTGACGCCATAACATTTGCGTGTGCGTGTGTGTGTTTACGTCCAGTGGTCAGTCTGGTCCAGTCCAGTCCCCCCCCCGTTGCCCCTCATACACCCCCCGCCCCCCTCCCTCGCTCTCTCCCGTCCCTCCCCACCACCTCCACCCCTCATTATCTGGGCTCCCAGATCTCTCCTCCTCCTCCTCCCTCTCTCTCCTCTCCTGCCACTAACTGGAGTGGGCAGCTATAAAAGGCAAATGGACAGTCGAACACACACACACACACACACACACACACACACACACACACACACACACACACACACACACACACACACACACACACTCCCACCCTCTCCCACCCACCTCCTCCACTGCTGCCCTGCCCCCAACCCCCCGCTTCTAAAAAAGCCTCCCACCGGTGGGATATGTTTTAACAGCGCTGCGCTGCCGGGACACTTTATTATACGTGTGTGTGTGTGTGTGTGTGTGTGTGTGTGTGTGTGTGTGTGTGTGTGTGTGTGCGCGCGTTTGCGTGCGTGTGTTTGTGATCATGAAAGAGTCTGTAAATCCAGTGTGTTACTTTGTTCCTGTTTGTGTGTGCAGATATTCCCTCCGCCCTGCCTTTAAGGTTTTTAAATCATGGCTTTTTATTACACGCCGTCTCTCCCTCTCTGTTTTTTTTTTTTTTTTTTCCCCTCCTCCTGTGTTCCCCTGCCTCCATTTTGCCATGGAAACCCAGCATGCATTGTAATGCCTTTTGTGCGAGTGCGTTCTTTCAGCTTTTTTTCTTCAGGCTGGTGGCCGGTTGCCATAGGCGGGCCGTGGGCCGCGGCCAAGCCTCACGAGGCCTCGCAGCACTCAGGTGGAGGAGCTGCCGGGCGCGTTGTCGGGTTACGACGAGGTGTCGACGGCGTGAGATTGCGTTTCTGTCAAAGCCCTGTCCGAGAAAGGTGCAACTTGTTTTTTATAACGATTTAAAAAGTAAAATAACATCTGTTCAGCTTTTTAATAAACGTCTTTAATGAGAGTGTAAGAACGACCTACTGAAGCAGTTAGAAGTTGGTCCCCGCACTCTCAGGAGGGCCAGCAGCTTCATTATGTGTCATTTATGAGGTGTTCCACTGTGTGTGTGTGTGTTTAGAGAGGGTAGGGGGGGTTTCTGGGATGCAGGGTGGTTACTCAGAGGTTAACGGTGGCTAGTAATGCTGTTTTGTAGATGCTGGCTGTGCTAATGAGCTGTGTGGGTGGTGTGTGTGGGTGGTTTTTTTCCCAGTGTTTTGGGGGGCCATGTTTTGCCTCTGTTAATCAGGAGAGTTTGTTTTGAGGGTTGATGTGTGACAGAAGTCTGTGTGAAACATGGACATTCGTGCCTTAAAGGATAAGTTCACAATTTCCTGAAGTCCTAAAACAACAATGAGGTTACTAGAAAAGTTTAAGCTATTTCTTTTTTTGTCTCTCTACCTTTATTCATTCTGTTCACACTGGCTGTTTACCTCGTGACAAAACCGGTCGGTTATTATAAACAAAACACTGAAAACCCCAAAAAACAAACTGGAAAAAAAAGTGTTAATTTCTCGTGCAGATTCCAAAGTTTTCAAACATACTGGATATGTCAAGTTAATATACAGAGATGAATAAGACATCTGGAGTAATTACATATAAGTACATGTTTTGCAAAAATAAAAATCAGTTATCAGAGTAGAAAAATGTGTCTCTTGCATACAAAACTTGTGTTCTTTTCTCTTTCTTGGAAGAAGTTATTTTTCACCTTTAAGCTACAAGCAGGAAAAACAAAGCAGGAAACAGTTTGTTACAGGATTTTAAAATCCCTCTGAAGGGGGGAACAAAATCTGAAGTTTATCTGAAGCTAATACGAATTATACAAATCACATCGCCGGGTTCGCAACACAAAGAGGAAACTTTACGAACTGCCCGGAGCTTCGTGTTTAAAAGCTCGTTAACGTTAAACTGTTTTGAGAATGAGGACCAAAGATTTTGCCCCACAATCATTTCCATTAGAAGAGCGTTCAGCTCACAGGAGGGAGAATTACAGGATTACAGGTGGTCGTACTCGTTTTCAAACTCGAGAATGAGCTGCCGTCGTTTCTTTGTTTCACTGATTCAGAGGAGGCTTTTTAAGGCTTTCCATTTCACATTGTTTCTTTCTTCTGTGAGTATTTATGCACAGACTGTCTATATAAGTGTTCGTAGCTTCCGGGTCTGAAAAATAAGGCCGATTGCAGAAGCGCCTTCAGCTGCAATACCACCAAGCTCCACCACAGGTCGGCTACAAAAAGCCTCTGTAGACTCCCATTCAACTTCTCTCGTAAAATTCTCAGTCAATAATATTTCTCCGCAAGTTATCTCGGTGGCGTTTGCTAAAGTCGCTCCTTCTTATTTAGTTTACTGTCGGAAAATAATCCCATCATTAATTACATATTAGACTTATAATAAATCCGTGTTTTAGGGGGCGTGTCTGTTTGATTGACAGGCCTGTGGTGCAGTCAGGTTACAGCTATCGGTGGGCGGGATGTGGTATCATCAGGTTTCCAGTCAGATCAGTCAGATCCACCGCTCGCTCTTCCCCCAGCACCAAATATGGTCTCTTCCCGCTCTAAACTAGCAAAATGGCCACGGACAAAATCCAAACTCAAGGCTTCATAACGGCCGCTTGTTTGCACAAGTTTGTTTATTTTGTATTTTATTTTTACTTTATGAGGCTTTTTGTGACCATTATCTGTGAAAGGTGCATTATAGAAATAAACTTCACTCATTTGTGGAAAGACCTTTAAGTGTTCACGTGGAACTGATTTTTAATTCATTGCAGATTCAAGCGTCAGCTCTTCATATCTCATATATTATCCTGCTGTTTTTGTAGTGAGCTCTGAAGTTGATTTATTAAATGCCTCTTAACATCACTGCTTAAAGCTTCAAATGTAGTAAAAACCCCCTTTTCTGCTTCTGTCCAAAGCAGCTTGACACATATAACTCTAGTGCACCCCAAATAAATAAATTACAATATGAATCCTGAGAGCTGCAGTCCACGAAGCAGAGGGGTTTTTATTGACTTGTTTTATTGACTGGAGAGACTGAGAAGTCGCTTTGTTGTTTGGCCACAAGATGGAGTCATAACTGTTTAAATGGGGAACCAGTCAGGAAGCATGCGGACGGCCTGAAGTGATATCAAACCCGTAATCTACTCTTTGTTTCCCCACAGAAACGTATCGGGACTCTCCACATTCAGGTTGGGTTAAGATACGTTGATACGATGAGAATAAAAATGCTGAGGAGGCATATAAACCTGCAGTGTCTGAGTGCTCCGAGTCTTTGTTGCTGCACCTCGTGTGTAAAAAAATAAAATAAAAAATGCGCCCCTGTTCCTTTAAGGCATCTCTTCAAACTGCACCGCTGACTTTTTTTTTTTTTTTTGCGTGTATTCCATATTCAGAGAAAGTCCAGCGGCCGGCGGAGGGAGGAGGAGGAATCTCCAGCTGTGAAAGCAGTTCTCCTCCAGGTGCCGAGCCACAAGCAGGTAAGATCTCTTCTTCATCATCATCATCATCATCTTAATCACCACTCAGACTTTCTGTTCACCTGCAGACATGTGCTTTGAGATTTCACTTTGACTGAGAGAGTTTCCTATCGCTGTAAGTTGTAAGTGATGGAAAACTACTCTGACTACATCGTTTTTTAATTACAGTGAATATAGATCTTTAAAACTATTTTTTAGAAGTAAAAAAAACTACTGATTAAAGCCGCTTTAAAAAGTGCAAACTGCTATTTGTTTTATTCTGGGTTCTTTCTTTAAACTGTGCTGGAGTCACTCCGTCTCCTGCGTGACACAAAAAAAAAAAAAAAAAAAAAAAAAAAAAAAAAAAACTCGGCAGGAAATACATGTGCAGCGAACATCGTCTCTTTCTCATCAGGCTAAATGTAGACGCAGGGCCGAGCAGTCAACCGTGAGCTTTTTTACTCACTTTTCTTTTCTTTTTTTACCGCTGCCCGACTGACAGGAACAGCGAGAGGCAAGTGCTGCTTCTATTTCTTCACATGCTCAGTAGAAATAGTAAAAGGTGGGGGGGCGAGGGGTCTTTTATTAGAGTGAAGAGCCGTCAAATAAAATGTGACTCCTTTTGTGTGAAGTGTCTCCCTTCGTTACTCCCGAAACAGACCTGGTTTTTATTTTCTAAAAGGAATCATTTCCTCTTCTCCGTAGAACATTTTGTCATCATGAACTCAGACAAACATCCTGACTCTACATCTTCAGAGGCGGACGGGATGGGTGAGTGTGTGATTGCTTTATCTTTTTAGACGATAAGGTGATCCGTCTGCACACGTTTCAGCTCAAAGAACTTCCTGCACGTTTGTTCGTCGCCGAGGTGTTTTTGTTTTTTTCTTCATGTTGCAGAAAAGGACTTGTTTTAATTGAAATAAAAAGTAACGCGCAGTGTTTTTTTTCTCGCGTGCACGATGTGTCACCTCCTCAGAGACATGCGGTGATGCAGCAGGTGTGAAGTCGCAGGAGGAGGAAGAAGAGAGGGAGGAGAACCCGTGCAGCGAGGGGGGAATGCAGCAGGACGAAGGTGTCGCGGATACACGTACGCGCGCGCACACACACACACACACACACACACACTCACACACACACACTCACTCACACATTCACACTCACTCAGACACTGACATCGACATCTTTCCATTACACTCCATTGTTCTCAGACCCTCAGATGCGGTACTGCCTCGACCAATCAGAAACAACCAGATAGACTTGGAACAAAATAAGCAATAAAACAAACTAAATAAAAATAAATAATGCCAAAGTACACACAAACATATAGACGAGCAGTAAGTAATACTCGTGAAAAAGAATTTAAATTAGGTAAGAAAATGTCAGCGAAAATAGCTTCCGTTGATGACGTGGTCCCAAGCAGTCGGCCCCCTCGGAGACGGTCCGGATGTAGGAGCCACTGAAAGCTGCCGGTCCAGAGACCTGAGCAGGTGACAAGGCGTTCGGGGGTGCAACAGGTCGTTTATCCGCTTACACACACACACACACACACACACACACACACACACACACACACACACACACACACACACACACACACACACACACACACAGAGTAAGACTTTAAACTTAATCCCACACTGAGCAGGTAGCAAAGGCAATGAGCATTTCTTTGCCTGGGTACTTTTAGAATTGTTTTTAAATCATTGCTGATCTCCTGGTTGTTCCCGGAATCGCTACTAAAGCTTATGGGGAGTCATTTTTAGCCTCTTTGATGCTCTGGAATATTTTACCGGAGGATCTGAGGCCCTTTAGTCTCTGTGGAAAACTTCAAGGCATATCTGTTGCTTTGTTTTGATCTTCTCTTGTTTTTATTGTATTTTCTAGCTTTTTAATCTTCCCTCTGTGAAGCTCTTGGGGATGTACTGTCGCCTGAAAGGCTTTTGTATTAGAAACAGTGACCGCTCTGCTTTCCCACATGATGTTTTTTTTTTAATTTTTTTTTATTATTTTTCTTTACGTGGACATGTTTTTCACATTGTTCTCGTGGCGTCAGCGTCATGCAAATATGCTGTCAGAGCGAGCTCTCCTCTATTGCTGCCTACCACCCTGTCGACCTTCTCTGGCTGCACTTCCTAAAGCCCTCGCTCTGCGTCTCATGCAGCAGCCTGCGGTTCCGCTGCTCTCAGGCTCTGGACTCTATATCTGGTCTCTCGGAGCTCTGCGTGTGCAAAGTTTCCATTGCACCTCTGAGCGCTCTCCACGGTACGAAACGCCACTCTGCAGCTCATCAGCAGCCACCGCCGAGACCACAGTGTGGTTTCTGGACGTAGCTTGGTGTGCTGCCTGTGTGTGTGTGTGTGTGTGTGTGGGGGGGGGGGGGGTTGGTGTGACACCTTGCAAGAGGGTCCTGCACACCGGGGGCCTTAGGACGCTGTGGTGACGACAACAAAAAAATATTTAGTTGGTCAAATCCTGTGTGTGTGTGTGTGTGGGAGGGGGAGGGGGGGTGATTAACAGGAAAACTCGGTGTTGTAGAAATTAGCGCTCGGCTCATTGAGGGATTTCGGTGCACAATCTACTTTTAATCCTGGATGTCTTTGAGCTAAAGTGCTAAGCAATCCATCTGGAGTGTGTCTTTAAAATCAGACGAGGACTCTGTGTTGTGCGTCTGAGGCGTCTGCCGTCGTCTCTCTCTCCTGCCCTGGTTCTAGTTTCTGTGCGCTCAGAGGAAATGCCTTCCCCCTTATCTCAAGCACACATCTTCTCAATCTGTTTGTGAAGCGATGCAATCGGCCCAAATTAACCTGCCCGCACTCTGGAGATGTGCTCTCGCGCTAATGGCCGCTTTTTTAAGTACAGAAATGTAGAAGTGAAGATGTGACTTTAGCTCTTTATTTAGAAGTGGAAAATGTGCCGCGAGCTGCTTCGGCTTCTCAGAATATTTTGTCTCAACTTTTCTTTTCTACCCCGCTCAGGTGCGATAAAGACGGAGGCCGAGGACACGGAGGACAACGAGCGGCATCCCGGGGCCGAGAGAGACGGAGAGCCCGCGGAGGCGGGCAGCGAGGACGGCATGGAGGAAGGCTTCGACGAGGAAGAGAACGACGAGGAGGGGGACGAGGATGTAGACGCCCCCAACGAGCCGCAGGACCTGTCGCTGGTGGAGTACTCGCGTTACGACGGCGCGGCGCTGCTGGACGCCCAAGCGGCGGCGGCGGAAGAAGAAGAAGACGGGCCCTACGCGGCCGGAGCCGACGCCCGCAGCATCCAGACCACGGGCAAGCTGAGATGCGACATCTGCGGCCTCTCCTGCATCAGCATCAACGTCCTGCTGGTGCACAAGCGCAGCCACACAGGTGAGCAGAGACCCAACACTTGACCACACACACACACACACAGACACACACGCATGCACACCGGTTGCGCAATCATCGCACACCGACCTCCTCCAGATGTTCGATCGAGGATTGAAACACACACACACACACACACACACACACACACACACACACACACACACACACACACACACACACACATGACGCATGCAGACAGATTGTGAAATATCCTCTATTGTCGTTTTAATAGAAAGAACAAGAAAGAACTGTGTGATTTGATCGCCGTCAGAGATATGAAGAGTTTTTTTCTGAGATTGTTACGAAGGAAAACTTTTTTTTTTTTTTTTTTTTTTTTACCTAAAATTGCAGTAATTTGCAAAAACGACCTGATAAAGACTCCCGTGTCATCATTTCCTCCGATAAACAGCACGCTGGACATGATGGATGTGTCGCTGTCGCGGGGGTCGGACAGTTTTAACTCAGTCGGGTATTCAGATCTGTCGGCTCAGAGCCGAGCAGCAGTTTGGAAAACAACGATCATCCCGAACACGTGAAGCATTGTGGTCGGCCGACATTCTGTTCACATGAAACAACGTTAACCGCTGAAACGCGCAGCTGTCATACTCTGCATTTAAACATAATGAACATGACGATCACCTTTTTCCTTCCTCCTCCGGACTATCAGAGCCACATCAAGGAAAAGAAGTAAAGAGGAGGAGGATTAATTTTTTTTATTTTTTTTTGTCCTTTTCTTTCAGAATAAAGATGAAATTATATTTCCGGAATAAAATCACATTTCAAGATTAAAGGTGAACGTTTGAGAATAAATCAGAGTGCCGGCTTTGCAGTCGTTCTTCAGAATCTCAAATTCGGTCTCTTTTATCGCACAAACACAGTTGATTAATACGTTTTCGGGGATTTTGAAGTGAAATTGTGCATAGAGTTCAGAGGGAGAAACGGACAGATGGAAACGGACGGATGTGAGGGTTTCCATGGTTACACCTGCGTGCAAAAACAAAAGAGGGATACGTTGTATCGACCGATCGAGTTGTTTGATCCGGCATGTGTGAAGCGGAGATGAGCGTCGGCGCTAAACAGAGATCCAAACACGCTTCATTGGATTCTCGACATTTTGACTTTATTCTGGAAATATGATATCGGCGTAAGAAAAGAAGATATCGAGGTCGCCGTAGTAAACAATCCCTCACGCGCCAGTCCGACGGCGTCGCTCGGCTTAAAGAGTTTTGGTCGTTTTTGTCCCGACGGTCGGAGCCGAACGTTCGTCTCCGGCTGGAACTTTCTGAAGCCGTTTTTCAACGTTAGAATTCGAGTTCTCAGCAATGTGTTTGACGTGCGCGAGAACGTCGTCTTTTTACATTACATTACGTTTCATTTAGCTGACGCTTTTATCCAAAGCGATTACATTTCAACCATGAGGGAACAAAACCCAGAACAACAGGAATCAAGTCTTGTCGGCGTGCACTGTCGTCCTGTTCCCCTTTTTAGAGATGGTGAACGATTGTGTGTTTTGCAACTCACTGCAGTACAAAACAACAAAAAAACAACAACTGAAGACCAAAAAAAAAAAAAGAACCCAGCAAATATCAGAAGATTCCCACTCGCGAGGAGAAGATCAGCGTGTTGTTCAACGGTCTTTAAATCGATTTCCGTTGTGCGATCAGTGAGTCCAGGAGCGTCGTATTTTTGATCACACAGGTGTGTGTTGTGTGTGTGTGTGGGTGTGGGTGTGTGTGTGTGTGTGTCTGTTTGCAGGTGAGCGGCCGTTCCAGTGCTCTCAATGCGGCGCCTCTTTCACCCAGAAGGGAAATCTGCTTCGCCACATCAAACTGCACTCCGGGGAGAAGCCCTTCAAATGCCCCATGTGCAGCTACGCCTGCCGGCGCCGTGACGCGCTGAGCGGACACCTGCGCACCCACTCTGGTATAGCAGATACACAGACACACACACACACACACTATCACACACGTGAGCTTCACACACACACCTGCGTACGGTGTCAGGTCGGCTTCCAGTAACACACCGCCATGTCTCACGTGTTCTCACATGCAGACCTCATCACTTCTGTAAGAAAACCGCACACTTTAGGGAAAACAACAAGAATATGATAATACTCGCTGTGTGTGTGTGTGTGTGTGTCGGTGTGTCACTAACTGAAACTGCCACTTGCAGTCGAAAAGCCCTTCAAGTGCAACCATTGCAGCCGGAGCTACAAGCAGCGCAGCTCGCTGGAGGAGCACCGGGAGAGGTGCCACATGTACGTCCAGAGCAAAGGTCCTGCCGACAGAGGTGAGCAACTCTTCCCATGCGTGCACGAACACACACACACACACACACACACACACACACACACACACACACACACACACACACACACACACACACACACACACACACATGTTGGCGTTCACGTCCTCGCAACGCCGCACACGCTTACATTAACACGTTCGTCGATACGCGGCGGGAGCGACATTTAAAGCAGTTGCTGCCAACAGATCCTGTTTTTACGGCCTCGTTAAAAACCAACAAGCGCCGAGTCATTACAGCGAAGTAGGTTGCGGCCGCCGCGCTCAGCGCAACGCGGACACACAATATGTAGGGCAAATGTTTTGAGCCCAGACACACAACCCCCCAAAACACACACACACACACACACACACACACACACACACACACACACACACACACACACACACACACACATAACACCTCCACACAACTGACAGGACAGTTGCACGGTTGCAACACCAACACGACGCTCGGTCGTTTCTGTGACCACCGAATGTCGTAAGTGCGTTTTGTTTTTCTACGCCTGACAGTGGCGTCGCGGTGAAGGAAGCACATCCTCACCCTGTGGTCTCTCCCCTCCTGCCGCCGGTGGAGGCGAGACAGAACCAGGAAGTGAGGTCAACGCAGCCTCTGATATCACATCAAAATATCTCCTTCCTCCCAGTGTGACTGCGCTGTTTTTTTTGTTTTTTTCTTCTTCTTCATAACACGAGGCTCAGACAGGTGGACACACACACACACACACACACACACACACACACTCGCAGCTCCCTTACGCATCATTGCAACTCTTTTTTTCTTCCTCTTCTTCTTTTTTTTTTTTTCACCTCTCGCAGAGGACGGCCAAACATCCAGAGCTCAGATGGGAACGGAGCGCGCGCTGCTGCTCGACCGGCTCGCCAGCAACGTGGCCAAACGGAAGAGCTCGATGCCGCAGAAGTTCACAGGTAAGAGCGAGGCAACGCAGACACGAGGGAGGGAGTCGGACCTCGAGAAGAAAACCCACCGCTACTGTTTATGTCTTTTGATACTGCTGCTGCTTACTCGGCTTTTGTTTTTTTTTTGCAACACAGACTCTGTGTTTTGAAGCCGTCCGTTTTGTCTTGCCTGTTCTGTTTTCGTCTCCGCCGGCCTCCATCTCTCGCCAAACAGGAAGTGAGGGCAGAGCACCTGCCTCGCGCCACAGAGCGGTCTTCCACTGCCCTAAATTCTCTGCAGGAATTGTGCCATAGGTGGGTACGCCTAACCCTGCATGGTTAAATATTATGAAATGCATGCAAAGAGAGAGAAGAGAAAAACCCGCATGTTGAACTTCTCACTGCTTCGATTTCAAACGGAGATAAGTTGATGAATAATATCAGTTTCAGTAAATGGCTGACTTGACACGGCGATTTCCCAAACTTTATGGGCGTAACACACACACACACACATACATTCACACACATACATTCACACATAGGATTTTCAATAGTTGGCTCTCACATCTCTGGTTAAGCTGAACTCTGGGCTTGTAGTTTCGCAATCAAACCTCAAACTGCTCACAAAACGAGTGTGTATCGGCAAAAAAGAAGAAGAAAAAAAGCCTCCTACGTCTCTATCGGGTCGGCAAATGAAGTGCAATCTTTCAATATGACAACCACATGGAGTAAAGAGAAGCAACCACAGAGAGAGAGAGAACAGGCGGGAGGCGAGAAAGAAACGTGAGCAGGTGTCTCTCTGTCGATACTTGTGAGGTGCAGCTGCAGCAGAGGCCTTTCGTCGTCTGCTTCCTCTCCGTCCTCCGCTGGCTCAGGATGCTCTTCTGCTTTATAGCTTCCAGTCATCAGGGGTGCGAGGACCCCCTTCGAGGGCCCGTAAAGATCTCTTCGATCTCGTCCGTGTGCTGCTTGCTTTTCTCAGCTGCCGGCTGAAGCGTGCGAGAAACCTCCTGCCGTTGAGTCTTTCCTGTCGTCTTGCTAGGTGACAACGGCATCTGCCTGGACCTGAGCTTCAACAGGGAGCTGGTCCACCGGCTAGACGTCAAGGACCCTCTGCCGGGCTCCCCGGGGCCCGACGCTCACCATCAGAACCATCCCCCCCTCCTCTCGGGCCCGGACGGCGACCCGCCTCCCACTCACCGGCTCTACCGGCTCCCGTTAGGCCGGGGCGACGTCGGCTCCATGGGCCTCACCAACGGCCACAAGATGGGCATGCCGCTCCTCGGCCTCTCTCAGCCGCCCCTCGGCGTGGACTCCTTCCATTCTGACGTCTCCCAGGTGTCCCAGCCCGTCATGTACAGCTTTGGTCACCTGCTGGGGGGGATGAGTCACCAGAACGGCGTCCCCCACCCGCAGCCCGTCCCGCTGTCGCCCATGGAGGCCCTGCGGGTCATGCGGGCCGACGGGGAGGGCGCAGCGCTGCCGGGCGCCGTGTACCCCTGCAGCCACTGCCGGGTCATCTTCCTGGATTACGTCATGTTCACCATCCACATGGGCTGCCACGGCTTCCGCGACCCGCTCGAGTGCAACGTGTGCGGCCACCGCAGCCGGGACCGCTACGAGTTCTCCTCCCACATAGCCCGCGGCGAGCACCGCCTAGAACTGAAGTAGATCGCACTCAGCACAGGCACACACACAAGGGGCGGGCGGCACGGCCCGGGAAAATAACATCACCATATCACAAAAATATGACATAACATACGGTTTCAACAAAATAAGTGTTATAGATGAATTTGTCAACGGGCAGCAAGTTTCCTCCAAATATTTCAGAAAAACTAAACAAAAGTGTTCTCTCGGGTTTGTAGTCCGTAAACAACAACGATAACTGAGACGGTCGGGTGCAGCTGTGTCAGCGGGAGATCCGCCGCTCTGCCGGCGCTAGCACGATTAGCGTCACGGCTTTCAACGACGTCCTCGCCGCTGTCGTCAGATTCTGTGGAGCAACGGGATAAAAAAAAATTAAAAATAAAACACGACCGTCGATTAAACTCACGTTGAGCTGAAAACCTGTCGAATGTAGCGTTTGTTTTTTTTAAAACATGCTTGTTGCTTGATAAGCTGCGAACGTATGCGGTTAACGGTTCATAACGCTTCAATGTCATTACGTCAGCAGCGCTGAGTATAGATCGGACCGGCGTTGCGTCGTCCCGCCTCTTACCGGGGAAAACAATCCCACATACTGCACAGACGATGAACCGAAGGAAGTTGAGACTTTTCTCCAAACTAACCGGTTTAAATAATAACGATACGCTGAAGAGTTGTTGTGTAGTTAGTTGCATCAACGATATTGTAAAAAAAAAAAGAAAAAAGAAAGAAAGTTTGTCTAATTTTTTCCCCTCTGATATGTCCCCCATAAAAACGATCCTGATAGAAGGACTTTATGACTCCAAGCTGCACGGAGGGAAGACAACAGGACGCTAACGTTAGCCAGCGTCCTGTTTGTCGAGCAACGTGGAAAAAGTCAAATATTTCTCTCACCTGGAGACTCGGTAAGGTTCAAAAATAGAAGTCTCGTAGGACGCCTGTGAACACAGAGTGGGTTTACAGCACCGGCTTTGATACCAGCCGGGAGACTAAAGAGATGACTGTGGAGGGACCAAATGAAACTTTTCCATCTATAGTTTTTTTCTACGGCAGGCAGAGTGGACATATATTCATTTGACAGGGTGTTTTTGGGGTCATTCACAAAATAATTCTCCCCTAATTTGTTTTCTATTAGTTTGGTTTTGTGGCGTTATTTTTGACAAGTGCCACTTGTTTTCCTACAAAAGGGGGCGGGGCTGGCTGCAGGCTAAAGTTTCCAGATCTCCCGCTCTTATCTATTGCCAAAACTTTTTTTTTATAAAAAAAAATTATACCAGTGCTATCGTGAATAATATGACATGGAACACCCTTAATACAAACACATTTATACGTAACTCTTCTCAGGCAGATACTGCTGCATGAGGACCAACACATTTTTAGTCATTTAAGTATCAAAAATGAAAGCATGAAGTAGCAGCTATATCTCTGTCTTTGTGTGTGTGTGTGTGTGTGTGTGTGTGTGTGTGTGTGTGTGTGTGTGTGTGTGTGTGTGTGTGTGTGTGTGCGTGCGTGCGTACATGCGTGTGTGTGTGAGAGGTAGAGAGACGTTAAAGGAGTGTGATGGGTGTCAGAGTGTTCTTACTCATACTCTAGTCATCTGAAAACATGTAAAACTGTAAAGTGTTTATTCAAAAGTAACTTGTCCTTTGCTGTTCCTCTTTATATCACAAAGCCATATATTCACTCAAATGAATGCATTTATTTTGTATCTGCCGGGTTTTTGTGTTTTGTTTTTTTTATGTGTAAAGGTGTAGAAATAAAAAGACAAATCCTTCCTTCATCACGCGTACGCTGCAGCGTGTCGAGAAAAAACACGTTCCAATTCAAGACTGCAGACACACACACACACACACACACACACACACACACTCTCACACACTCAAGAAAAAAATCCTATTATCTAGAAGGTCACATGTCTCTTTTTTTAAGGTTGTGGTTTGAAAAAAGTGCGTTTCACGGCTTCAAAGGACACCACTTCACTCTGCACCCTCGCTCGGTTTTTCTCACTCCAGAGTACATCACTGATTCAGTTAGAGACGCCTCGCATTTCAGCAGAGACGTTTTGTGTCACACGAAATAGAAATGCGTTAAAAGGAAAGTACACAACTGTGGTCTAGCTGAGAAGGTCGGAGGGAGCTGGGGCATAGAGATACGAAGTTCAAATAGGTCCAGAATAAATATAAATAACACGACTTAAGATTTATCTAACAGCCAGTCATCAAATTGTGAGGAAAGAGGATGAGCGTCTATTCACGGGCGTTTTTTTTTTTTTTTTAAGTGTTTTTAAATGTTCTGAAAATGATCACATTAGAGGAGGGAGGTCGCATGGCGGCATGTAGTTGTATTTTTTTTTTTTTTATGGGATTGTCCCTTCGTTTCATCACGGGATTGAGATCCCACCGTTTCTCCTCAGGAGGAGCGTCCATCTGCTGGGGGAAGTGTCGCACTGCACGACAGCGGCTTCTTTTCTCTTTATGCATCATCCCTGAGTGTCAGGGGTTTCCAGGCGCCGCGAGGGGCCCGCAGGCAAAAATGAACAAGAGCTTAATGTCGTTCCTTTTAACTTGAAAAGAAAAGAAAAGATGCTAATGCAGATGAGTGGTTTCAGTCGTCCCACTTAACTCTCACCTCACCCACACGGGCAGTAAATTGTTCTTATCTGGCAATAAAACTCCACGTGGAAATTTAGATGTGTCAGAGGAGAAATTAGCACAAAAAAAGAGGGTTTTATGGGAATTTGTGATACACATATAGATATATATGTGTGTGTGTGTGTGTGTGTGTGTGTGTGTGTGTGTGTGTGTGTGTGTGTGTGTGTGTGTGTGTGTGTGTCGGGGGAAGTTTCGGTGAGCTGCATGCATCTTCGGTCACGCCTCGCCGCCCTTCGCAACCAGAAGAGGGTGTTGGCCTCCAAATCCAGCTGCCACCTCGCTATCTGTCCCCTCCATCGGCACCAGTTCTCCTTTTTCTTTCTCTCGGTCTGAAGAGACTCGACACTTTGTGAGGCAAACTGTCATCGCAGCCTCGCGTCCACATGCCACATTAAAAAGCCCAGTCATCCATTTCAAGATACAACATGCACCGCTTCTCTTTTTTTCCAATTATAACAGGCAGACTTCAGGGTATTTGACTTCCGAGTAGTTCGATGATGTTGAGTAAGATGGTGGCTAAAATAAGAGTCAGGGTTTTTCATGGTAATGTGGAAGGGTTAAAAAAAATCGTACCGGGTATTTTTGTGACACATCAACCTGTGAGCATTAAAGACACATGTAGGGAAATGGGAATGGACTGTGAAGTCCAATTTCCACCTCGAAACCCAGACAGAGTTTACTCCAGAGTCAAAGAGCGTCAACACAGTCAACATGAAAAGCTTCTGCTGACATCTGCTGACTGAGTAATATACCTGCTTCAAAGCCAGACTTCAAAGTATAATCTATGCTGATGCACTATCATCGATATCAATCATGTTTGAGTCATGAAACCTCGGTCTGCGTCAGAGGGACAAACTAATATTGTTCTGTTTGCATTTCGAGAAAAAGCCATTTAAAAAAAAAAAAGAAAGAATCGAATTCAAACGTTTGTGGATCATATCAAACTTTAAATTCACTGAATAAATCGGAATGAAAAGAAATACGAATGTACAATCCGGTTTCCCCCCAAAAAGTTGAAAATCATGTAAACCCGCATTTAATTGAAAATAGAACTAAGACAATATCTCAAATGTTTAAATTGAGAAATGTTAATTGTTTTATGAAAATAATGTTAATTTTTTTTTAAATTTAATGCTGACATGTTTTCAAAAAAAGTTGGAACGGGTTCAACAAAAGACTGGAAAACATCTCAACTAATTTGGTTACCTGGCAACAGGATTGAATATAAAAAACAGCATCTGAGAGAGGCAGAGTCTCAGCAGTGGAGATGGGGGAGGTTCATCCCTCTATGAAAGACTGTGTGGTCAAATAGTGCAACAATTTCAGAACGTTTCTCGATGTAAATTTGTGGGTTCCATCATCTACGGTTCATAAAATCATTAAAAGGTTCGGGGAATGTGAAGAAATCTCTAAACACAAGGGGCAAGGCTGAAAAACAATATTGGACGGCCGTGATCTGTATTAAAAACAGACACAATTCTGTCGCGGAAATCACTGCATGGGCTCAGGAACACTTCCGAAAACCATCGTCTGTGAACACGGTTCATCGCCGCATCCACAAATGCAGGTTAAAACTCGACCATGCAAACAAAAAAACAGATATAAACATGATCCAGAAACATCGCCGCCTTCTCTGAGCTCGAGCTCATTTAAAATGGACTGACGAGACCTGGAAAACTGTCCTGTGGTCTGACAAGTAATTTGACTAAAACATTCACTTCCATGTAATTTTCGACTATTATCATTACGATATTAATTCTTAAATCCGCTGTCTGCCATAACGAAATAGTAATCACGAGTAAAACGGAGGTTGTAGTGACGTTATAGTGGTTTAGGTGCTGCACCGTCTTACAATATCAGGGAAAACCCTGCAGGTGTATTTTTCACACTGAGGATGTTTTTCATTTCAGGTCAGGACACTGGATGGTGAAATAGCTTGTAATTGTTGCCCCGTTATTCTCTTTAAATCCTGCAGATGGCGCTGTTGCAACGCACTTGATAAAGAGCGCAGCCAGCGGTTTTTGACTGACTGATCCACATGTTTTACTTATCTCATTTTATTAAAGAACAAGGTGCGCAGGTTGGGTTTAATCCGACGGGTGACGTTTTATTTTTTATTGTTAATAGTCTGATAACATGCGGCGAAAAGGAGGTTCGTGTTAAAAAAACAAAAACAAAACAAGAACAAGTTGCTGCCTTTGCTGTGACTTTTATTCCGACCCAGAGGAGCAGATCTGAGCATGCGCACTGCATCGGCTCTATGGGGACGGGGAGGACATCACGGAAAAAACGTAGCAACAGCACCACAAACCCCACGCCGAGATTTCGTCTCTCCGCTGCGCCAAAACTGCGCGACGGACGCGGCCCACGACTATGCCCGGTGCGGCGTTAGAGTCCGGGACGACCACTTGACGGGCCTGGCCGAGGTCTGAGCCGTTGCCGGGAGGGGAAATACATTTCTTCATGTGGGAGCAGCATGCGGGAAATGGTCGGAGGCTGCTGCGTGTGTTCAGACGAGCGAGGCTGGGCTGAGAATCCGCTGGTGTACTGTGATGGACACGGCTGCAGCGTCGCTGTCCACCAAGGTAACGTTAGCCGCCGTTAGCGTGTGATTACCGGGGCAGCTGTGGCGGCCGAGCCGGCGGCTGGAGGCTGCCGGAGATCGGTCGGTTCGCCTTCTGTCTACGTGCGTGTTTCTGCGTGTGTGTGCGTGTGTGTTGATGTGTGTGTGGGAGGGGTAGGCAGGCAGGCGTGCTGTTTGTTGTTTCCTCTCCGCACACATGATCGAGCACACAGGGCCAGGCGGTGCTGACACCGAGCCCGGATGGCGCCTCGGCGGCCCTTGAGGTCCGTGAGGGCTGTCTGGCCCGGTCGGGTCCGCTGCACCCTGCAGGAGGAGGCGTGCGTCTGCGCGGCGGTGCAGCCCCGGTGAGGCCCGCCGGTTTAGGACACCGTGTTACGTTGTGTCCACTCGCTTTGTTGAGGAGCAGATAGCTCAAGAGGATCTCAGGTGTTTCCGAGTGGGACCCCCGTGAGGGGAAAAAGGGGCAGATTTCGGACTCCTCTCCGCCTCGCACCTCGGAAATAAATTAAGATTGTGTTCCCTAAAGTCTTGAGAAAGTGTTGTTAAAATGTGACCCAGAAAGATGAGTCTGGACAACATCAGGTGGAGCAGAGATCCGTCTCTGTTAAATTCAACTTTATATCAAAGACTGCTCTGGAATGATTTTTGATCAGGATGACAGCAGCTTTAACAGGTCAACACAAGATGTGTGTAAAAAAAAAAAAAAAACATTATACACTGGAAAATCTAAATAATATGGAGGAGATCAGGTGGATGCTTTACTGTTTATACGTTGGAATCTTTTCTCTGTGTGTGTGTGTGTGTGTGTGTGTGTGTGTGTGTGTGTGTGTGTGTGTGTGTGTGTGTGTGTGTGTGTCTGCCAGCATGCTACGGTATCGTCCAGGTGCCCACCGGCCCGTGGTTCTGTCGGAAGTGTGAGTCACAAGAGCGGGCGGCCCGCGTGGTGAGTACGCCAACACACACAGCATGACACCGGTGGGGTAAAGTAACCGAGTACATTTACTAGAGTACTGCACCGTAGTACAATTTGGAGGTATTTGTACTCCACTCCGGTCCATTTGATGCTTCTTTGTACTTTCCATCCTCTACGTTGAGGTCACACCTTCACGTATCTCCAAATTTGTTGGTTTTAATCTTGAATTTTTCTGCTAAATTGTAGGAGTAAATGTTCCTTTTTCGGGGGTTGAGAAAATTCTCCTACTTCTTAAGCTAAATAAACTCTAGAACTTGGACTGGTTGGAAAAAAAAGCATCATCGGGAGCTGTATTTCTGACCTTACTGATGTTTTAGAAATATAAACATGTAATAATGCAGAGGTGCCCCCAAATCCCTTCTTATAAAATGCCAAACACTAATCTGGATGCAGGACTGCGTGTCAAAAATAGATGTTTATGTTATGTGAAATTACGTTTAATTAAAATGTGCTATATTTGAAATGGACGTCGATCTCTCATCTCGACTGGTAGCGCACAGTCACGATATGATATAATAGGGAAGCAAGGAAAACTTATCCATCAACCTTCTATTCATCCATCATCCATCCATCCTTTCCTCATCCATCCATCATCCTTCTAGCCATCCGTCCACTCATCCCTCATCCATCCATCCATCTGTTCATCCATTCATCCATCCTTTCCTCATCCATCCATCATCCCTCATCCATCCATCATCCTTCTAGCCATCCGTCCACTCATCCCTCATCCATCCATCCATCTGTTCATCCATCCATCCATCATCCCTCATTCCTCATCCATCCACTCATCCATCTATTCATCCGTCATCCATCCATCCATCCATCCATCAACCATTCACTCATCCATCATCCATCCATTCATCCATCTATCTATCCAACCATCATCCTTCTATCCATCCATCCATCCATCCATCATCCTTCCATCCGTCCCTCCCTCCTCCCTCCCTCCCTAACATGCTCTGCTCTCTCCTGTGTTGTCCCAGAGGTGTGAGCTGTGTCCCCACAAAGATGGCGCCCTCAAGAGGACAGACAGCGGAGGTAAATATCTTCCAGTACATTTCCATTACTCGTTCATAAAGAGCCTCATCAGTACCACTGACCTTCTGCCCATCTCTCTCTGCCCATCAGGCTGGGCCCACGTCGTGTGCGCGCTCTACATCCCAGAGGTGCAGTTCGCCAACGTCCTCACCATGGAGCCCATCATCCTGCAGTTCGTCCCCCACGACAGATACATCAAGGTACGGACACACACGCCGCTCACACTGTCGGTCTTCATCAGAGGAGGGTGCCCTATAAAACTTAATTAAGCCGAATTAGCTACTAACAGTTTATTTTTACTGTATGCTGCTGGATGAACTGACAACTGTCAACGAACTACTTCGATTCTGAAGAAATGTTAAAAACACGAAGATTCTCGGGCAACTTCTGTTCTGCTCCTCTTCCTGCGCCATTAGCCTGTACAATATCTCCTGATTCTGAGAAAACGGCCTCAAAATCAGGATCAGGAATAGAACTGTGCATCAGGGTCATGTAATTATACCTATTAAGTGTCAAAAGTGAATTCGGCGTACTTCTTTTTCCAAAACATGAGGCTAAAAAAGAAGCTGAATTTGCAGCGTAACTGAGATTCTTAGATCCGGATCTTGTCGTGAAGAGAGAAAGTCTCCAAAAATGGATTACCTTTTTAAATTTAATGTATTTTTTGATAAGAATACGGTGTTTAGGTTTTTATGGTTTTAATGTCTGTACTTAAACTCAGGTATTACATTGATATCTTTATAAAAATGTTTGAGGTTGTTCATAATTGGTCATTCTAATTCTAAAGTAGGTGAAAAATACACTTTTTTAGTATTAAATTCTCCACTTTAAGTTCAATTTAAACACAAGTTTTGGTTCCAGGCCACAAAAATATCCAGAGTTGGGACTTTCAGTGTCAGAAATCCCACAGAAAGTAAAAGTGAAACAACAATTTCTCGGCCAATAACAAAAGCAGCTTCATGATGCAGCTCGATGACGTGCAGGAAACAGCTCAACTCTGGCTGCTTCCTTAACGGGAAAACCAGTTTTTGCCTCTCGGCGCCGTCGCTGCCTCCACCTGCAGGTCAGAGGTGAACGTACTGAGGTCACGGCCGCTCCCCGGAGGCTGCCGCAAGGCATTCTGGGAAATGGGGGAGAAGGAGAAGCAGTTTGAGGAACGACAAAGAAATACATTTAGCTCAAACAGCAGATGGAAATAGAGTAAAAATAAAAATAATCATCCACCAGCTGCTTCCTGCTTTTTTACTAAGAATTTAATCTTCTTTGATTCTGAACTGTCGGTCAGAGGGGAAAAAAAAACTGAAGGCCTCCCCTTGGGCTCTGGAATTAGACTTTTTACTGATTAAAGAAAATTTAATCCCCCCCAAAATAATCTATGATAGAAATAATCATGTTTTATTATTTATTTGGATCGTCTTCTTTCTGGAGCTCATGCAACAACAACAACAACAAAAATAAAACAAACAAACAAACACATTAAAATGGCACTTTATTCACAAACCAGAAAAAGAGAGAGAGAAAAAAAACTCGACGAAATTTCTCGACGATCAAAGCGACAAAACGGAAAAAATAAAACAATCAAATCAATCAATCAGACGTGATTGGTAGAGCTCTTTTCATACAAATGTTTTCTAACCCAAAACAATAACACACACACACAGGCACATAGTTGTAAACTACAACACTAAAAATACAGTATACGGTTATACTAACTAATAAAACCAACTGAAATGTATTTATAGATTGTCAAATAAATCAATAAAATTCACTTATAAGCTAAATCAAATATTAAACTCGACTAAAAACAACTCTAAACTAAAACTAAATCTAATACTCCTCCACGTTAGTACTCTTACTGGTGTCGTACTTTGATTTCAACAGCGGCGTCTCAAATCGCACACTCTCTTCTGAACATTTGACCGCCGCTTTCTCCGACACCTTAGTTTTGTTCGGCGACATGTTGAGTTACGAAACGCAACGATATTAAGACCCCAGAGAGTCCGGCGCTCAGAAACCCGACAGTCAAATGTTCCACAGAACAAAAACGCAAGACGAGTCTCCTGCCGTTTTATTGTCACCCTACATCAGCCGTCCCTCCAGCTTTCTTCTTCTTCTGGGTAAAGTCTTTGATAGAAGTGGATCCAGAGCAACGCACAGCACAAAGAAATCAATACGTGCTCGGAGCGCATTTGTGTGCATGCCTGCATATAAATGTACATGTGCGAGTGTTTGAGTGCCCGGTTTCATATTACCGCGTCAGCTACAGTAAATTGCATGCAGCTCCCTCCCCTCCCCACCCTCCTCCCCGTCAGAGCCATTCATCCGCACTTTGGCCGCCCGCATTCTTCGACAGCGTCACAATGGACAGCGAAAAACTCGAGAAGAAACTCTTCCCCTTTTTTTTTTTTATTTATTTATTCCGCGCTCGGTGTCGGTCGTGTCTGCGAGCCACCGCCGTCCTCCGAGGGGAGACGGGGGCTGAGCGGGATGTTGGGAGGAAGAGGGAGAGAAAAGGGACGGAGTGAAAAAGGTAAAGGAGCCTGCTGTTCCTTTGTCCCGCACCTGTTCCTAGGCCTCTTCTGCAGCACACACACACACACACACACACACACACACACACACAAAGTGGAAACACAAAAGCTGTGTGTGTGTGTTTGCTTTTGCAGGCTCACATCTGTATGCTTTGCATATCTTATCCGGATAATAAAAGCTCTCTTACAACATCTGGGCAACAGTTTTGCTTCAAGAAACCTCATCTGTTGTCTTGACAAGCAAAAAAAACTTCCTGATCGTTTACAGTCCAGCTGCAGAAGCAGTCTTTCAATCCTCTCCGCAACCGCCGTCAAACAATGATCCACATCACACGCGAACTTACACGCACGCACACACACACACAGCCCCCCGGTCACACCGCCGCGACACCTGTTGTTAATAATGAGAGTAACGGCTGATGCGTCTCCACACCAGACCTGTTACATCTGCGAGGACCAGGGGAGGGAGAGCAAGGCGGCCTGCGGAGCCTGCATGACCTGCAACCGCCAGGGCTGCAGACAGGCCTTCCACGTCACCTGGTGAGTGTTAGTTTTTGTGTGTGTGTGTGTGTGTGTGCGCGCGCAGGGTTTTTCATTGGTGTCCGGGCGGTGGTGGTCAGTTATTTTACCAAAAAGCTCTGCATTTTCATGTCCTTTTGGATCATTGCAATATTTGTTATAAAATGCATGAAAAGTATTAATGACCAAGCATCGGTAAAACATCCGAGATTTAATCCGTCGGGGATCAAACGCTTTCAGGCGACACTGGCAACACCCAGGTGCAGCTGTCTGTGTGTGTGTGTGTGTGTGTGTGTGTGTGTGTGTGTGTGTGTGTGTGTGTGTGTGTGTGTGTGTGTGTGTGTGTGTGTGTCTCTCCTGTTTCCTCTCCCCTGTGACCCCGCAACCTCTTGTGTGCTCAGTGCTCAGATGGCCGGTCTGCTGTGTGAGGAAGAAGGACCAGAAGCCGATAACGTCAAATATTGTGGCTACTGCAAACATCACTACAACAAGATGGTAAAACCACAAAACAAAACAAAAACACAACTAATATGAGAAAACCCTCCTTTTAAACGTGTTGTTTTAATGCACTATAACATTTGTCGTGGATCAGCCCGACAGAGTTTCGCCTTTTTTTTGTTTTTCATGCTGTTATTCTGTGTGAGGTCGTGGTGCCGGATTGTTTGTTATTTACAAACACAACAGAAGTGCCGGCCCGGTGCGTTTACTTCCTGGAGTCGTTGCCCGGTCGACCGGCGGTGACGTCACAAATCTGAAAAGTCATGTTGCCCAACTGATAAAGAGTTCACCTTGTGAAGCTCCTGTGAAAACAACAACAAATTGTTTTTCTCCTTTCGAATTCAATAAACAAGTAGTAGCGATGTTTAGAGAGTGGCGGTGCTCGGCGAGCTGTTTCGCCGTCCGTCTATTAAACTAACCGGCTCGAAGAAAAACAACACGCAAAAGTTGATTTCATTTTACATTCACGACTTTCTTCTTCTGGTTTTTAACAGCAGAAGAAGTTGCGCTCCAGTGAAAACACAGGCAGCTCCTTCACTCATCCCAGGGGGCGCTCTAGTTCCCCGTCACAGGAGAAACAGCACCACCACCACAGACCGAGGAAGGTGAGCCTCACTGCGGTCGCATCGCAGACTGTGTATGAAAAGTGTTCGTAGCTTCCGCGTCTGACAAACGAGCCCGATGCCGAAGTGCCTGAAGCTGCAATACCACCGAGCGCCACTAGAGGTCGGCTCAGAAAAAAGCCTCCGGCTCCGTAGACTCCCATTCAACTTCTCTCATGAAATACAAAGTCGGTGAATTTTCCCTCCACGAGTTATCTCGGTGTTGTTTGCTGAAGTCGCTCCTTCTTTTTAGTTTTCCGGCGGTCCATCTGAAAATAATCCCGTCATTATTAAAAAAAAAAAAAAAAGTAGTGTGCAATTCGGAATGCAGGGTAAGAAATATTTTTGGTAAAATGGGATCATGTTGGTACTGGTATAAAAAAAATAAATTCTAAAGATATGTGTGTGTGTGTGTGTTTTCAGAGCCATAAGGATAAGATTCGGCCAAAAGAGCGCCACAAGAAGTCGACCGACAGCCTCAGTTCTTCTGTTTCCGTTTCCGTGACGACCAGCAGCATCGAGAAGGTAAAAAAAACAAAAACACAAATGTGTCTGTCACTGTGGAGGTGGGATTTAAAATACCCGACGTCACACGGCCTCATGATATAAAAGATCATTTTGACGAGTCATGTCTGGTTTTCATTATTTCTGTTTTGTCCCGCGTCTGTTGGACAGATCTCGTCCAGTCACCACGGCAACAAGGAAGGCGAGGGGAAGCCCAAGAAGCTGAGCTCACACAGTCACGGTCACCGCAGCAAGAAGACGGGAAGCACCGGGAAGAGCTGCTCCTCCTCCTCCTGCTCCTCCAGCCCCTTCAACACAGGTACCACGTGAACGACGAAACCTTCAGTCAGGTGTGTGTGTGTGTGTGTGTGTGTCCGTGTGTCCGTGTGTCTGTTTGTAACTGTGTGTGTGTGTCTGTCCTGCAGGCGGCTCGCTGTCCTCCGCTCAGGATTTCCACCAGTTCTCCTCGTCCTCCCGTCTGGAGCGCGACCACGAGCGAGGAGGCGACGACCACAGCGGGGAGGAGCGGAAAGAGCGCCACAGGCGGCCGGCGGTCCACGAGGAGGACGTGGAGGAGGAGGAGGAGGAGGAGAAGGAGGCGGACAAAGACGAGGAGGAAGAGGAGGAGGACTGTAAATACCACAAGCCGCCGGCGCTGACCCCCGCCGACGGCCCACTGGCGGGGTCACAAGGTCACGACAGGTCGGAGGGCAACGCCAGCCCATTCGAGAACAAGGTCACCATCTCCACCTTCGGCTCCATCATGCGCATCACGTCCTCGTCGGGCCTCGGCAGCAGCAGCAAGATCCGCAAGATCTCCTCCTCCTCCTCGTCATCGGGCGACTACAAGCCCTCCAAGTCGCTCTGCAAGCAGCTGAGCACGCCGCCCATCCTGGAGGAGGCCGGCCCGGAGGACAAGGCCACGCCCCCGCCGCCGCCGCCGCCACCGCCGCCCCGGGAGAGGCGGCACCGCGGCAACAAGAAGAGCCGCCACGGGCCGGGGCGCCCGCGGGGGAGCAAGAACCGAGAGAGGAGGGACGAGGAGCACCATCACCACCACCACCACGCGGCGACTCCTCCTGTTTGTCCTCCTCCTCCTCCTCCTCCAGCCTTAACTTCCTCTCTCTACCCCAGCCCCTCCTCCATCCTCCACCCCGCATTCCCCTCCGCGCTGCCTCCTCCTTCTCCCGCCGCGACCACCACCTCCTCCTCCTCCACCACCTCCTCCTCGTCTTCCTCCTCCTCCTTTTCCTCCACCGCGGGTAGTTTCTCCACAGGCCGCTGCAGCTCGCTGCTCGGCTCCGGTGAGTCTCAGCGAGTGTGTGTGTGTGTGTGTGTGCGTGTGTGTGTGTGTGTGTGTGTGGTCGAACTTCCTGTGCGTGTGTGTTTGCACTTTGCCGTGTTTGCTCGCAGCTCCACTCTGAAGTGTTGAAATGTTTCCGGCAGCTTATCTGAACATCAGAGTCGAACACAGATCCTGTTTCTCTGCTTTCAGAATGTTTAGTAAATCTGCCTCTGAGTATTTATTCAATCTGTGTGAGGCAGAACAAAATGCCCCAGATAGAGTTTTGTTTTTTTTAATGTCTGAGTGACGAACTTCCTGCCCTACTTTCTTCCTTCGTTCCCTCGTGTCCTCAAACCCGGCAGGACTCTCACAGCTTCTGAGATTTTAAAAATGACGACAAGACACCGTCATCTTTCTTTCCCTCAGGTATCTACTCCAGCCTCAAGGACCCTCTCACGCTGGGCGGGGGCGTCTGCAGCACCCCTCTGTCTCTGGGCGGAGGCGTCTGCAGCACCTCCTTGTCCCTGGGGGGGGGCATGTGTAGCACCCCTCTCTCCTCAGGACTCCTCACGTCCCACGTCTCCTCGCTGTCTCTTCCGTCCATCAGCGCCGCGTCAATCGCACAGGTAAACGTCACGCAGAGGACTGAGGTGTCGCGTTTTTAATACACATTTTTGTTTTTAAACGTACGACAAACACGGCCGAAAGAAAAAAAAGGGGGGGGGGGACTGCAGTAATGTGGATCAGATGTTCAACAAAACGACAGTAATATGTTAGTTTATGCTGAACATTCGAAGGCCAATTGTTGTTTCTGCTGACGTGTAAAACTGGAATATCTATTTTGTTGCCGTTGTGTGTTTTTAAAATAAATGAACAACAGAAATATTTTCAGTATCCTCCAGATGTTTTAACTTTGTCAGACAGATGTTAACGTTCTCCTGTCTCGTAGGTGCACCCGGGCTCCAGCGCCTCCTACAGCCTGACCTCCTCTCAGCCGTTCTCCAGCTGCCTGTCCGCAGCGCCGACGCTGCCGCCACTACTGAGTCAAGCCCAGACCTCACTGCCAGGTGTGCGGAGGACACTTCCTCTGACACTTTTCTTCGAACACCTGACTGTAAAATCTGCTGACGGTGCACAACGCCTCAGTGATTCAGTAAACGGAAGTAAAGCTCACGACTGTTTGTCCTCTTTTATTTTTTTCAGAGTCCGACCTCGACGACTGTCGCTTCCCGTGTCAGGGGAACTCGCCGAGGGAGAGTCTGTCCTCGCAGTACGTCTCCGTCTTCTACTCCTTTTGTCTTTTGGTGTCGAGTCCCGGGACGCATGAAAATGAAAACTGCATCAATTGTGTAAAAGAAAAACAACAACCTCCAGAGACGCAGGCTGAACTCCTGCGTCCCCCTCCCCCTCCGCCCCTTTACTCTCTTGACTTCCTGTCCGCCGTGTCCCCCCCCCCCCTCCGCTCGCAGGTCTCCGATGAGCTGTCTTCCTCTGCTGTTCGACCAGAGAGACGGGCTCGGCGCCGGAGTGCGAGCCCGGCCCGAGAACGTCCCGCCGGCCAGCTCGCACATCGAGCTGCTGCTGGAGAAACACGGCAACGGAGAGATGGGAGTCAACAGTGAGTGAGACGACCGACACGCAGCTCACACATTAAAAAAAACACCAGATGATCAAAGGGAGAAAAATGTATTCTACCCGAAATTAAGGGAGGTTTTTCTGTCTTTACGTCAATCTTATTTCCTTTGAAATCCTTCAAATTAAAATAACCTGAGAGGCAGAAGTCACTCATTGGTTCACAGTTTTGATGAGGAGTCACATAACAACGCAGGTCAGAGAATATCAGGGAATTCAATTTTTTTCTTTTTTTACATAATTTCTATTTCAGTTTCAGCAAATTTTAAAGTAAAATTAACATTTTTCCAACTGTTATAATGTTTTATAAACAATTCAATGAAATAAGATTAAATAAGTACTGGTGTGTGTATTTACAGTGAGGTACATTAAATTGGGAAGACAGTGATACAGATATAATTCTGACTTTTAAAAGCTCTTCAGGGGATTTAATAATTTTTGGGGGGCCAAGTCGTGTAATATAAACAGATTTTGTTTTTTTTGCATGTTTAAATTTGAAATGCATTTCATGAAAATATTATATTTTTCCCAAGTCTTTTTAATTTTTTTTTTTGTTATTTCAGGTGTTGACTGTGTTGGCCGAGTGTTTTTTTTTTGGTTGGTTTTTTTTCGTAAACAAGTGTCGAACACTTCAGTAAATATTTTTATTTTATGTGCTGAGGGAAGTAAACGTGCAGGAAAATGTAAAGTTCAGGAGCTTCGGCTACAAAATGATGAATTGAAATACTGAGCGATGAGACGAGACGACAGAAAAGCCGAACGTGAAGTTTGTAAAACGACGATAGATCTCCTAAATATGGGAGAGAGAGTCCTTGTTGCTGCTCTCGTTTGAAAAAGTGTTTGCACGTTGCAGTTTTGTTTGTTTTTTTCGTTTTTTTGGTCCGAGTGTTTATAAAAGTGCGCAGGCCCGAGTTGTGTCGCATCATAGTTGTGTCTAAGCAGTGAAAGGTTTTCACACTGGAGCTCGTAACTTGACGGGAGTAAAACAATGTGTCTGTTTCTTGTCCGCTCAATGCGCAACGACAGCCTGTTTTTCTGTTCATTCGGGGTCGTGGAGTTTCAGCTTTTGTAGCCAGTGGAAGTCAAGAGAGTTTGACATTTGACTTGTGGAGCGGGAAACCTGCAAAAAAACTGCTGCAGTCCTCTGTAAAATATACGGTGTGAACTGCACTCGATTGTGTTTTACCTCTACGCTGACAATCTGCTGCCGTTTACAGTCGATGAATGTACTCGATACTGAAAGCGGCTTTTTTGTTCTATTCCTCTGCGGTGACTTCATCAGCTGACACTTGTTTTCGAATCTATTCTTCACTCCTTTTTTTTTTTTTTTTTTTTTTACTCTCGGCTCGTGTCATCGTTTTTCTACTTTCGATCCATTTATTTCTTCTCCTGAAATCGGGTCCCTTCTTTCCTCACAGCTTCCTAACTGGTTTTTTTTTTTCTAAATCTCCTCCCTCCACCCTCTCGCTGAAGGAAACACCTCCTCAGTCTTCTCCTTAAATATACGTATCTGTGCTCCAGGGATGACTTTGCTTCAGCCTAATGAGTGTGTGGAGCTGCTCCACCCTGCAGACATGAGACAGAGGAGTGTGTGTGTGTGTGTGTGTGTGTGTGTGTGTGTGTGTGTGTGTGTGTGTGTGTGTGTGTGTGTGTGTGTGTGTGTGTGTGTGTGTGTGGGCGAAAAATCAGTGAGGAAACGTTTAAAGGGATCAAATTCCTCCCTCAGGCCGCTGCTGAAGTGACACAGGAAATGAAACGAAATATACTCGTGTGAATCTTCCAGAGGTGTTTAATAATAAAAAAAAATTTTTTTAAAAGGATGAAGATGGAGGATTTTTTTTCTCCACCTCCAGGAGCCGTCCAGTCACGTCACATTGCATTGTGGGATGTTGAGTAAAGATAAAATGAAGTCAAGCAGCAGACGTTGGAGGTTTTTCAGGACACAGCCTCAGTTCTGTGACCTCCTTTTTTTTTTTTCTTCTTCTTTTTTTCTGCTTCAACCCTAACCGGGGCCCGAAGAGCAGAGTAATTGGAAACACCTGTGTGGGGGCGCAACCTTACAGAGTGGACTCAAACAGCCATGTTCAGCTTACTGGGTCGGTCGTTTATCAAAGATATTCCACCGTGCATCAGTTGATAGTTAAGCCTTAACTGATTTATCCTGATACATGCAGGATGAATATCTCCATTCAGTCATAGTTAAATTGAAAAAAATGGGACTTTTCACTCGCTGGTAACTCTGTAACTCGGAAGTGCGCGAGTTATCTGGAGTCCGGTTCATGAAAATCTGTCTGGAAGTAATCCTACTGGCAAGAGAGGACAAAACACAAAACTACAGGATGAGAGAAGATGCAAAGTGATGCAGTGTTGGCCTGACTCATCTTTTTTTTTTTTAAAAAGGAGAGTTTTATTCCTAATCTTTAAAGTGGGTAGGGTGTCTGCCTCCTGGACCAGAACTGGTTCCACAGGAGACGGGCCTGAAAGATTCTACTGTTGGAAACCAGTAACCACGAGCAGACCCAGCACTCTGAGAGTTAACTGTTCTGTTGGGATGATATGATACTTCAGAAGGTCCTTTTAAGCATTTGTTGATGCATCTTGCGGCAAACGGCAACCAACAGTTGGATTGTGAACGGTTTGTTTACAAAGCCTCGAGTTCGGATTTTGTCCGGCGCCATCTTGCTAGTTCGGAGCGGTTCGGAGCAGGAAGTGACCATATTTGGACGAGCTGGGGGGGAGGAGCCAGCGGTGGATTTGACTCGATCTAATTGGAAATCCGACGATACTACGTCCCGCCCACCGATAGCCGTAACCTGACTGCACCACAAGGCCTGTCAATCAAACAGACACGCCCCCAAAACCAGGTCCTTTTGAAGCTTATTTTTTTAATTAATGACGGGATTATTTTAAGCTCGACCTCCAGAAAACTAATAAGAAGGAGCGACTTTAGCTAACAACACCAAGATAACTCTTCGAGAAAATTTTTTGACTTTGTATTTAATGAGAGAAGTTGAATGGGAGCCGATGGAGCCGGGGGACTATTCGGAGTCGCCCTCTAGTGGCACCCGGTGGTATTGCAGCTTAAGACACTTCCGCATCGGCTTCACTTTTCAGAGCCGGAAGCTACGAACACTTTTATGTAGAGTCTGTGGTTGAAACCCAGTGTTTGTTAATGTATGTGGGTTTGTGCCCAAGTAAAAGTCTGTGTGGGAATCGTTGCAGACCGCCTCTGAAATGCTTCGTGTCTCCTCTCGTGCCGCTCAGTTGTGGAGATGCTCCAGTCGCTCCACTCGCTGCAGCAGGAGAACCAGCGCCTCCAGGACCAGATCCTCAGCCTGACGGCCAAGAAGGAGCGGCTGCAGCTGCTCAACACCGAGATGGCCGTGTCCTTCTCGCCGCACGTTCACGCCGCCCAGATCAACTTCCTGTCGTCCAGCCAAGGTCAGAGTCCCCCTCACTGTTTTAACGTCACCGTGTCGCGTAGAGCTCCACCTCATCTCCTCCTCCCCCCCATGCATCCCTCCTTCCTCCATCACACCTCAGGTCATTTATCGACGTTAGATGCTACATATGTTGTGACAGATCGAAACATCAGTGTGACCCTCCGCCTCTCCTTTCCCCAGACCCCCTGTGCACCAATAAGAGCCCCCTGTCCAAAAGCTGCTTCCTGAATGACACCTCCTTCGTTACCTCGTCGGAGGTGAGAAACTCCTTGATCCTTTCTGACCCTGAACGCACCACGCAGACCCGTCAGTTTTGCCTTTTAAGCCTCTTTATAGGATTAAATTACAGATGATACTTCTTGTTCCTGTTTTATTTTTATTTTTTTTTACAGTAAACTCCGGTATTAACAGCTGATCCCCTCTTTTGCCTTCGTTCCAGGAGCTCCACTCCGGTAGTCCGTCCCGCAGTAGCTCCTCCCTCTCCTTCCAGAGCACCCCTCCCCCTCAGCAGAGCCCCGCCCCCTTCGGCCAACCGCTGATGAACGGCTTGAGTCGAGGTCTGGGCGACGGTCTGGGCGGCGGCGGCTGCGGCTCCTCGCTGCCCGTGGTGGGCGGGTTCATGGCGTCCCTCGCAGGGAGTCCTCAGCTGATCATGAACGGCGTGCTGGGCGGCCTGAACGGCGTGATCCAGTCTTCGGGGCCGAACGCCCCTCAGAGCGCGCTGCCGGCCCTGCGGCCCCAGCCGCCGCCCCTCAACCCCCAGGCGCTGGCACAGGGCTTCCAGCTGCCCAAGAGCGTGAGCCCGTAAGTCCACCCCCACCCCCTCCCCCCTCCTCCGTCTGTCCTCAAACCACCGGAAGGACACGGCTGCCTTAAGTGAATAATTACACTCGCACTGTGTCGGATGATTGTCGGCCGTCTTAACGCGACGCCGTGTGTGTTGCAGGTCGTCTCTCCTGTCCGAGCAGCAGAAGCAGCTTCTCCTCGAGCAGCAGCAGCAGCAGCTCCAGCAGTTCCTCACCTCGCAGAACTTCACGCCTGTAAGGACGCTCCCTTCGTTCACTTTTCTCACTCGTTCTCACCGGCACGCTTCAAATGTTTTCACAATCTCCTCGTGGGATCTCCCGGGTTTTTTTTTTTCTCTTTGGATAGTTTCGGAAGACGAGGCGCGATCAAAACGTCGTGAAACGTGAGTGGGAGCGCCGCACGGTGACGCACGCGGAGCAGCTACAATTCGTCGCCGTAGACTTTCTGAAACATTTCAAGGGTCTCTGTTGACCGTTTCCAGAGTTTGACGCGAAATCTGATGTTTTCTCTGCTCCAGTTTCAGGTCCGTGGTGAAATCACAAATAGTTTACGTTCCAGTCGTAACAGAAACGTGTTGAACTCGGGTGCTGATGTTGATCAAAAGACGACACTTGGAAAACTTCCTCATGGAGGTCGTAGCTTCCTCCTGCTCCGTGTGCATCGCTGCGCCGCGCTTCGTTCACGAACTGTTTAGTTGTAGGCAGCAAATTTAAACATTCACCCAGAATTATGGCTCCATGTTGTTACCGTGACGATTTTCTCCAAACAAGTCTGTTTATGGCCGTTGTGTTATAAATCTTTAGCTCGCTGACACGCCCGACCATCACACGGGTGGTGAAATATTTAGTTGTTTGGATTTAATTAAAGCCTCTAACAGCCAATCACGTCCCCTGACCTTTTGGTTTCTGCCAGTCAATGACGACCTGTGATCGAGACGCGAGCTAAATCAGGTCGATTTGAATGCGCTTTAAAAGCAGCAGCCGTCCTAAAGAGGCTTCACAGACCCACAGCAGACTTTTTAGATTTACCCAGTCCTAAAATCATATTTATATCCAAGACAAACTTAACACGTTCAAACAAATTACTCCTTCATATTTCCTCATATTGCTGAATGGTTCGTCTCCCAACAATGACCTCCTGCCAAAAGATTCCCACTAAGGAGCTGGAATATCAGCCGTTAATAATACTTTATACGTAGTTAGTTAATAACTAATAATGCCTGCTGAAGGTGGACGTGAGAGTAACCCTGCTGAGTCGCCTCCAGCAGCAGCCGAGCAGACGACTTGATTTGACTTGCAAACTGGTGAACGTCTGGTGCAGCGAGGCGCTGTGACGCAGTAAATATAGAAACCAGAGGGTTTCCTGTGTGGCTGCGAAGCTTCAGCCGGTGCAAGATGCTGCGCTCCGACACCAGAGAAACAGGAAGTGTTCACAGATGAGAGAGGAACAGGATGAGTCAGCAGTTCTTCTACAGCTGAGAGGCTGCAGGTTTAGTTTATTTAAAAAAAGAATACAGACGGAATAATCGTCGCGTTTGCTGCTGCAGAAACTGAAACCTGTTTGACGTAAGATCCTTGGTGTGTCTGAACTAAACCAATCCGACGTGATTGGCCGGCGGTGTGGAAGTGAGGCTCAGTGCTCCCGGTGAACAGCTCTGCTTTTATACCTCACGCTTCCCGTTTTTCGGGTCGTCCGTCCCGTTCTCGTGAACACGGTATCTCAAGACAGCCTTGAGGGAATTTTGTCAAATTTGGCACCAACGTTCACTTGGTCTCAAAACTCAACTGATTATATTTTTGATTGGATATGTAAGATCAAAGGTCACTGTGACCCCGCAAAACACATTGGTGACCATGACTTCAGAATTCACACGAATTACGACAAAACGTCCCCCGTTTTCGTGAAGGCGATTTCTCTCTTAACGCTTCGAGGGAATTTTTTTCGAACTCGGCACGAACGTTCACTTGGCATCCAAGACGAACAGATTGGCTTGTAGTAGTTAAAGGTCACTGTGACCTCGCGTCGGACCCGTCATCCATCCGTCCCACTCTCATAAACGCGTTATCTGGTGAATTTCTTCAAACTTGGCACAAATGTCCACTCGGTCCGAAGGATTAAACTGAACAGATTTTGGAGGCCAAAAGGTCACTGTGACTTCAAAAGGCACTTTTTTTTTTTTTTTTCTCAAGAATTTATACGTTCACACGTGTCTTAATAGGATAAAATGACGACGTGACGTATTAGATCCAAAAGGTCGAAGGTCACCTTCGCGCCATCAGCTCCGTAACTGATAAGCAGAAGGGGAGACCGGGACCATCTTTAATATGGGGTCAGATACTTGAGTTGGAGACACTAATCTTGGATGTCCAGCTTAAATCTTCCACATTTGAAGCATCGCCTTCTTTAAAGTCTCTCCGACATATTTGATACGAGTCCGGAGAGACATGGATGGAAACTGACGTCTGACTGGTCGGAGGAGTCGGACGGCCACGAGGTTTCTCTTGTGTTTGTGGCACTTCATGGAGGGATTATCTGAAATGTCAGCAGTTTTTAAGCACGTCTTTCACAACTTTGTTCTCACCGACCGACCCAGCTGAAAGACTTTCAGCTGGAAGTGTTTTTTTTTTTTTTTTAAACCTTTTGAATAATGTTAAAAATATGTAAAAAGTTGTTACCACCAAGCACATTACTCTTCTCTGAAAATTAAAACCTTCTGGACACACACAAAAAAAAAAAAAAAAAAACTTCTGGCTGAAAACATCATTCGAATATTCTCAGATCTTTGTAAGAACAAAACGTGGTTTTAGCTGGGGTCACCAGCGTCCGATCAGCTTTCCAGATGTTCTTCATCCCGCCGCCTCCTCTTCCTCCTGCAGGAGCAGCAGGCGGTGGTGTGCCAGATGCTGCAGCGGCAGCGGGAGCTGCAGCGCCTCACGCTGACGGGAGCGCTGGCCTCCACGCCGGGCTCGCCCATGATCGCCCAGCCGCCCGGCCTGCTGTCCTCCGTCTCCCCCCTGCAGGGCGGCCAGGGAGGGGGGAGCCTGTTCGGCCTGCAGGACAACGTCCTCCACAAGCCCGGGGTGAGTGGCGCCGCACGAATCTTATCGGTACCGGGTCCGTCTCCTTGCCGGTTTTTATTTACACGAATCCCGTGATGGCGTTTTCAGGCTGCGGGAGAGAAGGGCGGAGACAAGAACGGGTGAATTCGGGAACGCCGGAAGGCAGCTGGCGTGAAAATACCCGTCGTGGCGGCGGCGCCTCGAAGAACCCGAGGTCACCTCGCAGGACTTTTCTCCTTCTCCGTCACCTTCATCTTTCACCCTCTTTTATGAATGTATAACAGGATGGACTTTGAACATCAAGGTGAAGTTGTTGTTTTGGGTTTTTTTTCCCCCGTGATTTCTCCATTACCGGAGGTTCTTCTCATAGGATTTTTGTTTTGTTTTGTTTATTTTATTTGCGTGTAGGCAGCTTTCAGAGAGCATGAAAACGGTGGTCTCTTATTAAATTGCACTAATTTGTTAGTTGGACCCACGGGGGCTGCTGAACCGAAGGCGGGGCTCGTCTCTTCTCGGACTTCTCGGAAGAACCGGCCGCTCACCGAATTCCCCCCCCACCTTCCGCAGCTTCGAGCGGCCGGCCGGCCGGCCGGCGAGAGAAAAACCCGACTTCTCGCGACCTCAACTGTCTTCCTCGATATTTTGTCTTCCCTTTGTGTTCCGAATTTCTGAACCTCATCCAGATCTTCTCCGTGTTTTGCCGCTTCTCGCCGGCGGCACCTCTCATGTGAACGGTCAATATTTTTTTATTTTTTTTCCCCCGTTGTGTGGTTTAGTGGCATTTCAACACGGAGCTAGTTATTACCTCAGACTTTCTGCCGACTCGTTTTTTTTTTTTCCACTGTTGACGTTTTTTTTTTTTTTTTTTTTTTGTGCAGACTCGTTTTTACCACGACAGCCTTCACTTGGATATAAACGCCCACCAAAACAAACAAAAAAACAAAAACAAACCTGGGTATCGAACTCCTTTTAGACGTAAAGATGGCACAGCAGCATTCCGGCGTCGGCACCGCACCGACTTTTTATTCCGAACCACCACCACCACCAGTTTCTAAAGACTTTTATATCCTTGCAGTTGCTATCGAGATTAAGCAGACGAAACCAAACATTTGGAAATTGTAAGTAAGAAGAAATTCATTGGGTTTTTTTGTGGTTTTTTTTGTGGTTTTTTTCCTAAACAAGTGTGCACTTTGCATGTTCGTAGCTAACAGAGCAAATTAGCCATCCACGCGGTTCCTTGTAAAGGACGCTCGGTACTTACTAGGCCACTAGGGACTGAACAGGTGTTTTTGGTTTATATGAGTATTTTGCACTCTTGTCCTGAAGTGTCAGTTGTTGTTTTTTTTTTTAAATGTTACATTCATACATAGATAAATCTTTTCATGTCCAACGTTAGCTGTTCTTTTAGCAATACTGGATAGATAAATGCCTTAATGATGCTAGATTTACAGAGGAAAACCACGAGCCCAAAGGCTTCACCCTCTTCTCGTCTTTCTTTGATGGTGTTTTTTTTGTTGTTTTTATATCTCGGGCACACATGGGTGGGGTGTGGGTGGGGTTGGGTGGGTGGGTGGGGGGCACGGGCACGTTACGGAAAATGAAAGCACTCCTTCCTAAAAACCTGTTTATACTTTTGATAGCTGACTGATGAATTCAAACAGTTGAAACGTGTGAGTAAAGCGTATAGTGGTAACTGAAGTGTCAAACCATTTTCTATTGTAATTGTTTTTTTGTCTTCAGGTGCAACGTTCTTTAGTCGTTCGTGCTTCGGAGAAACGGGGACTTGTAGAGGCCTCTTCCGGCGAAGCCTGCACAGCGATGTCATTACAGAGGTGTTCACTATTATTTAAGTTCTGCGGCGACAGTGTTCGATAACGCGGCGTGACCGTTGACACCGCTGAGACCGAAGCTTCTCCTTCCACTCCCACTTTTCCGCCTCTCGTCGAGCTCGAGCTTCACTAACCGAGGCTGTTTCACTTTCTTTTTCTTCCCCCCCCCTCTCTGAAGGAGGGATCGTTTCGTTCTCTCTGTCGACGGGACGCCTTTTCGGACACTTCTGTTCGCAATCTTGATCTCCCAAACATGTGACGTGTAAGTTTTGTTTTGTCAGCGGCGGACGTCAGAGAGGTACGACGGAGCGCGAGGGCTACGTTCAGAAAAGAAATTAGAGGAGGAAGTTTGGTTTTTTGTTTTTTTTTTTTTTTTTTTTAACGTTTTGACAATAAAGTCGAAATGTTGACGATAAAGTTGAAAATAGAATTTGCGAATGACGACGAAATGTCGACAGTAAAGTCAAAATGTGCGTAATGAAGTTGAAATGTCGAGAAAAAAAGCCCAAATGTTATTTTCAAAAATACTTGTGAAACTTCATTCTCGACATCTTGAATTTATTCGCGACGATTCGACTTCATTCTTCAGGTTCCAACTTTTTTTTTACCACTTTAACTTCATTCTCGAAAATTCTAGTTCAACTTCGCTCTCGACATTTCGACGTTTTTCTCGAGAGCAAAATGAAAAACGAATCGCTCCTCTTATTCCTTTTTTTTTTTTTTTCCCTTAACGTGGCGCTGATACTCGGTCGTAGAAAGAAACTCCAAGCGGCTCACTCGTCGGTGATAAATACTGTAGCAACGACAAGAGGAGAATGTTGATGAAGTTGATAAAGACATGAGCCAATGCGTGACTCCAAAGCGGGAGCTCTGCGATGTACCAAGTGTGATTTTGTTTTTGTTTTTGTTTGTTTTTTCCTCTCAGCGTTGACAAAGTTCGGATCGGACCTGAGCGGTTCGAAGGATTTCTGAAGTGGTTTCTTTCTCATGTTGCACTGGGGCGCTTCGAGCCCAACTGTAAATCTTTTTGTTTTTGTTTTTGTTTTTTTAGTACCTTTTTTTTGTTTTTTTAAAGATTTTGTTGGAATACGAGTTGTATACTTTAATATGTTTGTGTAAGGACACATTCATTCCTTTAAGCTTTGAAGTTTGGGTAACCAAGATAATCCATGTTATGAATGTCGTACTGTGTATCTTTTATGTGTTGCAACGTTTAAGCACCTGGCTCTGAACGAGGTTCGGCGGAGAGCGAGTTAACTATCGGGATATGAATTGCATGATATGCAGTGACGTCTCTCAAATGTATTGCTAAATACCAAGTAATAACTATGCATAATTTTAAATGCATTGTTCCCTGACAAGAAAAGGAAAAGAAATTAAATGACGTGAGCACTGAATTTTAAAAAGGACAAGCACGTTGTCGTTGTACAGTGTATTTGTTTGAGAGAATTGATTGAAACAAATTTGACGATATTCAGATTAAAAGCCCTGTAAAGTATTTTGATATTTTTGTGTGTAAAATTAAAAGGATGGATTAAGACGACTTTTTTTTTGTCAATAAATGTATTTTACCGAGTCGTTTTACATTTTCTCTGGTTGATGAATCACTTGACTGTCGATACTCTCCGCGTTATGTAGAAAGCAGCCGGTCATTGCAGGTAAAAGTGCTAAAGAGTTTAACTTTATAGGTAATAATATAACAGCTACTAATACCTCTGACGAACATCGTGTTTTCCAGAATCTGATACAGATGTCTTCAGCGAGTCGGAAAACTGAACGTGGGATTTAAAAGCTGCGAGTCGGGTTTTAATTTCGGCCAAGTTTGGAAAACAAAACGGTTCCAACACATCTGACAATAATTCAGTTCTCAAATCACAAACACAACACGTGCTCACCGAGGTGCTGCAGAACACGATTAAAACGCACTCGATCGGGCAAATGCACCACAAATTAGGCGATAAAAACATATTAAGGACAAATATGAATCTTTTACTTTTAGGTGTAAGTGCAACCGTTTAAAGAAATTGAAAAACAATAATAAGACCAAAAAACACCCGAAGTAAAAAAAAAATCGGGTCTTACGAGAATAAATGTTTTTTTTTATATGTCCATTCGTTTTTTTTTCCATCTCGAGTGTTTGTGTGATTCGGCCACCCACCTCACTCATCAGCTCTCGCCCTCGTTAAGACTTCACAAGCAGTAAATTGGGGTTTTATTAACAACCGATTCGTATGGTTATGATGTAATTTATTGTCGGTTATACTCTATTAATAAAACTAATTTTATATTGTAACAAATTCCCTTTTGGTTTATGATTTATGGGAAGCGTACCTCAGTTTTAGAAATGTAAACAAATTCAAAATGGATTTCTTTTAAATCCTGCAGTCGTGTCGCCACGGCAACATGATACTTCCTATTTCCGGTAAAAGTTTCTATCTGTGCACACGAGTGAAAACTTTCAACGGGACATTTTTCAAAATGCCCAAAGCCCATATTTAGGCAGCGTGTAGGTGAGTGATGACCATCTTTATCCCCAATATTATAGTTATTAGAACTCATAATTTTAAAAATAATCAATATTCTTTGGGTTTTTTTTTTTTATGAGGCAAGATTTATAAAGGGTAATACAACAAATTGGGTTATTAACAATACTGATATTAAGACCATTAGTATGTGTTAATGAATGGACATTTATAAGTAAATAAATACCAAATTTCTTCTTATAAATGACCTGAGAATAACTAAATGGTTCATTACCTGCCAATAAAGTCACCTTTTTACTACATGTACACTTTCATTAAAGGTGTAATTATTCCTTTAAATGTTCTGGAGGAGGAGGAGGAGGAGGAGGAGGGGCGTCCCCAGAAGGAGTGTCCTCGGCGCGGTGAGCTGTTCGCCGTCCTTTCGTTTCCATGTCGTAACTTTTTCCTGGAGTGAGTCTCAGGTTTTGTGAGTCTCAGGTTTTGTGAAGCAGCCGCGCGCGATCATCACTTGGAAAAGTCGCTCTCGTGCGTGCGGGAAGAAGCCACGTCACGACCCGGTCCACGTGCGCCCTGCGGGACGATGAACACTTCCAGGTTTCTTGTCGCAGTGCGGAGACGATGCGCGCTGAACTTCAGCCGACCTCAGCTGCTCCTGCTCGCTTCCTCCCCCGGGGTGAGTCAGTCCCGCATGTTTGTTTTGTTTTGTTTTTTTGAACTGTTTAATATATTATAATGTGTTGTCTTACTGCTTTTTCCTGTTGCAGCAGATTTTTTTAAAGTACATGGCAAGAAATAGATATCGGAGGCTGCCGTTGTTTTTTTTTCTGTCTGTCTTTGTTTTTCTGTTTAAACAAACTACCCGGCACACCCTCCATTCACCTTTAGCACCGATGTGTTCAAATAATCAGATAAGTCTGTCATAAAACTGGGGCCTACGTCAACCTGCGGCTGCAGCCGGAGGTGGAGTGTTTTTGGGGTTTACGCGCAAACGTTCACTTGGTTCCAATGGTGAGCTGATTAGATGTTGGGGGTCAAAGGTCGTGGTTCCCTGTGTCCTCATCAGTCTGGTGTCGGCCTTTTTTTTTTTTTTTTTTTTTTTTTTTTGTGAACACAATATCTCGGGAACGCCTCGAGGGACTTTACTCGAATTTGGCACAAACGTTCACTAAGTCGGAAGGTTGGACTAATTCGATGCTAGAGGTCAAAGGTCACCGTGACCTCACGTCCCATTATTGTAAACACAATATCTCGGGGAAACGCTTTGAGGCGCTTTCTTCACATGTGGCACAAACGTTCACTTGGTCCCAATGGAGTAACTGGTTAGATTTTGGGGGTCAGAGGTCAAGGTAACTGTGAACCCACATTTGTCCCGATTCTAGTGAACACAAGATCGCAAGAACACCTGGAGGGACTTTCTTCAAATGTGGCCCAAACATTCACTCGGTCTAAAAGGAGGAACTGATTCGATTTTGGCCGATCACGCGTCAAAGATCCCTGCGTTCTTGTGAACAAAATATCTTAAGAACACCTTGAGCGGGTTCTCTTCAAATTTGGGACAAGTGTTCACTTGGTCCCAAGTATGATCTTATCTGGACCTCACAAAACACCGCTGCGGCCAGAACTCCGGGAGTCATGCGATGCAGCTCCATCACGAAGCCTGGAAGTGTAAATATTTTGTATGCGGTGTAACAGTGAATCGCGTCCTCCAGGTACGGTGCCGTCTACAGTCCACGCAGCCCATCCCCGCGGCCCGGCTGCCCTTCAGAGTGAAGCTGACTGCTGGGAAAAGCTACGCTTGGTGTGCTTGTGGTCATAGCAAGAAACAGGTGAGTGTGTGTGTGCGTGTGTGCGTGTGCGTGTGTGTGTGTGTGTGTGTGTGTGTGTGTGTGTGTGTGTGTGTGTGTGTGTGTTGTGGCAGAGCTCGGGTTTCAGACACACCTGGACTGGAGGACACCTGTTGTAAAGCAGGAGGCCGGTCATTCGGCTTCGGCTCATTTACTGCTGTTTACATTCCCACCAGTTTGAAAGGCTGCCGATGGAGACAAACTGCAGCGCCGGGAAACCAATGAGAAGTCTTTGAATTTAGCGCAGACACACGACCACACAGCGAAGGAGTGTTGTTGTTTTTTGTGTGTGACTTATTGATGTCACAGCAGGAAAACCACTCCGTCCACCTGAAGCCTTGAAAGTGTGATAAAACGAGCATACCTCTGATTAGTGCTATTTATTACCATGAGTAATGTTTAAAGGTCGTTAATAGAGTCGATCCTGTTCCAGGTAGATTATCAGTCACAGTATAAAAACAGTAAACTTACATATTATGTGTCCATAACTAAAAACATTTACACGTAGTGATTCGGGGCTGATCTTCAAGGCAGCTGCAGAGTATCTAAAAAAAAAAAAAACGTGGTTTCTACAGAGCTTATAGCTGCTGCACTTCATTTGTGCACAATGACATTACCACAAACGAGAATTTATGATACGTCTGAGGAGAAGGGATTTAAAGGGCCGCTGCGTTGAGTGATTTTAAAGTTGATAAACTGGGTGTGTTGTGCAAAGTTCAGACCAAGTGTAGTTTTGAATTTGGAAAATAGTATTATTTATAAAACTAGTCTTCACGGATATTAACGGTTGCATCGTAAAGATGTTTTACACATTGTAGTGTTTTATAAGTGTAAAGAAAAAGGACTTAATAAGGTTGATCAAATGAGAATAATCCACTTATGTCACTGATTTTAACATTTTAACGGATAATTCTGTTTTATTTCAACCTGCTGTATTAATTTCCTTTATTTGTTGTAGCTCTGTGGGTCGTGCAAACTTTGCAACCTGAAGCATTTAAAAAAAAAAAATCTGTTTTATGTTTTTCCTTCAAGTGAGACTAAAAGTAAACGCAGAAGTTTGCCTCCTGAAACGGCCTTTTTTTTTATTTATTTTTTTTAGTTCGTTTACATGTGCGAGTTTGACTTTTTGTGAAACTCAAAACAGCTCAATACTGTTTAGCAGTGATTCCCAAACTGTGGTCTGTGTACCACTTGTGGTACGCGAGGCTCCACCTGGTGGTCTGCAAGATCCTTGAACTGAAACAGTTGAACTCCAACTGGCCCAAATCCCCCCAAAAAACTCATTTAATTTCATTACATAGTACAGGCAGTTGTTACGTACATCACTACGATGATGTAAGAATCAGTTGTTAGTCATTTAAATACTTTAGAAATAAGATTTGCCTGTGAAAACTTAGCCAGAGACAAAAGTCCACACCATTATAGTATTAGGCAGTAAAAAAAAACTAAAAACAAAAAAAAACTTGAGATGCATCTGATCAGAAGATTTACTATCTGTGTCCTGACCCTTTATTTTTACTCTCCGACAGCCTTTCTGTGACGGAGCTCACAGGTCGAAATCCCCGAGCATCTCCCCTCTCCGCTTCACCCCCGACAGAGACAGCACCGTCATGCTGTGCGCCTGCAAGCAAACCAAAAACGCTCCGTACTGCGACGGCTCGCACTTTAAGGTCATTTTCCAGGACGCGGTGAAGTCGGTGAAAGGCCTCTTTAGATGAAAAAAAAAACAGGAAAATTATCTTTATTTTAACTCGTCAGAATCCTGTTGTTGAAAATCTTTATTTTATTTATTTTTTTATATTAAAACTGAATGATTTACTGCAGCCTGTCTGTGTCAGGAGATCAGTTGATGTTTAGTCCGTATGAATTACAGTGTTTTTAAATCATGGTTTGCAGAATACGTTCTCAGACTGATGTAAAACCATTAAAACGCTTTAAAAACGTTGTTTTCCCGGTGACGGATGAGTTTTTGTTGACACGAAACACCTGAAGCTTCCGACTGACCGGAGATTAGAAAAAAACCTCAAAACCCTCAAGACGCCTCAGAAGGTCCCGGAAGAACTCGGTGTTGACAGTCTGACTCTGGGGGAACGAATTCACGGTTGCACAACCACCGCCAACGTCACAAGAAAACCCACCCGGCGTCTCCTGAACCTGAAGCACTTTCTTCGGTCTCGGACGGTGAAGCTCCGCCCCCTCTTGAAACCTGAACGTCACTCAGAACAACCTCGCCCGGCTCGTCGCTTCGTCGCCGTAGACTTTCCGAAGCATTTCAAGGCTCTCTGTTGACCATTTCCAGAGTTTGACCCAAAATCCGATAGACTAAAATAGAAGTTGAGATGTAAATATGTATGCGCGTCCAATTCAGCTTAATCTTGCGTAGTTTAATTTTTTTAAGTATTTTCTGACTAGTTTGAACAAATTGAAATAAAACTACTCAGTCCATGAATTCATTTCATGCTCTACGCTTTCAATTGTTGTCCACTTGGGTTGAAATCACACTGCACTCCCAGATATTTTAACATTTTCATCTACTTCTGCAGAAATCTAATAATTTTTACATTTAAAAAAAAAATTTTATTGTTACCATTATTTAATATTTTGTGTGGATTATCATCCTAAAATTTAAAAAGTGTTTTTTTTTTCCTGCATCTTAAATTTAACCCATACAGACTTAGAAGTATGCAAAAAAAAAAAAAAGTATACAAAACATCACTTATTAGTGAATTATTAGTTTTGTATATTTATTGATGTCGTCATTTTTATTGGGCTAATTATTGAGTTTGAATTCCGCCTCCTGATTGGTCCGCCTGCTAACACGTGACTCATCCGGAAGCGATTTCCCTGATCACGGCGGTCAGTCGCCAGGTTGTGAAACCTTCCGCCGTCTCTCGGAGCTTTTTCTTTCGCTTTTCTTTCTCCGTTTCATTGACTTCACTCTTCCTTTTTCACTTCCTGCACCTGCGGCGTCAACTTTTTTTTTTTTTTGGGTCACGTCTCGCTGAGTCGCGCTCGTTTGTTTGTTTGTTGTTGTTGTTGTTGTCAGCGGCGGCACGTGAGCAGCTGTCAGCGTGACCATGAACAGGTTGGTAAACAAACTGGACCTGAAGTGGGTCCGTTTCACCTTCAGACCACCTTGGAGTCCAGCTACGGCAGCCGCAAAGGTAAACTGACTTCTGCGAGCCTCTGCGATTAAATATGACGCAAAAATAATTGAAATGTACTCTGGATTTATATTATTATGTAACCAAAACATAGAAATACAGGGAGTCTGAATATTTGAAACAATAACTGCAATATCAATAAGATTATATCCCCTGAGATTTAGCCTATCGTTGGTTTTAAATTGGGACTCGAACCAATGTGGTGTAGATGGAAAAAAGAAACAGTGAAATGTCCCTTTTATGCATTTTTCACAAATGGAAAAACGTTTCACAAGTCAGAAATCTAGTCCAAATAATTTTTAGCCCCTCTATGATAATGTAGTCCGGGTTTGACCAGTCCAAGTATAGCGGTTTTTAGATCTGAACCAGGTCTAATGTGGTCTAGATGGAGGGGGAAAAAAACAGTGAAATGATCCTTTAATTTGCTTTTTTTTTTTTTTTTTTTTCCCCACAAATATAACAAAAGTTTCACAAATTAGAAACTGTGTTTTTACAGAATTTGTAGTCTCTCTGTGATAATCTACTCCAGGTTTGACCTGTCTTAAGTATTGTGGTTTCACATCTGTACCAGGTTGAATGTGGACTAAATGTGAGAAAAGAAACTGAAATATCCCTTTTTTGATTTTTTTTTTTTTTTTTTTCCCCAAACAAAATAAAAATTTGACACGTTTTGAAGTGTGTTTCAGACCGTACGAAGGCTTCATCTAAAAATGTTTAACGCTTTTATGGCACAATGACTTTCCCTTAACGGTTCCCTTCAGTGACTTCAGTGCAGCAAAATTGTAAAAAGTTTCCAGCTACATCATCCAAAATTTAATATCTAAATGATGCGATGATGGCTGTAGTTGTTTTTCAGATTTAAAAAAAAAAAAACATACAGATGAAAGAAAACAAAGATGATTATGATGATGGCTAACGCCACCTAGTGTGAAACAGGACACCACTCGGCTCATCATTGATCGACATCACTCATCAGTGACCTTGAAACTGAAGCAGCTGGATGTCACTCAGACATCGTTATTGATATTATTTACACCCGTGTGTTTTTCATGTCATCGTTAAATCTGAACCCATCTTCACCCGGAAAAAACCCCGACGATGTCGGTCAGTCTTTAAGAGGAGACTAAATAACAGAAAACAGTTGTTTTTTTTAACATTTTTATTTTGGCGTAATAAGAGTCCATATTAGACGGCAGGAACGTCATCGTACAGCCGCTGACAATTAAAGGACTCTTCCGCTGTTTTCAGGCCGGGCTGTCCACTCTTCCTCCCGACCCGGTCGTCCCGTCCAAGAAGCCGTTCAAAGCGGAGCTGGTTGGTGGGAAGCGTTACTCGTGGTGCGCCTGCGGACACAGCAAGAAACAGGTAAATATAAAAAAAAATTTAAACATCTCTCAGTGTGAATACAAAGTAGAAACACTTCTCTGATTTCATGTGTGTGTGTCGTCTCTCAAGCCTTTCTGCGACGGAGCCCATAAAACCAAAGCCTCCGGTCTGTCGCCGCTGCGCTTCGTTCCGGAGAAGGACGCCGCCGCCTGGCTGTGCGGATGCAAACACACCGGCAACCCGCCTTACTGCGACGGCACGCACAAGCAGGACTTCATCGCGTCCGCGCCGCTGCACGAACCGACGGAGTCCTGAACGAGGACGTAAGAGGCACAAAACACCCCGTCGGATCAAAACGCAAAAACACGACCCGACTGCGACGCGGGTCTCCGAATCTCGGCTCCCGGCGCTGTTTTTCGTCCGCGAGATTCGGACGACGGAGGAGATGAGCGTTACCACCAGAGAGATCTTTACGTGTCGTCTATACTGGGGAAACGGTCCCTTTTAATAGTTACGTCTTTTTGCACATAAACAGGCAGAAAGTCAACAGAAGAAGAAACTAAAGACGGGATTTCATTGTATTTTTGTGTACGAACGACGTTTAATTTTTACATGGAGAATGTCACGTCGTCTTCCCCTTTCATTTTTGGGAGGTGTGGGTGTGTGTATTTATGCTTTTGTCACTTTAAGTTAAGAAATAAATAGTTTATGCACCAGGTAGGTTGATCTGTCTGCAACAATGCTATAAAATAATAAAATGGGAAAAAAAAAAAAAAAGGGGGTATTTAAACTGGAAAATCTGTTTAAAAGAACAGTAACGCCACAACAGTTTGTCTTCATAACTTGGATAACGTCTGAGGAAAATGTTGATCCTCCCAACGGCCTCATCATTTCCTGTTGGCTTGCTAAAGTGTCAAGACTCTGTGGCATCTGGATGCCAGTCATGTTGCTGTTGCCGAGCAACGGTGTTGACCATTTGAACACCGAGCACACGGCGCACACGACCTCCCATGTCGTAACCACGAGCTCGCGAGTTCCAGTCGAACGCAGCCCGTTTGTCCCGCCCCGATTAGTTTCACCTGTCCCTCGTTGTGCTTCCCTCCCCGGTGTATTTAGTCCACGCTGTTCTTCCCCTCTTCGTCAGTTTGTCTCAAGTTACCGGTCTGTTGCCGCGTCGGCCGCGACACTAATCTGTAAACGGAACCGCCTCATCTCACACTCACGTACAATCATAAACAAGGACGCTCGGGTCAGAAAAACCTAGTAAGTAAACATTTTATTGACCTAAAAACATGCACATATGGCTGATTTAAAAAAAAAAAAAAAAAAAAAAGAAAGAAATAGCATCAGTTTTTGTCAAAAAAAAGTAACAAAAAGGAATGTTGAAATTTCTGGAACTACGACATACATGGCCAAATATTCAAATCCCTTTTTGAGCTCTGGGAACATGGCGGTAGTGCTTCTGTAAATATAAATGCTTCTTCCGGGTGGTTTGGTTTGTGTGACGGGACCTGAACAAAGTGCATCGACAGTCGTTAAAATAAAAACGTACATGTTAAACCTGATGAGCCGTTTGCTTATACTGGACACTTATACAGCAGTTATTAACATGACTGTTTAAAGGCAATGATTAGCTTTTTCTTTTTCTTCTTGTTCTTTTTTTTTTTCTTTTCTTTTCTTTTTCAGTCCTTTACATCCATCCTTGCGCGGCGAAACGCCTCTCTGCGTTTTTCAAATGGAAGCCAAATCAAAGTGAATGGAAATGAAAACAGACCCACTGCATATACAATACAAAACGATTACAATATCTTGTATAAAAGATAAGTTTATACATATGTATGCACACATGCTCACATTTGATACATACTGTACAGTCTGTATGTGTGCACTGTTCTAGTCTAACACACATAAACACACACGCACGCACACGCACACATACATACGAGTGTCTATTTGGCTGCACGTCTCAGTCTTTCCTGCTGAAAGATTTCAGTAATCTTCCTCGTGGTCGTCCAGAAGGATGCGCGCTCGTCCTTTTTTTTTTTTTTTTTTTTTTTTTCCTTCTTCTTCTTTTTCCTTTTTCTTTTTTCTGTAGTTGTTGTTGTTGTTGTTGTTGTTGTCCTCTGTAGAAACAAAACGAGGGAGCAATTCAAACACTGTCCTCCCCCGCCCCGCGCCCGCGCGCGCACGTTAGGTCGTCGGAGGCATGCCGCTTTTGTCGCCCCCCCTCGCCTCCTCCTTGCCGGCGCCGGAGCCCGTGCCGTTCACAGTCACCTTGCGAGCGCCCGGTTTGGAGGCGAGGGCGTGTCGCTGAGCGTTGCCGGGCGCGGCGGTACCGTTGGCGCTTTGGATGGCGGCGGGGAGGTTGTGGGACGCGGGGCTGGACTGCGAGGAGGCGCGGGGCAGCTGGGCCGCGGCGGGACTGTGGACTTTGTCGCTCTGAGAGTCGCTCTCCGACGTCGGGCTGGTGTTGACGCCGTCCGAGTGGCCCTGGGCGGCGGACTGGGACGGCCTCCGGCGTTTCCGGGTGGGTTTGACCAGATACTGCAGCGGTATGGGTCCGGTCTGCGCACAAAAGAGTTACACAGCACGTCAACAGGAGGGAAAAAAAAAAACGGAAAAACCAACAACGACCCCGGAGGCAGATTGTTACGAGGTGCAATCAAAAAGTCCGGAGACCGTGACTGTTGAACGCAGCGCAGTGATGCACACGGAGCAGGAGGAAGCAACGACCTTCCTGAGTAACGATTCTAAGTCTTGATCAGCGTCAGCACCCGAGTTATTTATAGTGTTTTTTGTTTTTTTTTGTGACCACTGGTGCGTCAACATTTGTGATTTCACCTGAAACTGAAACAGAGAAAACATCAGATTTTGTGTCAAACTCTGGAAATCGTCAACAGAGAACCTTGAAATGCTTCAGAAGGTCTACGGCACCGTGGAGTCTGTGCAACCGTGAATTCGTCCCCCGGAGTCAAGACTGTCAACGACGAGTTCTACCGGGACCTTCTGAAGGTCTCGGGTCAGTCTGGGTTTTGTGCTTCCCGTTTAAATTTTTAAATCACTCCCCATTTTGTGTTCCTCTTCTTTCACTTCCTGTCTTTTGTGTGATTGCTGGCCCCGCCCTGATCGGTTTCATCTGTCCCTCGTTGTCCTTCCCTCCCTGCTGTATTTTCAGTCCGTGTGCTCTTCTTCCCTCTTGGCGAGTTTGTTTTGTTACCTTTTTTGAAACTCACTCACTGGACTTGGTTTCTGTTCCCCAAAAGTTTGACACGAAATCTGAGATTTCTCTGCTCCAGTTTCAGGTCCACGGGGGAAATCATAAATGTTCACGTACCAGCGGTCAGTTTCTCGCTTTTTATCGCTGCGGAGGAGCTCCGGTGCCAAATTGCAGACGGTGCTTGGACACGGTAGAGCGTACCAAGCGTGGCAGGACCTCCGGGAGAAGTTAACTGCTGCACGTCGGCCGGGTCTCAATCAGGTACGATTTTTGGTTATTATTGGCAGAGTCTCTGAACTTTTTGATCGTATCTCGTTCTGCTGCAAAAAATTCTCACAAGGGAAATGCGTGTTCGTCCGAGGCTGAAAACAGTCCCCAACAAACACAACAAAAACAACAGCTGTTTGAAGCCTTTTTTTTTTTTTTAATTTTAAAATGTACCTATACTATGTGAACTGTTGTCTTAAGTTTTATGGCTTCAGTAGGAACCACTGGACTTGAAGCTTGAAGGCATCAGTCAGGTTTCACTGGATTTATTGACAATTGTCGATCGCAGTTGTTGTTCCGTTCTGTTCGCAACTCACAAATAGGGAGTTTGATATTAGCAGGAACTGTACAGACAGAGTTAAATCTTCTCACCAGACAGCAAACTTGACAAAAGTCGTCATGATGAAGAACCAAACTGGTGATCCACTCCGTTTTAATAAAAATCTTTCTTTTAAAAAGAGGATTTTCCTTTTCCTTCCCGGCAGCCGCTGTTTTTTTTTATTTCACACCAGTTTCTGATGCAAATCAACTTGTGAAGACTGTTTAAGTCAAAAGAAATGGAGAAAAAAAATGTCACTCACTCGTCTCCACTCGTAGAAGTAGGCGATGTCCATTAGTGTGTAGTAATCCTTCAGGGGTTCATCTCCGTACAACACCTCCACCTGCAAACAGTCCAAAAAAAAAAAAAAACCCCAACATTTAAACACAGAGTGACGGCGGGAAAAATCTCCATCTGACAGGTCAGGACTTGAAACCAGAGAGGCTCGTAATCATATTCTTCTGTTGCAAATGTGTCACACCAACATTAATGACCATAATAAAACCGTTCTGGCGAAAAGTACCTCTACAAACGAACATCAACATTACGACACGAAAGAAAGCCTCCGTTTTAAAACCGTCTCAATAGACTCAAGTGTCCCTTCTTTTTTCTTTTCTTCTTTTTTAAAGTTTGCGGTTTCCGTCCAAACAGATTTTATCCTGCTGCGTTGGCTGGGAAAATGTAAACAACTCATTAATCTGCTCTGAACATCTCAAAGCTGTTTTTTTTTTGACTGCCAACAAATTTTAAGATCTTTTTTTTTCTTTTTTCGTAGTAGACGTTTGGCTCACGACGGCGGGAACGGTCCAGATGTGATCAATCTAATTAATCAGAATGATTCTGTTCCAGATCACCGCCACGGACACTTCATGATGCACAGCCACTTTTTTAAAGTGATAGCAGCACCTTTTACACTCTCCCTGCTCCGACCCGACAAACTGTCGGCCGTTAAAAGGTTTTAAACAAGTTGATGGATTTACAGCAGAAGTAACTGATTTTATCGGGGCGGCTAAAAGCCCGGATTAAAAATAAAACGTCAGCCCGAGTTTGACACGATTTTTTTTTTTTTTTGGTATTTATTTTGAACCTGCCTAGTTTGACAGATAAGTGACAACGAGGTATTTATGTCACGGAGCCTGAAACCGTGACGCATGCGAGGCTGCAGCGCGTCCGTAGTTACCCGGTAGTTGTTGGGGATATCCATCTTGCTCCGGAGGAACTTTGCTAAATGCATGACGGACATGGCTGCCGGGCACTGCAGGAAGCGTTTACCGTTGGTCTGAGAACGAAGAAGAAGAAGAAGAAGAAGAAGAAGGGGAATAAACCCAGGATCAGGACCAGAAAGAAACGCGGTAAATCGGTGGACGTTTGTTTTCTACTCCGCTTTACCTTGTCTCCTTCCAGCTCCGAGTGCTGCCTCTCATTGTTTCTGCGGGAGAATATCAAATACAAAAATGATGAACGGCTCTTCTGAGAATATTCACACTCGGCAGGTCTGAGATTTTAAACTTCTCTCTCCCGGTTTTTAAGTTTTTCCAGCAAGCGCTCAGGTGCGGCCGACTCACTTGTTCCTCTCGTAGAACTGTATGGACAGACTGATGATCTCGTCCTCGGCGATGTTGAACGTCTCCACCACCTCGCCCGGCTCCAGCACGCGGTTCTCCGCGTAGAAGTCCCGCCTCCGTTTCATCTCATCTGGGGTTCAAGAACAGGAAACAAAAAACAAAAAACAAAACGGGGTTCACACAACGGGAAGCGACGAAACGCCGGCGGGAGAAGAGTCGAGACGATCCGCCGCCTCACCTTTAAACAAACCGGGGACGAGCTTATAAACGATGTCTTGTAGAGTTTTATCCGCTCTGGGGAAACAGAAAAAAAAAAAAAAGAGATTCCTTAGATGTTAGATATGAGACGCGGCGAAGCCAGACGTGCGTTGGATGTAACGGGTGCGTTTACCTGATGCTGAGCTGTGGACACGTCTTGTGGACCTGGACGTCACAGCGGGGACAGAACTTATTCGTCTCGAGGAAGGCAACGATGCAGGTTTTACAAACTGCACGAGGAGACAGGACGCAGATTCAGTCGGCAGGGTCACGAGTTTCAGTTATAATAAGACTATTAAATGTTATCCGTTACAATGAATCCATTTTATCAGAGGGGAAATAAAATCAAATGCACGAATTTAAAAGCAGGATTCTCTTCCGTCGCAGTTTGTTGGCTGTTTAACGATTTTGTATCCTGCTAGAATACAATAAAATCGATATTTTTTTTTTTTTTAACTGACATTAAACAACATTTCCAACTGAGCAGCAGAGCTCCCATAAAACAAAACAACAATAACAGTGCAAAGATAAATAAATGAACAAACATAAAAGTCGGCAAATTTATTACAAGCAGACACACGTTGCTTCGTATTCAACTGTGGTGTTGCACAATATTATGATCGAGGACAAATGACTTGATATTGAACGTAGCTGCAACTATTGATCTTTTTTTTTTTAAATTTTAGATTCATCTGCTGATTATTTTCTAAATTAACTGATGGTTTGTAAAAAAAAAATTCTGATAACAGAGAAATGTCCAGAATCGTTTCCTGTTTGCACACACACACACACACACACACACACACACACACGTCAGCCCGTCTGCCGTATTTTCCATCATTGTTATTTTGTAAGAACTTCCAAACATCCCTGGAATTTTTTTTTTTTTTTTTTTAATTTTTCTTGAATATTAAATCGATAAATTGACATTTTCCAGTCGTGTTTAAGAAGCATGTTTGTTACCGAACTGACAGACGAAGCCGAGACGTGGAAAAGTATGTTCTATAGGGGAGCTGTGGCTCGGACGGTAGAGCGGGTTGCACACCGATCGGAAGGTTGGTGGCTCGATCCCCGGCTCCTCCTGTCCACGTGCCTAAGTGTCCTTGAGCGAGACACTGAACCCTAAGTTGCTCCCGATGGTGTACCATCGGTGTGTGAATGGGAAAAACCATGTTAAAGTGCTTTGAGACCAAAAGGTGATAAAGCGCCATACAAGTACAGACCATTTACCATGAACTTGATGAACAACTGATTTTTTTTTTTTAAATATAAATTTATAGGTGGAGATTATTGATATGGTCGGCCTCTATTCTCTTTGTGTGTGTGTGTGTGTGTGTGCGCGTTTGGAGACAGCTGCTGAGGCCGACAGGCGAGACGGGACAAAGATGTGCAACATGCAGGTTCATTTTAAGTTTCGTTCGAGGTATAAATGATGCAGCTGCAGCTCTGCATGCAAATTCATTTAATGCAACACAACAATGTCTTTGTTATTATTTGTTCTTTTGAGTATGAAGACCTTAAATCGGATCCAAAAGATGCATCAGGAGCCTCTGCAGGCAGCACAATAATTCACATGACTGTTGTGCACATTTATGACCCGTGAAGAGCCCTCCTGCCTTCCTAGTCTTTAAATGAACCTGAAGCTGGACTTCCTGTCTGACTCCACGTCCATCTCACCTTCCTACAAACACAACGGGATCCAGCAGCATCATGTTCACGTGCGAGGTCTAATACACACCGGAGAGCATGCATGCATGGAGGGACGTGAGGGACTTACAGGAGTGCAGGCACTCTACAATGGTGGTGGCATCGATCAGGTAGCCGGCGCACAGTGGGCAGGTGAGGTGTGGATTCAGATCTGTGATCTTGATCCGGTTCGGCTGCATTTTATCCATTTGGACTGCAGATCTGCAGAAGAAACACACGGCACGAGGTTTTTTTTTTTTTTTTTTTTTTTTTTTTTTTTAATAAACAGTACGGAGCAGCAGCAGATGGATGTGTGCATAATGCTGGTCGGGACTGTGAGCGTCTCCCATATTGACAATGAGTGCTGCTCTCAGACAATGTCTGCAGCTCGTCCTTGGGACAGCAGCCCCGTGAAACCACAACAAACGGCGGCGGAGCCCAAAGAAAGCGGCTCTGACTCCCGTTTAAACCGTCTGAGAGCAGCAGCATGCAGCCGGAGGAGGCTCCAGCAGCCCCAACACTCAATCGCCCCTGTGTGGCCTCATCTCGTGCGGCGGCTCCGCTCCTCGAGCCGCGGACCAACAAAGAGCGGCTCCATTTCTCCGGAGCACCGCGGCCCGAGCGAGCGGCACGGCCGAGCTCACCCGGAGAGAGCCCGGACACCGAGGGGGCTGCAGAGCCGCACAAAAAATCACCCTGGTACACAAAGCAGCCATCTTAAATTCACTGACAGGGCTGCTGGATCAGGAGGCGAACAAGAGACTCAAATGTGACACCGTGCGCTTCGTGTGCGGTTCCGCAAACGGCGGCCGCAATAAAGAGCGACGAGCGGCGCTTCGTTCCTACCTGATCGCACATCAAAGTTCCCCTCTGCTCCCGGCCGCGAGCCGCACAAATTAGTGGGACTTGGGCAGAATTTGCAGCAGCGCCAGAAAATGGCTTTTTTCAGCCCCGTCAGAGGACTGCCCATTTTGGATCACGTGACATTATTTTGTCGCCTGGTTCTCGGGGCAAACAGGGTGTCCAATCCACCCAAGAGTCTGCAGGCCCTGATTCTCCGCGCGCAGGTTCGTCCCGTTCAGGCCGCGCGCCGATCCTCGTCTTTATTTCTCCCGTTATCGTTAATTTGTGTCCCGTCGGAGGCACGTGCCGCTCCGCCCTCCGGTTCGCTCAGACTCACCGTGAAGTATTCGGTCTGATTCACTGTCGAGAGGCCCCGCGGGCCTCCCCGTCCGGGGCCCGAGCCAAACGGTTGGCCCACAAACACACGTGAGGCTTAATTAGAAATAAGAAGGAATCAGTTTCGTTTTTATTTAATTTTTTTTTAATGTATAATAAAAATCACATTTCTCAAATGGAATTCTTAGAAGGAATAAATATAACGACAAATCCCAAGGTGTTTATTTGATGAATAAATATACAAATGGCTCATAAATGCTTAACGGTTTTAAATGAAAGTCGAATTTTTGTTACTTTCAGGTAAAGTTCAAATGTTCTTACAAAAATTAAGCAAAATGCAAATAATATTATTTCTGTAATTCTATAAGATTAGAAAAGAAATGAGAGATCTCTTCCTCTAAATAACGCCGTTAACAATAACAACAGAACCAGCAGGATTACAGAATAAAGATTAAAAAAAAAAAAAAGAATTGTTAAACAGTGTAAACTAACAAAGAGTCAGCAGGTGTTTTTAAAAACAGAAAACTTCCAAACTTTCTTTCCAAATTTGTTTTAGGTGATAACAACTTTGGACTTCCATATTCATGACTAATGTGAACAGATTTGATTGGACAAAGCATACTGATGCAGGGAATATATGAACTGTGTTTATGAACATGTAAAGATGTTTATATATTAAAAGAAAAAGAAAACTGCATTCTTCAGGGAGCCTTATTTCTGTCATCTTGGATCGTGAAGTCTTCACAGTGAGATCTTCTATAAATTTTTTAAAAAAAAACAGCAACTACAACAAAAACAAAAAGCAAATGGCAGAAATAGTATTAAACACTGCATCCTACATTTCCCACAATGCCGCTCACTAGCATCTGTTCACCAGACTGTCTCTGCCTGCAGGAAACCGTTTGTCTTTCAAAAATCCACATCTTCTGCAAACCTGCGGGTTGTTTTATACAAATTTGAATTCTTCAGGTTTCTTTTTCTCGACGTGACAAAAGCTCCTCAAAAACTACAAAATTCGGTTCAATGAAAATGTATTTGCAGAGCAAAATCACCACTGAACACGGTCTCACTACAATATGAGCATAAAGAACGAACGCATTAAAATGTCAAAGCAAAACAGTTAAAAAAAAACAAACAACATTAATATCTCCCTGGCAAGGAAATATTGAAATAAAAAAGTATACAACTAAAGGGGCCTATTGTTAGGATGGACAACCACCTTTAATTAGTACTGTTAAATATCAATATCAAGGAAATGTCCATGTTAAAGAAAACAATAAAAAAAAAAAAGAAGCATGGGGTCGTAGTGGCTGCATGAGGAGATGGTTTAAGTTCATTTTAGTCGGTTCTTATTGTAATCTTTATCAGAAAGGTTCCTTTTTAATCTTGATCTTGAAAGCAGAGGTCGCGTTGGCCTCCTGGAGCCAAACTAAGGAGCTGGTTCGACTGCAGAAGGTCCCGAACACTGAGGTCCCGTCCTCCGGCTCTCCTCCTGGAACCGTGAACGAGGTGCCGTGTGAGAGACTTCTGCTGGTTTGATTATCAAGAGATTCATAAGAGCAGAACTTTTAACAGGATGCCGATGTTGGGAGGCTCCAATAAGGGAACTAAGTTCCTTCTTGTCAACTCCCAGGAGACATTTGACTTCTGTGTTTGTCCCGCTTCTTGTTGTCTCATTTCGACGACCCGCCACAAGTTCTCTGTATCTGTGTCACTCTCCTACTTCGTTTACGGTCACCCTGTGTTTCCGCTTGTGTCTCTCGCTTTACCCACCAGAGGTCCTCGGTCTGTCTCCTTGTTCGGCCCCTTACCCGCCTCCTCACCCGCTCCCTGTTCACCTCTTAGTCCCAGCGGCATCAGCACACCCATCGACCCCAAATGTGGTTTTAACGTAGGTTTCCTCGCGGTTTTCGGACTTTGCTTTCCACCGTGCGTTTGTCCCTGTTGCCTGGGCTTTGTAGTCTTTAGTTTGTATGTAAAGTTCTTTTGTTTCTCCTCATTGTTGTGTCATTGTCATTTGTATTTAGGTTCTTTTCTCTGTGAACTGTGACAGTGTTCTCATGCTACACGTGATGAGCAACATAAAAGTTCATGTTTAAAATCAGCTGCGAGTCCTTTCAAAGTTGAGTCATTCTGTAATTATATTTTACCTTTATAATATTTTACTGGAGCACTTCTGAGCTACTGACTCTCCCTATACTTATATATCTCATATCTTTATATGTCTATCTATATATCTCTATATATTATTTTCTGAATCTCTAGATAGCGATCTATATATTTCTATATCTTTATGTTATTTTCTATATCTCTAGATGGCTATTTATATATCTCTTTATATCTAGCTATAGCCTATATCTCATATATCTATCTGTCTATTTATATATCTCTATATGTCTATATATAAATCTCTATATGTCCATATATATATATATATAAATAAATCACAATTTCTCTATATGTCCATATATATCTCGCTATATGTCTATCTATATATCTCTATATTTCTACATATAAACCTCTATCTATCTATCTATCTATCTATCTATCTATCTATCTATCTATCTATCTATCTATCTATCTATCTATCTATCTATCTATTTATATCTCTGTTATTCATTTGAACATATAGCTGTTAATGCATTCGTGTGTGAAACTATTTCCCAGATTTTGCACAATGTTGTTAAACTTGTGCCTGTGGTCTCCTGAGGGAAAAACACTGTGCCGTGAGACGTGTATCTTATCTCACATCTCAGTTATGCAAAGCGGTGACTTCAGGTGGGGTTTGATGGACATTGGTGTGACACTCTAATGCGACTCCTTATTGCCCGTATTTATTTTTGTATTAACATGGTGACAGGCAGAAGTGGGATCAGTGCTAATTTAATCAGAGCAGAAAAGCATGCAATATGTGAAACAATTTTATTATCCAAAATCTGAGAGGATATTATAAATATTACTCTCCACTACTGCCTGAAGTTGTGTACAAGGCTTTAAAGCAGAATTTATATCTTCATGTTGGTCAATAAAACCAACAAAAATGTAAACATAAAGTGAGTAAACAATTTTTTTTAATTTTTTTTTTGGCCTCAGTATTTCTGCAGTCCACCTGCGCACACCCTCGTCAAATGATCTCAAGGACAGATACAGGAGATCATTCCTGCCGACCGCAATAAGATTGTACAATAACTGTACAATAACTCACCTCTGGCAAAATCCATCACATAACAATAACACTGTTGACTGTGTTTCTTGGTTGTTTGTATATAATATTGTATATTGTATATACTGTGCATTTTATATTTTATATTTTATATTTTGTACTGCTATTTTACTACTATTTTATTGCTTTTCTATTATTCTATTATTATCTTATTGCTTCTGTATGCTGCTGTAGCGGGGGAAAAAAAAAAAAGTCCCCTCGGGGATTAATAAAGTAAAACTACCTACCTACCTAAATGTGGGAACCCCCTGCAGTTCCCCAGGCGGCCTGCTAGGGGGCACTGTTGACTGCGAAGTGCAGGTCCCGGACGCCATCTTGAGGAGACCCCGGGCGTAGCTCTTGGTCGGTGGCAGCTGACAACAATCAAGGAGGGTTCATCATGAGGGGATCACTCACACCGGAGTAAAAACAAACAACAACAACAACAACAACAAAAAACAAAACAAAACAAAACAAAAAAAAAAAGGTCGGCTCGTCACGGAGGGAGAAGGAAGGAAGGAGGCAGCCGGGGTCCGGCGACGGTTCTCCGCTCCCGTTCAAAAGCGACAGAGGCTGCGCGCTGTTGAAGCCCGATGGCCGGCTAGCTGCTCCGTGGGCTTCCACCAGCGGCCTGCTTTTATCGGGAGGAGGGAAGGGTGGTGACGGCGCACAATGCTCTGCCGCTGACTCCCGGTCATCCCCACCCGGAGAGACTCTCTGCGACGACGACGACGACGACGATGCGCTTATAAAGATTCTTCTCAACGCGCTTCACTCGGGATTTGTTTTTCTTTTTTTTTTCCCCCTTTTTTTTTTTTTTTTTTTTTCCGTGGCGCGCGACCGACAGCGAGCCGCGAGCCGCGACGCAAGACAAGCAGCGCGTGCCGTGAACCCCCCCCCCCCCTCCCTCGCCCCCCCCCCTCCCTCAGCCGGAGACACCATGTCGTCCAACTGCACGAGCGCCGCTGCGCCCGTCAGCGCGAGCAAAACCAAGACGAAAAAGAAGCATTTTATAGGACAGAAAGTGAAACTATTCCGCGCAAGCGAGCCCATTCTCAGCGTTTTAATGTGGGGTGTCAACCATACGGTAAATACGCGCCCGGCGTCCTTCCCTTGTGCGGTTTGTTTATGCTCGCTGTTTTGATTTAGCCGGAGCTTCGTTAGCCGGCTTCCTCCCCACCCACCCTCCGTCCCTCCTCCGTCCCTCCTCCGTCCCTCAAGCCGGCTTCGAAGCTTCCTCTCGGCCGCGTAAAACATGTTTTGTCTTATTTTGGTGCACACTCGCCACGTATATTAGGTTTGCAGGGAGCTGCTGCTGCTGCTGCTGCTGCTATCACGCCGCGTTGTGCCTCGATTTTATTTATTTATTTATTTATTTTGTTTAAGTGTAAGACTTTTAGAAAATATTGCACGTCCTCGACAGATTGTGGCTTTTCTCTCAGAGCACAAAGTGTGTGTGTGTGTGTGTGTGTGTGTGTGTGGGGGGGGGGGTTGTAGATGTTTTGTGTGGCATCACAAGTCGTGGATGGTGGAGTGTTTCAGTCGTGCCCTGCTGCTGCTGCTGCTGCTGTAGTGCGGGCTCGGAGTGGGAGGGGTGTGACAGGCAAGCCGGAGCAGCAGGTTACACACACACACGCACGCACACGCACGCACGCATTTTCAGCTGCAGACAGCTGCATGCACGTCGTTCAAATAAACCCGCACTTCACCCTTTCTGCATTTGCACCCTTCTGCATTTGGCGCGTTATTCCATCACATCATTTATCTCTATTAATAGAGCAGAAAATCTCCCCTTCACTTTTGGCTGAGGCTGCCCTGCGGCTATGAAAAGCACAGTGGAGGGCAGGATGGATGCAGTGGGGGAGGAGGGGGAGGGGGTTGCGCCAGCAGTTTGGGGGGGAGTCACTGTTGCACAGTTTGATTGATGCATTAAAAGCAGCCTCTCAGGTGTGACACTGAAGTATGCACAGTGTTTTCATTTGTGCTCGCATGGTTGCTTCGCCCTAGGTGTCGGTCCTTTTGTTATTTATTTTTGCTCTTTCATAGCCCTTTTTTTTTTTAAAGAATCAAATGTGTGGTGGTCCCATGAATTGTGTACACCGTGTTCCCCTCCGATCCAACATTTGCTTATGAAAAGTCACCACACACAGAGGCACCATTATCGCAGACAAACGGGAGTTGCGTCAATAATTGCCGGAAACTCTGAGGTGGACTTCTCTCGGCACATTTGATCCCGCCGCACCGATTTCTGCGAGAAGCACAAACGCGAGCGCCGGCAGATTCGGCGAAATAATGACGCGGCAAAGAAAGTGCCTACTGCTGAGGAATTAAGGGAGCAGCTAATGATATGGTTGTCGCTGCAGCGGCTCCGGTATTCGGCGGGTGAACTTTGGCAGTGGGTGTGTGGGTGCAGCGCTCGGGCCCGACCGTCCGAGGTGTGGGCGGGAAGCCGATTCAAGACATCAAACAGAATCCTCATCAAAGCAGCTCGTCGTCGTCGTCCAGTCAGAAGTTGTGTGCGTGTTTAATCGTGGCCGAGCTGTGATTTAGTGGTGGTTTTGCACTTTTCGTTTTTATTTGAATGCGGTGTCAGTTGGTGTTCAGGTGATGTACTGCACCACCTGTCGGTTTTTGTGTGACGTCAACAAAACTGATTTACGAGAAGCACAAGTCAAAGGAGTGTTTGTATTCGCTGCCGACGCTCTTTCGGGACACCGTCATACATATTTCTTAACGTATTACTGCATCTTGTGACGAATTTGCCTGCACGGGCGTTCACTTCACGCGGGCACTCTGAAGCTACCAGACTGGATTGTTAAGTTGTTGAAAATCTTGCTCCGAAACTATGTAATGTGCAAACACCTATTAGTGTCACAATTATTTGCTTCATCGCCTAATTGCAATTATTTTAAGATGACCCAAATCATTTCACATAGTTTCCATTCATCAGATGGCTTACACTCGCAGAAAAGTCACATTTCCACGTTATTCTCTTCTCTTTTGAAGTTTGCCTGACGCTCTTTTAATGACGTCACCTTGTTGCGAGTGGAGAATCAGCATCACCCTCGCAACAGTGTTTATTTAGATTTTTGGTACCAGTTTGTCTGTAATTTCTTTTATATATTCAATTTATGTAGGTCATATCTGCCCTGTGCCGTCTCTGTTTAAACAGACAAAAAGGGCAAACTATTGATTTTTTTTCTATTGATATGTTCAAAGCTAATAAATGGCTCCTCTTCTTTTTCATAAAGTAATTCATCAAACTATGATTCGACTCATCGTAAAATAGTGCCATGAAATGAACAGGGGGAAAAAAAAAAAAAAATGTCCTGATTGTGACGGCTCCAACGGCTGTTTACGTTTTTTTCCGGTGGCTGAAATGGACCGTTTTGTTGGTCTTTTATGTTATTAATCTGAAAGTAAAAACTTGGAATCGGATTATGATCAACTTCAGTTGTTTCTATTGGTATTCAACACGTAATCTGGATTTTTGCGCTTTACTTTTCAGCATTAATACTCACCAGGCAGCAGCAGATCCGTGACTGTTTACTGCCCCTTTGCTTTCCCTTGTTAGTGATCTACGCGGAGTTATTTTTTTTATTATTATTATTTTTTTATGTGTGAAGTTCATCAGCTTTTGCTCTGGATGTGTTTCAGCAGATAAGATCAGTGTCTGGAGGCCCAGCAGCAGCAGCAGCAGCAGGACAAACTGTGTGTTTGGCTGCAGAGTAAATCAGTGGTGCTGGTAGACACTCTCTGGGGTTTATCAGATTCACAGTCACATGAAACCAACGACACATTTTAATCACTACTGTGTGTTTCGGGGCAAATTGAAACACTTTATCTGTATTTTTCTCCACCAATATAACATTTTAAAGCACTCCTTGTTGCCCATAACGGCAGAATACTTTATGTAGGAGGCTCTAATCGTGCCCAAATAGAAATTGCAAGAAGCCAATATTGTTCCTCTGGTTTGTTATTCCTAAAAAAACAAAACATTGTGCAATCTGTTTGTGTGAAGATCAGCTGTTTGCAGGATCTTTTTTTTTTTCTCATCTCTCGTCTCTCTTTCTCACCTCTCTCTCCCTCAGATTAACGAGTTAAGTAATGTGCCTGTACCAGTTATGCTGATGCCAGATGACTTTAAAGCCTACAGTAAGATCAAAGTGGACAACCACCTATTTAACAAGTAGGTACATCACAGTTTGGGCACTGTTGGGGGGTGGGGGGGGGGTCTCTTGAACACACGATGTGCAATCCCGAGTGTAAACAAAAAGGGTCGCGCCTCCGCCGGAGCTCAAAACACCTTCTGTCGCTGCCTCGGCGATGATTGCACATCTTCGGTCAAACTCTCCAATTATATGATAAGACAGCTGCCGTTTATACGGTCAAAAATTACAGGTTGTGCCTTTTTGAGTCTGATCCCACCTGGTGTTAACGTACGATCACGAAGAGGACAGCTTGGAAGTTGAGGTGTGAACACACCCAGGAAGCATCGAGATCTGATCTGCTCAGACCACGTTCAGAGGTGGTCTGGGACGTACGTGTCCACATTATTTTATTTTAGCCGCGTAAATGTGTCCCGGGAACATTTGAAGGACCACCTGCTCAACTTGCATCCTCTGAATAACCAATAGGAAAATTTAAAAAAAACTGTGATTGTGACGACGCAGCTGAACTGTACAGGAAGTAGAAGCGCTTTCCTGCCGACAGCTGCTTACTGAAGGAAAATCTCGGGCCGTCTTAACTGAAGCTGGTTTCGTCAAGCTGTGGAAGAGCACCGCCCCCCGGCACAGCTTGTCGACCCGCCGCCGTGCCCTCAAACCTGCTGGAAAGCTGCTGCTAAGTCAATAATCTGAGCCTGAACCCAGGTGATCGGGTCAGGTCTGACGGTTCAGGTTGTGAATTACAAACTCGAGCGTTCGGACAATTTACAAACGTGGAATGAATTTCGATATTCACACTTCTAAAATGAGGCTGCAGTGAGTGAGGACGTCTCGTGTCAAACGTTCTCTCTCTTTATAAATAAACACCGTTGCCGTGCGTGTTTATTTATGTGGAGCATGTGTTTAGACTTCAAGTGGTCACTCGAGATACCTGATCATGTCTCGTGTGAACGGGTGTGTGTGTGTGTGTGTGAGGGGGGGGGGGGTTAATGCCGAACAGGCTCTGAACAGGCTCTTTTAATAGCTCTCTGCACTCATTGGATCCCTTCACAGCAGAACTTTAGGTGGCCTTGTGTCACCTGAATGTGTATGTGTGTGTGTGTGTCTGTCTGTCTCTGCAGGGTCAAGTTGTAGTCAAAGCTGCACTCAACACGTAACTGAGCAGCTTTGCATTTCAAAGCAGCCGTACAGAACCACTGACGCACTCGGAGAAATATGCAGCAATTATCCACCAAAGTGTGTCCCCTCACCCAACCCCTCCGAGTGCAATCTTCTAAATTGTTTTAATGAACAGCAGCAGCTTGACGAGTTGCTGACAGTTTATTCTGCACTGAACGTGTAACTGCGCAGCGAATTCAAAAAATGTATAACATAAAAATTCCAGGCGATGACGGTTCAAAAAAAACATTTGCGCCGCACTCGTCACGGTCACCAGCCGTCCAATCCCAGCGACGGAGGGGCGGGACAAACGCGGTTAACCACCGACGCTGCTCACTGATTGGTGGGCCGAGTAAAGTAAACTCTGAAGCTGTGAGCGACAGTCGGCGCAGCCGGGCTGTCTGTATACCGGGGTGGACAAAATGATTTAAACGCTGAGTAAAATTACTTTTTAACGCGATATAGCCAAGTCAGCATTACAGACTTTCTACCAAAGAGGAGTCCCAAACTATGTTTTATGACATTCGGCAGTTTATATGATTTTTGTGTCGTTTGTTTTGAACGATGCGCCTGCAGTTACAGGCGCAGACTGTACGGCCTCTTCGATGCTCGGTTGCACTGCATCAAAGCCTCACGTCCACAGCTGCTGATATGGAATTTATTACGTCCAATTGAAGATATTTACGAGCACAAACCAAACAACAAAAACCGCCACTGAAATGTTTGTCTCGGTGCGATGAGGAGCTGCAATCAAACACAAACCGTTACCCCTTTAGTCATACGAGTTTTGATTTGCTGCTACAGTTTGTTCGTGATCATCAGTTTTTGCCACTTAAAAAAAAAAACAGGAGGTCAATGCAAATGGGTCCAAATTCCCCAAATATGCGAGTTTTTTTCTTTGGGAATCTACGTGCTGTTGAGATTTGTAAATTATTAATGAGTTTTTTTCTAGAACTGTCAACTCGGCTTTTTATTAGTCTCTTTCAGGATCCAAACAGTAGCAGGAAGAAAAAAAAAAGAAAGCTCAACAATGAACAAACAAACATTGTTTTGTTGCTCATTTTCAGTCACTTGTGTGTGTTGCGCTGATTGCTTCTCTCTCTGTCCTTCTCCTGTCAGAGAAAACCTGCCTAGTCGCTTTAAGTTCAAAGAGTACTGTCCCATGGTGTTCAGAAACCTGAGGGAGAGGTTCTGCATCGACGACCAGGACTACCAGGTGAGACGCGAAAAACAAAGCGTTTCATTCCATGTTTTTAAAGCATCGGTGTTTGTTGTATCCTGAATGAAAATAAAAAATGTTTTTCGGGTCTTTCCTTTTGGCAGAACTCTCTGACCCGGAGCGCCCCGCTCAACAGCGACTCCCAGGGCCGCTTCGGCAACCGCTTCCTGTCCAGCTACGACCACCGCTTTGTAATCAAAACCGTGTCCAGCGAGGACATCGCTGAGATGCACAACATCCTAAAGAAATATCACCAGGTAGATTATTTCAGGGCACTTGACGTAGTAAAGTTCTGACAACGGAGCTTTGCAACATTAGACAAAGGAGTCGGACAATGTGGGGAGAGCAGAGAGAGAAAAGAACAGCGTAGTGATTCAGGACCGTGAACTCATCGCAGACCAGAGACGTGCAGCTCCAGGGCCAGAAGTAACCGCAAAAGATCAGCATACATCCCAATGAAATTGGTGATACAGCACCTAAAAATAAAGGTGTTACACTTGAGCAAAACCACAAGGAAATTTGGCTTTTTTTTTTTCATTTAAAAAAAAAAAAATCATTTATGAAACGCATAAATTCACAAATGTAATGTTTCTCTGTGGAAATAGTAACGCCTACCCCTGGCATCAGAAGCGAGGATCGTCCTGTTTAAAAAAAACCATTGTCTGACATTACCCTCCTTCAGAGGAAAGCTGTTTCAAATCTCCTCAAGGTGACATTCAAATTTGAGCTTCGACTCGGCCGCTCCATTTCTTCTTTTTGAGTCATTCCTCGGCGGATGCCAGCTGGCCCCCAAACCATAATACTCCCACCACCGTGCTTCACAGTTGGTACGAGGCTCTTCTCCTGAAAAGCTGTCTTTGGTCGGCACCGAAACATTTCTGCTGTTACTCTGATCTCTTTGTGTCCAGAGCACATTGAGCCATTAGTATGCATGTTCACTGGTAAACTGCAGTTTTACTCGTGTTCTTTTTGGACGGTTAAATCTTTTTCCTGGCGCGTCTCGCACGCAGGTCAAATGTGTTCGATCTCTTTCTGAGTGCAGTCGGATTCACTTTGATACCAACAGCTTAGAGAGATTTACCTGCTGACGCTGTGAAGGAAGTTTGGGGTTCTTGGAGACTTAATTTTGCACCGAACGGTCCCCTCGGACCGAAATGGGAATCAATTGTGTCGACGCAAAAGAAAGGAGCAGCAGCAGCGTCTAAATATACAAGATATAATAAGTTCTTGTTTTATAGCCGTTTAAAGTTGCTGCGGTCACGATATCATTTCAGACTTTTCTTGTCCTTCATAGACCAACACGTTAAACTAGCCAATAAATGAGGAAGTTAAAAGCCTTTCAATGAACAACACCAATTTTTATTTCAAACATTTTTTAGATCTTTTGAAATCCCCCCAAAACATCCCCAGGCATTTTTTTCTTTTCTGAAGGCCCTCACAGAGCTCTTTAGTTGTTTTGTATTCACCTTCATCCTGATGGAGAGTCCCATTAAAAGTGACGCCGACGTCTTTGAATATTAAATCCTAGGTGACTAAACTGTTGTCGTATTCGGTGTACAGGAGAAGAGTGCGTACGAACGGCACCCTCTGGTGGTATTCACCACGTCGTTTAGAGAAATGTCAGGGTGTCGTGGAAGTTCATGTTTGGTTGGATGTTCAGCTGTATGTTGTAATTTTACTCGTGTAGAGTTTGTCTTCGTAACTTAGATAACGGTTTACGTCTGAGGAAAATGTTGATCTGCCTCATCTGTTCTCTCTGGGACTTTTGTATTTCCTGCATTACGTTCCCCTCCCTGTTGGTTTGATAAATTATTAGCCTCTGGCTTCTAGACGCCGGCCACGCTGCTGTTGCCTAGCAACGGTGTTTTTTTTACCACTCAACCACTTGCACACAACATCCCATGTTGTAACCGCGAGATCACGAGTTCGATTTGAGCGTTCGATGAATGTCGGCGCCTTCTCACTTTTAACATGTGACTCACCTCCGTTTCCGTTTTATTTAAATTGTGAAAATCACCACAAAGCGTGTCATTTCTTTTAAGTCCGTCACCTCTTTCCCGGAGGATTTATTTATTTATCACCTTCTCGTAGACCCTGAAACTTTAGTATCTGCACTGCCGTTTAGGAGAGAAATTCAGGAGCACCGGTGTGAAGAGAATTAAAAAAAAAAAAAAAAAATCTCCTGTTAATCTAAAATTAAACCTGCATATAAATGAAGTGCTGCAGGAGTGGAAGGACGGCGGAGCGCATGCCGTGTTGCCTTTTTAATCAGCTTGCATACTGTACATTTGATTCCTCACTCCCACTCTCCCCGCTCTGTGCTCTCCTCCCTCCCTCCCCCTCCTGATTTGTGTGCAGTTTATCGTGGAGTGTCATGGCAACACGCTCCTCCCACAGTTCCTGGGCATGTACCGGCTAACGGTGGACGGCGTGGAGACGTACATGGTGGTGACCCGGAATGTATTCAGCCATCGGCTCACCGTGCACCGCAAGTACGACCTGAAGGTAGGACGCGCCGCCGACCGCACGCCCGCTTTAACAACGTGGTGAAATAAAGTGAAGGCGGCGGCCGAGACGTATGCAGCATAAACAACGGAGACGACCCGTCGACGCCTGAGAATCGCAGCAGAAACATCCAGCTACCTCCCGGTCATTTAAAACGTGTATTAGAATTAATAGATTATAAAAAAACATTGGGGATGCCCATATACATCACGTACAGACATTTAAAATAATGACCTAACGACGTGGAAACAGAAAAGTCAAGAAAACTGTGAACATTTTTATTTCCTCGCCTGCAGGCAAAACAATATAGTCGAGGCCTTTACAAATCAATTTGACTTTTTATTCCCTTCTAAGAATGTTTTTTATTTTTTTATTTTTTTTAACTAATTTCAAAAACCTTGCGTTGCATGCTGATTGCTAAATAACTTCCTTTTTTTTTTTGCATTTTTAAAGACCCATTTTTAAGAGATGGTTTGTAGTCGTGCAGGAACATTTTCAGGAGACTACAAACGCTGCTCATCAGTCGAGTCTGATGATTCTTGGTTTGCGCTGAAGATTACAGTCGACAGCAGCCGTGAACGCGGCACGCCGACTCGGCGCTCGTTCAAACATCCTTTGTAGAAAAAACCCCCCACAAAAACATCCATCTGTTTCCACTACTGACACTTTAAAAAGACGCTGCTGAGCAGAAACGACTAAAATGCTAAAGATCCCTCTGATGTCTCGTTCACTGATTCTATTTTTATTCTTCTTCTTTCTTTCTTTTTTTTAATTTTTTTTTTTTTAGGGTTCTACGGTCTCAAGGGAAGCCAGCGACAAGGAGAAGGTACGTTTTATTTCTGACGGCTGCTGACACGATGGGACAAAAATAAACTCCCCTCGGCTCGCCTCAGAAAACGCACTCGTCCGATGACGGCTAAATGAAGTCGTTATTAGTAAGCAGATGTGTTCTGGTAGTAGCGTGTGCACGGGCCTCATGCTGTTGGCGTGTAACACGCTGTCACTCCGTGTCACTGTCTGCTGTTGTGATTCTGTCCTGGAGTCTTTGTGTACTCGTCCACGTTATGATCGTTATGAATATTTATATCAACGCTCGTGGCTTTAAAATTCTGACGATGTACGTGCTTCTCTCTCTGCAGGCCAAAGAGCTCCCCACTTTTAAAGACAACGACTTCCTGAATGAAGGCCAGAAGCTGCAGATCGGAGACGACAACAAGAAGTACTTCTTGGAGAAGCTAAAACGTGACGTAGAGGTGAGAAGGGTCGGCCGGACGATCGAACACGAGCGGCGGTGAAAATGAAGACGTGACCACAGACTGGATATAAAAAGTGTTCGTAGCTTCCGGGTCTGAAAAACGAGGCCGGTGCGGAAGCGCCTTAAGCTGCAGTACCACCGAGTGCCACTAGAGGTCGGATCCAAAAAGCCTCCGTAGACTCCCATTCAAGTTCTCTCATGAAATTCTATGTCCATACATTTTTCCCACAAGTCATTATGCTGTCATTCGCTAAAGTCACTCCTTCTTATTAGTTTTCTGGTAATCTTTCTGAAAATAATCCCGTCATTAATTGGATATTAGACACAAAACAGGAGTGATGTCACCAACTGGTTTGTGAGCTGCCGATCTGAAGCCTCGATTTCAGATGTTGGCCGTCACCATCTTATACAATACCACAATAAGTTATGGATACGATTTTTTTTTTGGACTTTATATTTCATGAGAAGTTGAATGGGAGTCTATGGAGCCAGCCTCTAGTGGCACTCGGTGGTATTGCAGTTTTAGGCACTTCCACATCGGCGTCATTTTTCAGACCTAGAAGCTACGTCCACTTTTCTACACAGTCTATGGTAAAGCACCAAAATGCAGTATGTTTGGGGGCGTGTCTGTTTGATCGACAGGCCCGTTGGGCAGGTTAAGTTTCCACTGACAGTGGGCGGGGCATTATGTCCTCGAATTGCCAATCGGGTCGAGTCAGATCCACCACTCGCTCCTCTCCAGCTCGTCCCAATGTGGTCACCTTCGTAAATAAATGCAGGACTTTTTATCACCTTTTTTCGAAGGCTGTTTTTTTGTGGTGAACCTGCAGATATTCAGTATGAATGTCGATACTTATCTCAGGCTGTCGCACCGATTCAGGCTTCACTTTTTGGAAACATAAACTAGGGATGCGTATTTCAAGCAAAACTACGATTGGAAATTCGCTCTGAACTATTAGATTTTTCTTCGACTATCGGGATAGTTTTACCTACAAACCTGCGGACCCCCGAAAGCAGCGTGTTCTTCTTCTCCCCGGGTTATTTAATGCCGGCTGTCAGGCAACTTTTAGGGGAATTACCGCCACCTTCTGACGGAGGTAACACATTACAGCCGGGCGCCGGTAAAAACAAATAAAGAAGAACGAAAGTCTTGCGGACTAATGCATTTTGGAGATTGATGGATGATTACTAAACTCGTGTCAGTTGTGACCTGAAGAAAACCCAAAAGGGACCCAAGACGTGTTGGCAAAGCGGTTTCACTGTTGTGTTGTTGTTGTTTTTTACCGTGTCAGTTCCTGGCCACCCTGAAGATCATGGACTACAGCCTCTTGGTGGGCATCCACGACGTGGAGCGGGCGGAGCAGGAGGAGATGGACGTGGAGGGCGCGGGGGAGGAGGAGGAGTACGAGAACGACGGGATGGGAGTCGGCGTCCTCACCGGCTCCTTCGGCACGCCGCCCGACAGCCCCGGGAACCCTCTGAACTGCGGGGGCTTCTTCGGGCCCGGGGAGTTCGACCCCTCGGTGGATGTTTACGCAATCAAGAGCCACGACAGTGAGAGTTTTATTTATTTTGCACTACGATGTAAAGAGCCTGGCAGCTGTTGTTGTTGTTGTTGTGGTGGTGTAAACCCTCCTGATGTGTTGTTGTTTTCCAGGCGCTGTGAAGAAGGAGGTGTACTTCATGGCCATCATCGACATCCTCACGCACTACGACGCAAAGAAAAAAGCTGCACATGCTGCCAAAACTGTGAAACACGGGGTGAGTGTGTGTGTCGAGGCTTCGATCAAGACCGCAGACAAATCCGATTTGTTTCTCGGATCAGATGGCAGATTTATAAAAAAATTAATATATAAATATATTAAAAAAAAAAAAAAAAAGTCTGTACACCGTGAAACCGCGGAGAGATTAAAGAGGCGTTGGTTGGTTACAGATTTAATCAGCAGTGTCATCATCTGGTTATTTAGAGGACGTCCGTCAATCATTATATATAGCGTTATATCCCAGGATGCTTTGCAGCTGTTGGCTGAAAATGCTCTCGCTCCATACGGGACCGATTCATTCATTCAGAACGCTGCTTTTCTCTGTTTTATGTCATTGATGTTGAACGTCTTTGGGTTTTGGACTGTTGGTCAGACGAAGATTAGAGTTTGGTAAATTGTGGGATGTTTCAGTTGTTGTTCTTTTTTACAAATATCTTCTATTAATCAGCTACTTGTTATATCAAAGCAAGTAGTTGCAGTAAATCATTCCCCCCTGGAAATTATGATCCCGTGATCGCAATAATAAGCGCAAATTCCCACAATTTTTCTGCAAAAAAAAAAACATCGTCAAAAGAAGCTGTGCTGAAAGTATCGCAGCATAAAGTTACATTTCCAAATGAAACTCTCTTTACTACCAAAACTAAAGAGTTCATTTCCAACCAGCGAGGCTCCGCCCCCTCTCCTCTCGCCATCAGAACAAACTGCTGCCAGCTGACAGGAAGTGACGAAATGTGTTCTTATGATGGGAATGAGGAATATGTCAAACGAGTTTTCTCCACACTTCCAGCTGGAAGAGACTGAACTTTGTTTTAGTGTTGAATGAACGTGATTTAAAAAGCATGTAAAGCTCTTATTGTGACAGCAGATGGAGCTTTTGCAATTTTACCACTAAAAAAAAGTTCACTTCAAACTCCATGAATTACATCGCAATTTTTGAGAATATCGGCCACAAAATAAAAACATTTCGGTCAAAACGATAAAAAATAAAAAAAACCTCGGTGAAATCCTGGAGGGATTGATAAATATTGTTTTACAAGTTGTCCATCAGATCCTGTTGCTTCATCCCGTCTCCTCCTCTTCCTCCTCTGTCGTCTTCAGGCGGGGGCCGAGATCTCGACGGTGAATCCGGAGCAGTACTCCAAACGATTCTACGAGTTCATGTCCAACATCTTATCATAGACTCATCATCTCCCGGCCTCGGCCCGCTCACTTCCTGTCGTCGACGGCGACGCCGCCGCTCACCTTTTTTTTTTTTTTTTTTTTGGTTTGTTTTTTTTTCCTCCTGCGTCGCTCCGTCTCACCAAACTTCCAGAGCGTCCTCCCACTAGGAAGGACGCAGCAAGCCTGTTACACTCTCCCCTACCGCCTCCACCTCCTCCTCCTCCTCCTCCTCCTCATCAATGTCCTCACTGAATCTGGATCCCAATAAATCTCCCTGTCCTTTCTGTTTCTCTTTTTTTTTGTTTTGTTTTTTTTCTACTCTCCAGTCCTCCTCCGCCACCTCGTCGCTCCTCACGCCAGCACGGAAACTGTCTCACTAATGCCTTGAACGAGTGTGTCAGCTTCAGCAGTTAACAGTCCGTCAGTAGAGTCTTTTCAGTTTCTGTTCATGTTGTTGTTGTTGTTGTTGTTGTTCTTATGATTTCTGCTAGAGACACACACACACACACATACATGCACACGCACACGCGCGCACAATGGTCAGATTGCATGACAAACTCTCCTACAGTCGCCATCAAGGCTCTCTCTCTCTTTCTCTCTCTCTCTCTCTCTCGGAAACAAAAAGATTTTTAAGAAAAAAGTACTGCTGACGAATTTGGATCGACGGGGGACAAACACATTAATATTTAACGGTGTATTAAGTAAATGAATGCAATATCAAAAAAAAAAAAAAAAAATGCATGGCTGACGTGTACATGAGACTCCACCAGTCAAAACATCAAACCACTGAACTTTAGCATCTGAGTGTTACAACTTAGAAAAAAAAAGAAAAAAAAAACAGCAAAAGAAAAAACCCTTAAAAAAAAAACAACAACTTCGGTGTTTGAATGTTCTGTTGCCATATTGTTTCTGGATATTTTTGAACTTTTAACCGTGAGCTTGGTGGAGGTCGGTCTAAAGGAAATTTAAAAAAAAAAAAAACTTTAAAAAGAAAATGTCATAAAAAGGGGAATTCTGCAGCAAATACTTGTTTTATTACCATAAGGATCATTTTTATATCTTGTTTACATTAATGTAGCAATTTTGTGTTTGTATACAGTATTGTTTTGTTACCGACAGACATTAGGAAAAAAAAAGAAAGGTTACTTGAAAATGATTCATTGCATATTAAAGGGAGTTTTAAATTGTTTTCTGTCGTTTCGCTCTTCTTTCAGTTTCAGGCTTCGGTTTCTGACGGTTGTCGTGTTTTTGTTCGGTTTTTCAAACTTTAGCTTTCAATTTTAGGAAGAATCTCGACAGGCGTGTTGAAAACCTTCATGCCGTGCCACAGGAAGTTGATGTTCCAAGGTCAAACGATGCTCCAAACCTCACGAAACTTCGCAAATGCATCGGGCAACAACTTTCGTGAGTTTTTGAAGATGTTAAAAGACTTTTTATTATAAAGAGTAATAAGGAACGAGATAGAGAAAAGAATTAAAACTGCAAGCGGGAATATACGGACCCTCGCCCGCGAGGGTCCGTATATTCCCGCAGCGTTTGAGGGCTCGCATATCGCTGCTCAGTTTTAATTCTCTTTGTTCCTTTACAAATTCAGTGTCATTATCCCGATGGAGGTTGTTGAAATGGAGCATTTCATTTGCAGTGTTGGAGGTCAAATGATCGAAAACCAACTTTTGCTTTCAGTTTTGGAGACTTAAAAAAACAAAACAAAACAAAAAAAAAATCGCCGAATCGTTGAAACCGCTTCCAGACCCGATGCGGAAGCACCACGACACCGGTGGACGTGTTTTGGTGTGATTTAAAGCGTGATTTTGTCGGCCCCGTTATAACAACACTTCCCACAATGCCGTTCTATTGGATATTTGTTTTGTTCGACTCTTCCTATCCGCTGAACACATGAACCCGTCAAACTCTACGTCCCTCGGTGAGCAAATAACGGCTTTGATAAATGTTTCAAACGTGTCAACTCCACATCAGACATTATAAAACAGTACTACCGATGTAAAGGTTTCATTATATAGCTCTTAATGTATGCGGCTGAATCCAGCGTTTAGTTTGACGGTATCACATGTAGTTTGTGATTTAAATTATTAACCCCAGAAAAATCACAACTTTTGATCTCCCGAGTCGTCCGATAACGAAACTGGCTTCTTGATTTTTCTGGAAAAAAATTTTTTTTGAAGGGTTAGAAAACCTCTCTGCAACGGTGTCGGTCACTTTTAAAAAGAACCGGGGCGCAAAAAGTAGAGAGAAAGTTTTAAATCGGACAATCCTGCCTTCATCTCCTTCTTTTGAAGTTGAATCGGGTTTAAATGACAACATGAGCCGTGTTTATTCTTTAAACCTACGTTCTTTTATTGAACCGCATCGATAAGAAAAAAAAAGAAAAGACAGCGTACAGGCATTTTTATACAAAACGTTTGTGTTGGTGAAGCAGAACCAGGAGCTCTAGTCCATCCGGGCCTTTAGGGTCCGCGTGGTGATCTTGTCCTTCTCACTGCAGGAGAAAAAGAAAAACGTGTCCGGAGAGTCCAACAAAACAAAGTCCGGTGTCACGCAGGAGGCGTTCAGGCGCAGTGCTGAGCTGTAGGACAACTGTGTTTTGGACTAATTTCGCAAAGTTACACGCATTAAAAAATATTCGTCAGGTCGCGTTTTATAGGCGGGTCGATGGTGCGAAACACGAACAATCACAACGACAAAAAAAAAACCTCCTGGAGGCTTTTCTGGCAGATTTTCTAAAAAAAATGTTGTTTTAAACACTTTTATTTTGGGCGTAAAATTGTGGGAATCAGAAAAAAAGGTGAAAGAAGAAAACGGAAAGAAAAAGCTCTACCTGATAAAGGAATAAATATGTAACCACTTCCTGTGATAATAATCCTGCTGCACATCACAGAAATATTTGAGCTCTAATCTCTTTTTATTTATTTTTTTAACTTGAATTTATTGAAGAGAACCACGGGTTGAGAAAAGTGACTAAAGAAATTTTGTCTGTGACTTTAATATAGAAAAACATAATATAGAAAGAAATCGAGGGAATTTCTTTTTTTTAATTGCGAGCTCACGCAAATATTTTTTGCTTGAATTTGTATCAACTATTTCCAGGAGGGGACGGCATGAGACGCCCGTGTTGACGGCTGGATTTAAATAAGAGCGTCCACGCGGAGGACGGACGACCGAAAGCCAGAGCGCCCTGTACTTACATGACGTGTACGACGACTCCCATTCCCGACACGGCGTCTCTGTCGACCGCGTTCAGCATCGCCTGCGAGATGGTCTCAAACAGGTCCTCTGGTTCCTGCACAAAAACAACGCTCGGGGAATTTTTAAACCGAAAAAGACAAACAAAAAAACCCCAAAGAAACCTTGTCGCGGTACTGACCATGTCCGGCTCCCACAGAGATTCACACATGCCGTACATCTGCTCCGAGCAGGTGCCGCTCACGACGAAGTCCTCCGTCACCATCGGGCAGCCGATCAGATCCAGGGAGCAGATGAACGGCTCGAAGGTTTTCGGGTTGAGTCCGGCGATCACGGGCTCGATGTAGTACGGCCCGAACCTGAAAGGGGGGGACAAAAACAAACAAAAAAATATCGCACGTTCGGTGTTTACTCCGTTTGAAGTAGGCCACGCCCCCCCGCCCACTCCCCCGCCCCCTCTACATGGGTCTCGGGTGTTCTGATGACTCACCTCCTCTCGTACAGCAGGTTGGACACCATGCTCATGAAGGTTTTGGGTTTGATCTGGCGCCCCTCCTTCAGCTCATACAGGTTCAGTCTGAATTTGAGCCTCTGAGATCTGCGCACAAGAAAACCGGTCACCGCCAGCGACATCAGAGAGACCCGGTCGCCGTGGACCGAGACTTCAAATATTAGTCGAAACGGCGATCGTGATGACGGGGTGGGTTTTTGGTTTTTTTTAGGTCGGAGACACTCACACTGTCTGAACATCCGTCGCCAGCCCGGCCAGCCCGATGAACAGCCGGTCTCCCATCGGGAAGATCTTCTGGAAGTCTGTGGTGACCATCTGAGCCTGAATCCCAAACCTGCGGTCGGCCGCGATCGCCACGCAGTTCTTCCCCCGCATGGCCATGACGGCCCCGCCGTTATACGACATAATAGACTGGATGAGGGAGGAGGAGGAGGAGGAGGAGGAGGAGGAGAGGAGGAGTCAGTCAGGGCCAGAACAATTAATTAAATAAAATTATCAGCAAGAACCATGTTATTTAAAAAGTAATTTATTCTTTGGTCCATAAAATATCACAATCTCTCAAAATCCAAGTTCATTGAGAAAAACAAAAGGCATTAATCGATTATAAAAACAATTTCACCCCAACTTTTAAACATTAAGAATACACTGTAAAAAAAAAAAAAAAAGAAATTGCACAATTTTAATTTTGGGAAAAATGTGAATTTTTTTTCCAGACGGATGATCCTTAAAAACTCCAACCGAAGTACGAGCACCTAAGAGGGGGAGAAACTCTACACACAAACACACAAACACGTCAACATGGAGACGATTGAAACTGGAAAACAACAAAAGGAAAATAAAAGTCCAAATTTTTGTAAGTTTTAAATAAAGACGAAGAGAAATCCGAAATATTTCAGTGAATCCAGTGAAGTTCCGGTGATGTTATGATTAACGTCGGGCGGTGCTGACGCGGTCATATTCCTCAGTTTGTTTTAATTTTATTTTAGAAGGAAAATATTCCTAAAATTAAATTCAGAATAAACCTGCGGCGGAGAGCTAAAGCTAAGCTAACTTTAGCTTTCCGGTTTTCACTGTCTTTTAAGATTTTTTTTATTTTTTTATTATTATTATTCTTCCGCATCATAAACTGTAACATCTCAGAAACGTAAAAGTAAATTATGATAACTTGTTAAGTTTACAAATCATTCTTAATATTGACGTTAGGGAGCATGCTAACGTCTATTAGCAACATTAGCTTCGCCCGCTTCTCTCGCGACCGTTCACTAATTTTAGAGACTTTTTTTTTTTTTTTTTTTCCCGGACAAACATCGAGCCCGTGATTTTTAAAACCGTGATGTTCTTACCATGGTGTCGCTGGTTATTCCTCTCCGCTGCAACCCGGTAAACTCTTGCTTCCTCCGGCGCTTTCAAGAAACGACGGGCTACTAGCTTCTCGAGAGTGACTACACGATTTAGAGAAACAAAAGATCACACAAGCGTGACTTTTCTACGTCATCGCAAGCAGCGCGAATGTGATTGGATGAGTAAAAAAAATATATATATATTCTGCGCTGTGATTGGACGACGAGAGCCGTCGTGAACTAACGCGTGGATAGTTTGGTGGAGGAGTGTTAAAGTGAAATTAAAACCGGAGGGGTTCGGGTGTTTCCGCCACTCTCACCGAGCGAGGTACGCAAACGACGATTGGTTTTTCAAACCGAGAAGTTTAAAACGAGACTCGGCCCGACTTCAGATACTTTTTATTGAACGTTAATCCCTGCTAATACGGGAAAAAAAACCAAACATATATTTATATTGTCAGTAACCACTCAATTTAATAAACAACAAATTAACCCTTCTGTTATGTTGTGTTGTTATGGGACAATTTGACCCGTTTTAGAGTTTTAAAAAATATATATATTTTAAAAAATTTGACTGGACTCAGTGTAACAGACATGTGAATGGGAAATTACTAATTTAATGTATTTGTTGTCTTCCAGACACCACAGCCTGGTTTATTATGGTACCAAATGAGGGACGAAATTTCTGAAAAGGATTCATAAGGATGCCAAGTTCAGCAAGGTAAATAATACATGTATGGTTGAGAAAAAAAACAACTTCTTTTTTTTTTTTTTTTTTTAAACATAACTGTCCCTACAGCTGGCTGCTGGTTCCAGCCCGAGTAAATCAAGATGAGAAAATCACAGGCTTTGTTTTATCAGTGTTTTGTCATAACTATTCTGTACATTTCTAGATAAATATAACCATGACAGTCCAATATCTTGTAAAACAACCAGCTGCAACCATAGCATGAAAACCCTGAATCAACATACTATCGTGAAATAATAGTATAAAAGAAATAAGTAAACAAAAACCGATAAATGCATCTATTTTTTTTTTTTAACCAAAGAAAAAAGTTTGAAATTATTTTTTTTTTTTTAAAGAAAAACAACTGCATCTTAAAAGTAAATCTTGATAAGTAAAGGATTGAAAGAAGTGATTACACTAAATATAGATCAAATTGAGATAAAGACAATGTTTATGGAAAGAAGTGTACATTCACTGGGTCAATCTGCTAATGCTGTTCCTTTTTAGTCAAATATAAACAGGATAAATGTGTCGTCACAGGACAAATACATTTAACATACTTCAGTACCAGGGTGTGGGACAAGTAATATAGAAATCCTGTCTCCGTGAATTATGAATACAAAGTCCCACTATACAAACTGAAGAAGCAGTCAATTTATGTAACCTGCACCTGCTGTTAATTATGAGGTTATTTATGATTGTAAATTCAGCAGAATCTGAAGGCTAGAGTTCCCCCAGTGATAACAGAGACTTGTTTTAAGAAGAAAAGAAAAATACGTAATGTAGCTGCAGAGTTTTTTTTTTTTATACCACTTACAGTATAAACATATATTAAAAAAACAACAAAATTTGAGATAAAACTCATTCTGTAAAACCAAAACCAAATTGTACAAAGTTTCCATCACATGAACCTTTTGAAGGGAAGTTTACGTAGATGAAAGTAGCTGAAACAGGTCGGACACGTAAAACCTTTTGTTTTTGTCCGAAATATCAATAATGTGGAATCTGCTTTTCAAAATAAAAGCCACGGGCCGGAGCCGCTATTTGGCCTCCTGACGGCTTCGTGAGTCTCTACGAGCGTCTCCGGTCAGTTCGTTCATCTCTTCATGAAGTTGTCGAGCGAGGCCGGCGTCCTCTGGATGGAGTGGATGTTCCTCTTCACTCTGTCCTCCAACGACGAGCTCGCCGCGCTCTCCAGCTTCATGTCGCTGTCGGGGAGAAAGAAGGTTGAGCGTTACGCGATTAAATCGACGATTTAACGACGAAGCGTCCCGTCATCTCTCGACGCCGAACTCACTGGATGAAGCCGGCGTGGCGCTCCTGCTTGACGTTCTGCTCCCTCTGCTTCTCCTGCTCCTCCTGCCTCTTGTACCTCCTCACGTTGTTCTCCCGGTCCTCCTCGCGTTGCTTCGCCTCGTCCATCATCTCGCGCCTCTTCCGCTCCAGCTCGTCCACCGAGAGCTTCCTAAAATTAGCCGATTTCAAGAAGACTTTATGTGACGCATTACTGTTCGAACGGTGTTTTGCGATCACCTTCAGGCAGATAATCGCATCAAAATAAATAAATGGTGTTTGAAATGCTGGCAACGTAAACGGTACCGCAATGAGACATTATAAACCTACCGGCACTAAAATGATGACTCCGGGTCGTACAGTAGGCAAAAAAAACAAAAAAAACAAAAAAGTCTTCAACATAAACTAAACCAGAATAATTCTCACTAGATTAGAAGATCAGGGGCCTGATTGGACAGTTCGGGGCTTCGGCCACGTTTAGTTTAATTCATTGGTGGCGGGAGAACTCGTGTAGCAACATATGTGGACCGGGGCACAAAACAAAACAAAGACTTGTGTTGTGGATTGTGTGCATGTGGGTGAGGATCGAGTGGGCGGTGAAGTTGTACTCAGCGTGTGAATATTATAAAAGGTGAAGTCGTGGTTCGGTTGGTGAGAGCGAGGTGATCAGGGAGGTGACGGGTTCGGGTGCAGGTGGGTGATTCTAGGAGATTCTCTCTTACTTGGACACGTTGTTCTTCTGCCGCTGGTGGCGCTCTCTCTGCGGGCTGCCGGCTCTCGGCTCCGCCTTCTTGTCTCCTCTGTGCGAGGAGGACGAGTACGAGCGGGCGTCCCGGTTGTTCCTTTGAGGCGAGCGGGATCGGCTCCTGTCGCGGCGCCCCGAGTGGTTGGACGGCGCCGAGAACTGCTGGTGTCGGCCTGCGGGGACCTGACGGGGGGAAGGAGAGGGGAGGGGAGGGGGCAAACAGAAAGGTAAACTTCACGGTGGAAAAGACAGCAGTGTGTGTGTGTGTGTGTGTGTGTGTGTGTGTGTGTGTGTGTGTGTGTGTGTGTGTGTGTGTCCTCTTCTGTGAAGAGTGTTTGGCAGCTGTTCGTCATTCCTGATGTCTTTTTCTCACGTAGAAGTAAGAATATTGTCCGAAGACGCCTCCGGTAAATATCGCCTTTTCAGCAAGTGTGCCAACATGGAGAAGCTCCGTTTTTCAATGTGAGAACACTCGAACAAAAACTAAAACTGTGACGTGGAGAAACTCTAAAAACATATTTTGGATTCAATGTGTAAAAAAAAAAAATCTATCCGACGTGAGGCTTTGCTGCTCACTGACCTGCAGGCCGTAACCTGGGATATGATGAGAGCGAGACTTGGAGTCTGTTGACGATTCATCTCGTGAGTGATACCTGAAAATATATATCGATTTTTTTTTTTTTTTTTAAGAAAGAAAGAAAAAGATCATTAAAACTGTTTATTCGACTGATAATAGTGGGAATTTAATTATAGAAAACAAAAGATCGTTGTTAACAAGTTAAGCATCACGCATTAATGTCCTAAACATTTCTACCATCTTCTTCACACACCTGTGTTTCTTCTCGTCTTCCTCGTCCGAACTCGAGCTCGAACACCTCCTCTTGTGCTTCTTCTCCTTCCTCCTCTCTTTCTTCTCCTTCTTTTCCTTCTTCCTCTTCTTTTTCTTGTCTTTCATGTCGAGATTTTGTCGCAGCTGTAAAAAAAAAAAAAAAAAAACCTCATGTTTAACCATTAATAATAATAACTCTACTGTAGGCGACTATAAACACGTGCTTTGAATTTGTATTACTTGATAACATGATGAACTAGAGACACGGCAGCACCCTTTTTTTCAGCTGTCGTCTCGTGGTAATAAAATCTCCAAATAAAGGTCATTACATGTAACTATTTACCATTTCTTTGATTTTCCTCATCTTCACTGGATTCGTCAGGACTTCTCTCTTCTTTTCTTCCTCGCGTTTCCTTCAGGACACAAATAAATCGTGAGTACGATAATTTACGACTTTTGGCAATATTTCCAAAAAACAAAAATTAAGAGGCAAGACTCGCGGACCGGATTTGAAACAGGGGGTCTTCCCTGATCTTGGCGGCCAGGTCGAGGGTGGAAGCGGGGGTGACGGGGTTGAAGATGGACCCGGGCAGGAGGCCGGTCTCGGTTGACGGGCCGCTCTCGGGCTCCTCGTACTGGTCGGTGATCTGCTTGTCGATGGGGCGCCCCATCAGGTACTCGTCCCTGGACACCTGACCGGCCGGGCCCTGGTACATCCAGTCCAGCCGGTCGTCCTTTTTTCTGTCACCGCGCAGAAGAAATACAACACGACCTTCAGACACGATCGTTTCGTTTCAAGCAACGTCCAACGTCTCCTTCTGGAGAGACACCAACTCACTTTATGGCTCCGGAAACCTCTGCGAATTTTGTCATCTCCTCTCGAGCTCGCTCCTCTTTCAGCTCTTTCTGGAGCTCCTCGATCTTCTTGCGTTCGGCCTCGAATTTCTGCTCAGCTTTCCAAACGCGCTCGATGTTTTTCATAGTCTGGGGGTGCCAGCTCTTTTTCAGGTTCTGGTAAAAGACGAGTTAAAAACATCAAGCTTCTGTAGCAGTGACAAAATATCAGGTGGTAGCAAATGACAGCAAGAGAATAAGCATCCAAGTTTCTAATGGGGACAGGTTTTTAACCACCATGGCAGGACAAACCCACTTTGATGATCCATTTATATGACCTAACAACGACATAAGCAATCTTTAACTTCTTCAGGTATATTCGGCAACGAAATTAATAAATATCAACGATATCTCATATCTCAAAATTGACTATATTATTCAGCTAGACGTACTAAAGCGAGCCAGCTTCTAACAACTTATATATGTTAAAAAATGTGAGAACAAAAGGGAGCAAGGTGAAAGTGAATGAACATTGATGAACCGAGGTTCCTAAAAAAAAAAAAAAAAAAAAAAAAAAAATCTCGTGTCCTAAAAACTCTATAAAGGAGACGAGAATTCAGAAAACATCCTTAAACTCATATTCTCTCAACGGAGTTCTGCATTATCATTTGATCTCCCCAGCGGGAGCGCGCGTCGTCAAAGGTTTAGTTTATACTCACCAGATCGCCTCCTCCCATCTTGAAATATGTTGTCTTTTCAGCCCAACAAGAAATGGAAATGAACAAATATGATCTTAACCGATAGAAGAAGAAAAAAAATAATAAGGTGGAAAGACGAAAAGTCCACCGCCAGCTAGAAAATGGAGCGACCACCGCTTGCGTGTGATGCGTTTCGCGTATTTCCTGTTTTTGCACAGTTCTACTTCCGGTATGAGCTCATGGTGCCTTCACCGGCCCGTTAAAAGCTCCGACATTACAGACCTACTTGTCCCTTCAACAAGTATTTGTCGAAAGTATTCTTTTCCTTATTTATTTATTTATTTTTTGCTATGAATTAATTGTACAAACTGTATTAAATATATCGTACGTAACCAGAATGTTCGCATTGCTGTCATGATGCCTATTAATTAATCGATTAAATTGCTTTTGACAGGGAAAATACAGCATCCTGTCCTTGAACACCACAGTCCCAGAAGCTCGTCTGAATCGTGTCTTAAAATAATTTATTAGGTGTAAAGAGGCCAATTTCACGTGGATTAGTAATAACAAAATAATCAGAAAAATAAAATAAAATCAAGTTGTTTTTTTTAACTCATTGGAATTCCAAAAACTACAACTGTTATTTTCTTAAAAACAGCTTCATAGAATATTCCAGAGTTTAATTTTTAATGATTTATATGCTCTTTATTGGCCAGCTATTTGTATCATTACTACTACTACTACTATCAACACCACCTATACTACTACTACCAATAATAACAATAGTAACAATCATATTTTTCTGGTCCATAACTTTTTGAATGCTCTTATTTTGTGTGCACAAATATCAAATCTGTTTTCTAAAAATAAAAGTCAAACGTGGATACAGCATATATATAGTTTTATTTAATAAAGGACAAAAATAGATTAAATACAAGTTATTACACCATGATATTTAACTTATTAAAAGTTTTTCAACTTGTTTTATTACATACTCCACAGCTAAAACATTTACTACAGCAATCAATTTAAACACTTGTCAATAAAAGGAAATATCATAAGGCTATCTATAAGAACATCAACAAACAATAATAATAATAATAATAGTCAATACACAATAATTGACTAAAGTTTAAGCACTGTCTTCTGTTTTTTTTATCTTCTATACATAAATACAGCAATTGGGAGCCTGCAATAATGTAAGCTCTCTAATATACAATAATCTGCCTAGCGTCTGTGATGGTTTACACGCATCCTAATAGTGTCGCTCGCACTGCTGCTACAGAACTATTGAGCATACAGTATTGATTATGAAAGTTAACTATCCAAACACAAGTAACCTAAACAATCGTTTCTCTCTCTCTCTCTCTCTCTCTCTCTCTCTCTCTCTCTCTCTCTCTCTCTCTCTCTCTCTCTCTCTCTCTCTCTCTCTCTCTCTCTCTCTCTCTCTCTCTCTCTCTCTCTCTCTCTCTCTCTCTCTCTCTCTCTCTCTCTCTCTCTCTCTCTCTCTCTCTCTCTCTCTCTCTCTCTCTCTCTCTCTCTCTCTCTCTCTCTCTCTCTCTCTCTCTCTCTCTCTCTCTCTCTCTCTCTCTCTCTCTCTCTCTCTCTCTCTCTCTCTCTCTCTCTCTCTCTCTCTCTCTCTCTCTCTCTCTCTCTCTCTCTCTCTCTCTCTCTCTCTCTCTCTCTCTCTCTCTCTCTCTCTCTCTCTCTCTCTCTCTCTCTCTCTCTCTCTCTCTCTCTCTCTCTCTCTCTCTCTCTCTCTCTCTCTCTCTCTCTCTCTCTCTCTCTCTCTCTCTCTCTCTCTCTCTCTCTCTCTTCTGCTGCTCGAGTTGCATTCATGACGGATGTTCGTTTTTAATGATTTGTCGGTGAACGTGGAAAAATTGCCGCTTCAGACGTACCACCAGCTCCTAATAAATTGTTTTGAGAGATGAGCCCTTCGCACATGCTTTGTTTTGAAAATTGGGGCAAGATCCGACATGCGAATAATGATATCCGGAGGATGTTAATGTTGTATTTATAGGACAAGCTCATATAGGCTGATATAAAGCTATTTTGGCCGTCGGCATCTTGCCAGTTCGTTTGGGAGCCATGAGTGACCGTATTTGGGGAGGAGCAAGCGGTGCACCTATTGCAGAAACCTAAAAGGACCACAAGCCTGTCAATCAAACAGACACGCCCTCTTTTTGAGGCTTATTTTCTAATTAATGACGGGATTTTTTTTTTTCAGATGGGCCGCCAGAAAATTAATAAGAAGGAGTGACTTTAGCGAATGATACCATAATAACTCGCGGAAAAACATTTCTTGACTTTGTATTTCATGAGAGAAGTTGAATGGGAGTCTATGGAGCCGGAGCATTTTCAAAACCGACCTCTAGTGGCCCTCGGTGGCATTGCATCTTAAGGCACTTCTGCATTGGCCTCATTTTCCAGACCCAGAAGCTACGAACACTTATATATACAGTTCATGGTTCCAGCTCATTATTACGTCGCTCTGTTCAGGTTTAGGTGAATATTAATTCATTTTTGGCCACTTGGGGGCAGCAGACTAAACAGTTAACATGACATATTGTGACACGTCAGCAAACAATCGCCTAATTACACATCTAACAGACCGTATTTGCAGACTTTTTTGGTCCAATATTCAGCCTCCTTTTCCATCCGTTTTGGTCTCCACCAGCGTATTAGGTAAATATCAAATTTTAAAGCTGCTGCTAAATGCTAATTGGCTCGGCGCTAGCGTTGTCTGTTTGGTCTTTGACGCCGGGAACCGAACCTGTAGTGGGTTTAACAGAAAGTTGGGTGCTGAAAACGATTTAAAGTCGAGGGGCCAGAAAACCAAAAAACTAAAAGATGCTAAAAAAAAAACTAAAAAAAACGAAAACAGCTGTGTGGAATTGTAAAGCTCTGTGGATTCATCACTAAAAGTGACCTCTTTCACATTTTACGCAGTCATTTGATCCATTTTGACCATAAAATTGTTCTTAAGTGTGGCTTTAAACCTTTGGACTTCCGGCTCTGGATTAAACGAAGCGTTGTATCTGCGGAGTTTATATTGTCGTCCAATGTCGTCGCTTTCGTTAGCACATCCCGGCAGAACCCGGGACTCATTTAACCGGGGAGCATTTCCTGTCCACGTTCTTACCTCCGTCCTCTGCGGCTCCAGTTCGTTGCGATTTTGTCCGTTTCAACGGTTTCACGTCACCGTAGTGGCTCTTAGTTTTGTCGTGTTCCACCTTGAACACCTGTTCACATTCTCCTGTTGTGTGATCACTGTCATTAATAAGGTAAATACGTTATATTTACCATTATATTAAATTATATTGTATTAGTTTATGTTATATTAGTTTATATTATATTAATTTCTACTATATTAAATCAACATAATTTTGTTGCATCACAGCAGGCTGCCATAGCACAAAATTACAGTTTAATAACACACAGTTTCATGCTCTGTACTGTCACCCATCCATTATGACTTTAAAAAGACAAACTGCTGTAATATCTTCTAGTTGGCTACACAGACGCAGTGACAGTCTGAAATTAAACCGCTCATCTCTTCCAGTTTTGCTTGATTTCATTGTAAACAAGTTACAGTCCACTTTCTGATGAACTCGTCCCAGTGTCCTGGTCTACTTGTAGCTCTAGCAGCTCCTGCAGTCGCCTCCTTTCCCTTCTTGTACTCACAGAGGAAAGTTTCATGCACAGAATCACTATAACTCCTGTTTTTCTGGGAGCCGCAACATCACGATTATCACCGATTCACAGGGCCGTGTATTTTGTTCCATCCGGCTTTCATCTGTAAAAGTCTGTCCAAACCTTTCTTCTACTCTCTATTCTAAAACTATCATGACCTCTGTGTTCGAGAGGGAACCGGGGCGGTAAAACCTTCAGAAACCTTCTGAAGGGTGGTGAAGTTAGCCGGACTGCCCCGTGACGCCGGAGACGGAGGCGTCTGACTCACATTTCAGCTTCAGCGGCGGCTCCGAGCTGTCGGCCGCCGACACGTTGGAGGGCGGCTGCGGAGCCGTCGGCGCGTCGAAGCCCTTCTCCAGCCTGCCGTCTCCGTTCGCCCGCTCCTCCCCGTGTCCCGGCGGCGACTCGTGCGTGCGCATGTGCTTGGTCAGGTGGTCGTTGCGCATGAACACTCGGGGGCACAGCGCGCAGCTGAACTTCTTGGCGCCGGTGTGCGTCTGTAGGTGGCGCTGCAGTTCATCGGAGCGCGTGAACCTCTTGCCGCAGAAGAGCCAGTTGCAGACGAACGGCCGGTCGCCGCTGTGCCATCGCAGGTGGGCCTTCAGGTGGGAGGTCTTGGCGTAGGCCTTGCCGCAGCCGGGGATGTGGCAGTTGTGCATGTGCTTCGTCCGGCCGTCGTCGGCGCTCTGGCCCATCTGCTCGGCGTGGACGCAGTTGGGGCAGCGGCACACGGCCTGGCCGGCGCCCCTGGAGGAGGAGCGCCGCTGCGGTTTGGGGCGAGCGGACACGGACGTCTCCTGAGGTTCCTCCAAGGAGAACGTTTCCTGCTGCAGCATTTCGGGCGCCAACGACTCCATCTTGAAGCCGTCCTGGGGGAAGAGGTGGGACGAGTGCGAGGCCGGGGCGTGCTGAGCCGGCGGCAGCGTGCACAGCTGAGGGTCGGAGCCGTACGGCCCCAAAGAGGTCTGCAGCCCCATGGAGCTCCCCGGACTCACCGACGGTAAGCCCACACCTTGCCCCGTCTGCAGGTCGATCCAGCTGCCCGGCTGCACATCCCTGTGAAGGTCCCACCACGACGGGATGTTCATGTCTTCTGAGCTGCCACTAGGTGGTGCTGTCCGTAGCCAGGGCTCGTACGGGTGGGCCATGAGAGCAGCTGGTGCAGGTGCAAGACTGTGGATGAGGTCAGCCGCTCCGAGTGTTGATCAGTGTCTTCTGGGTAACAACCGAGGAGATTACCACATGGTGGGAGGATGATGCAGTAAAAAACCTGCAGAGAGAAACAACGGACAAACTGTTACCTCACGAACTCAGTCTTTTCTCACATTTTTCCTTCTCCAGTGAAAATCTTGTAACTTTTTTTTAGGCTTTGAAATTACTCGACTTCAGCTGGTCCCGTGTTCGGGCCCAAATCCTCCCGTCTACAACATTTTAGATAAACCAACCGCCGAGCACACCTCCCTCATCGCCATGGATATCGCAGTTCTCACGCTGCGTGGCCGTGGAGACGGAGGGAGGGGGGTAGGCAGACGTGTCCAGGCAGAGGCCTGCCGCACGCATCCGCTGCCAGGTACTTCCCATGGAAGACGGTCAAAGAAAACAACATCCTCGGCCGTGCGCAGAGGCAGCGTCGGGGACGGGGCGGGGACGGGGGACGGGGGGACGGCGGGGGTAGAGAGAGGGAGGGACGAGAGCGAAGGAGAGTGTTGACAGGGGAGCATTTTGGTAAAGTAAGAAGTTCCAGGGAGGTATGGCTCCGGGCCAAAGCCTATTTGTACGTCTCTGAGGTTTGTGGAGATGAAACCTGGCAGACAGAAGAACCAGTTCTTTTTTTTTTTTTTTTTGTGAATCACACATGATTTACAACAACAGCCCTGCAGGCATGTTACAAAAGGGGAGAGCTGTAAAAAAAAAAACCCGCCCTGCCTCTTACACACCGGCGGCAGAAAGCATCAACAGTTGCACACAGATGGCATTCAGGAAGCCTGAGAATGGGAGTCCAACCATAACACGAGAACAATTACTTTATGGATATAATTATGGGCGCACGCTCCCAAAGCGGCATCCTGTCCCCAGCACGCTCCAGGAATGTACACTCGCCCGCGTCATGGCGGGCGAGCCGGCGCGGGGGGGGGGGGGGGCTCCGATTTTCAGGTGACAGGAAACTTGTTAAAGTCGAACGAGGCTGTGGAAATTTTACGGCGAGAAGCTACCGGCCTCTAAGACTGGCGCTCGGCTCCAAACAGGTCCAACAAAGTCTTGTTGACGTCCAGCAAACAAACAAACAAAAAAAAAAAAAACGCCGACGTCGACAATTATCTTTACGGCAGGAAACTGTAAAGCAGTCTGAGGCTTTACGGAGGCCCGTATCTCAGCCTCGAGATCCGATAACCCGACCCGCGCGAGACCGTCCGGGAAGAAGAAGTCGACCTACAAACCCGTCCGACAGCCGGGGCAGGAAGCTGGTGCGCGAGGTTCAGCGACTTCACAGACTGACAGTGAAGGATCTTCTCGGTAGATTCCAATTTGTTGAGTCAATACAGCTCAAACCGAGAGGATTACACTTCCTCCTCAAACGTTGATTCGAAGCCGCTCGGAGATGCTCCCTAGACCCCAATGAAATCGTAAAGCAATTAGTTCGGAATTCCCTAATGAAAGGTCCGGTGTTAAAGGTCAAGCTGATTTATTTCACGTCGGCCCGCAGCCAGAAAAAAGAAAAACCCCGTCTGCTCTGTAATTTTTTGAGAATGCGACTCAGACGCATGGCGGGATGGTCCCCCTCCTCCCCGCCGACGCTCTTACTGACAGAACCGTAAACAAACCGAGACAGCATCCTTCTCCTCCTCCTCTTTCTCCTTCTCCTCCTCCTCCTCCTCTTTCTCCTCCTCCTCCTCCTCCGCTCGCCCAAAAGTGCTGGGAGCGCTCCGAGCTCCTCGGGGAAACAGCTGGCATGGTGGGGGGAGGAGGAGGAGGAGGAGGAGAAGGAGGAGGAGGATGGTACAGAGCAATGACAGCACTCTGGTCATAAAACCTGCCCGACCAAGACCCAGCACAGCCCCCGGTTTACAAGTCTGAGAAGGAGGCCCGACGAAGGGGCGACGAGGAGGGAACGTCTCAAAACTTCGTCTCTCTACCGGTGCTTGATTTATATGAGCGCGCTCCTCCTGAGTTTGAGCTACATTCTTCTTTTAATCCTCTAAATATTTGGGATTTGAAAACCCGAGAAGTTAAGTTTAAGATTTTAAGTCGGTTTTCTTCAGGAATCTACAGGTCCAATTGAATTTTCAGTCTGTCGTCCTTTCTCATCCCAGATGTAAATGGTTGTCTTTTCTGTGGACACTTCAGAAAGACCAGTTTGGGTCAAACGGCACCAACGAGTAGTTTGTGTTGACCTGCTCGGGGGGGGGGGGGTGCCAGGCGGCTGGAGATGAGCAGGTGTAACGTGATGAACTTTAAACTCATTTCCCTCCGAATCTAATTGTTTATGTCAACTTTGTGCAAAAACATGTTAAAACAAACATTTAAAAAAACAATTTCAAAAAATCCTGATGCTGATTTTGAAACCATTTACACACCCGAGTGGAGGATTAAATTTGAGCTCGAGAGGTTTGGCTAATCTCTGCTAATCTGCTCCTCTGTGATGAGGTGGGTAGTTTAGATACGGATGACAGCTTCACATCCGGAGTGATTTAAGAGTTCGGTGTGACACTGATTTATACCCAGCTCCATAAAATTCATGTTTTAATCGAACGTACACAGCAGTCCTGGAGACAAACGCTTTAGACGCAAGGCAGCAGAAATGCTGATATGAAGAGTTTTCAGACGCCGTTCGAGGAGCGACAACCGGGCTGCAGTTCTGAGTCTCTTCAGTCACACGCTGTCTTTTCAGCAGAAACTCCTCTGGACCAAGTTTTATTTGTGGTTTTAAGTTTGAATGGACAAACAGCCGTGCAGACAGTTTTTTCACGCGACTGAATCTTTAGAAAAGCAGCTTCTGGTCTCCTGGTCTGTAAAAACATCAAAATGTAACCGTCAAGACACAAACATACTGTGTCGGAAAGTTACTGAGAACATTTATTTCAATGCTTAAGTACAATTTTCATTGACTTTCTTCCATTTTATGCATCTTTTGTACTTTTACGTATAAAAAAAAAAGCAGTGTATAAAATATAAAGCACTGTTGTACAGTAAATTACCCAACAGTAGATAAAATACCTTTAACTAACACCACGTACATCATTTAAAACGTTAAAATACCACTTACATTAATAAAAATTCAATAATATGACAGACCGTTCTTTGTGTTGATGCTTTGGTTTTTGCGAGTTTAGGTTCATTTTGTTGCTAATTGTTCTTCTTGTGTAAAATTTGAGTACTGTGTTGTACGGCTACTTTTAGTGGAGGAAAAAACGTCATTTAAAATACCGTTTCTGAGTAAAACTCATCCCTATACAAAATGATTTAATAAAAACTGGAGTTGCAGATTAGTGTGAAAAGAATCATATTAATGGGTGTTATCATTTTTTATTTTTTTTTAAAGTGTAATAACAGTTTGCCCTTAATACACAAATAATCTTTGAATTTTAATTTGAAATCTTCTTCCATTTGAATTTACTGCATTAAATCTTCAATTTCTCTCCATTTTTTACTGAATGTCGGATTGTACGTACTTCGGGACATTAAATAATCATAGCTTTCCACTTTATATGTAATTTTTATAGAAAAAGATAAGACATTAAAACTGAATATAAAACGTTCACACCAGATAGTTTTTGATTTTATTTCCCTCAAATTTGTTCAGTGAAATATAATTTAAACAAATATTTAAAGATAGAAAATCTGCTTAATTATCTATAATTAAGGAAATAAACATTACAGCATCACATTGAAACTCCCCATGTCACACGTGCAGTTTATTTCCCACTGCAAAAAAAAAAAAAGTTCATTTTGATGTTTTTATAACAGAAAACGGTGCTGTTATACTCTTATACTGCATCTACATTCATCTTTTATTTACTACGTGACTTAACCGGAACTTTTTTTGACCCAATCAGAGCTTCAAACAGAACAATAAGTGAAAATATTCCAGTTAACTCCCCGGTTTTGTCCATTTTTAGTGTCTTGTCTCCACGTTGAAGCAGTTTTAGCGCGTGTTGAGTTTACTGAAGCTTTTTTTTTTTTCTTTTGTCTCCTTTTATGTTTTGAATTTTCTCACAGAAATCTGTCGCTCTCCGTAGCTGACAGGAAGTCTTTACACTTTAATTTATGATTGATAAAGTGTGTTTCCGGTGATAAAGATAACATAAAGAGATACGGGAACAGAAAATGCAAACTCCGGAGTTACCTGTCCGTCCTTGGAGCTGCTGCTGCTGCTTGCTGCTTGCTGCTGTTTCCTCTCTGAGATAAAAAAAAAACAAAAAACAAAAAACAAAAACAACTCTTGTCTCGGTTCAGCTCTGCTTCTTCTTCCCTCCGTCGGAACATGCGCTCAGAAAAAAAATGATAATAATACCAATAATAATATTAAAATCCTCATCATATCTCTGATGTGAGTTTCTCCATCGCGGACGCTCCCAGGTGTGAGGCGATGTCGGCGTTTTGGCCACACAGGTAAGCGGCGTCCTCAGCAGTGACAAACTTTATGATAGGCTGTGCGTCTTGAGGATCCGCAGCTCCGCAGGCTCCGCCCCCTCTACACCACCACCACCCCCCCCCACCCCCTCCTCCACCTTTGAAGATGCGTCCTCCTCGGCTAGAGGTGAGGAAATGGCTCGCTTTGGGAAAACACCGATCAGAGGGACAGACTGCTGGAGGAACAATCAAGAAAAAATTTAAAGTGTATAAAATTACATTACATAACCCAGAGTAGTATTTTTCATTTCATGACTTCTTCGCAACAATTCAGAGGAATATATTATAGTTTTTTTTTATTACTTAAGATAATGAGTTACAGATGAATCTGATCAACAGGCACGTCAACTGGCTCCAAATCAGTTCGAGTAAAAACACTACAGGGGACACAGTAAGGCATCAGCAATTATATTTTAATGTAGATTTAGGGGATCTGTTCTTCTTCTTCTTCTTTTCATATAACCCAGCCTATATAGGCTTTTTTTAAAATTTTGTATTGAGACTGGTGTTCAATATGCAATATAAAGATGATTAATCTAACACAGACACCATCTTCCCATAGCACTTGGAAGAAAAAAAAACAAAAAAAAAACGCTTTGAAGTAAAGAGGGAGAAAAATCTTTCTGGCTCGACAAATTTTTACTTTTCTACTTATATTACTTATATTCTACTTAATTTTGCTGACGATTGCGAACTTTCCAGAATCCGAATTTTAACAGAAATAAATAAACAGGTATACAGCTTGAATGTACATAAATATATATATACAGTGTAGGATTTTTACTATCCTTTGCACCCTAGTGATTCCCAAACTGTTTCAAATTCAAATGTCAAAACTAGATTATAATATTTCACTTTCTGTCACTCCTCCGTCTTCCCAGCTGCAGTGCAGACATCTGTTTCTTCTGTGTAAAGTCTAATTTGAATACTAGAAAGAACTGGAAGAAAATCGGAAATCAGCTTTGAGGCAAATGGACTCTTTAGGAAATAGATCAATTGAACAAAATCAGCAAATTAAACAACAAATATTAGTCAACACAACTTAAAAAGGAAAACAATTATCCAGCATGGAAACAATAATTTGACCCCAAAAAAATACTAAGAGTCACCTAATTTATTACCAAGTCATGTTTATTTCAGCACTCGCTGCACAATGTTTTTTTTTTTTTTTTGCTGCCACTAAGTCACTTTATACTATTTTTTAAACACTGAACTCCTGTTCTTAATTAGTTATGATTAATGACTATTTCTGCATGTATGTGTTCTCTCTTTTATTTACCTTTATGTATTTTTTTTATTTTTTATTAATGATCTTTTTATGTTGCAAGCTTGTCTTTGTAAAGATCGATGTAGCCTTTCTTAAATCTTTCCACTCACCTGTAGACAACCTACTGTTTCTATTATCGGCTCCATATAAATATGTCTCTGATAATCATGTTTGTGTTCAGCTTCGTTGTCCTCGTTTCGTATGTTCATGTGTTTTCCCTCCTGAACACGGTTGTGTTGAAGTAGAGTTAAATTCCCTTTAATGCGTAATGAATACTTTTAAAATTAGGATTCAAGTCAATCAAAATTATAGTAATAACATACGGCCTTTTCATGGGCTTTTATCGCACCCGACTCTTCACATGCTTTCGAGGAAACATAGTTCATATTGAGACAGCAAATCCAACTGAAAACACCTGTTAGACATCATTTTCTAAACTGCGAACAATTTGACACCCGAAGGAAATATATAAACGTGAATCGTAGTGATGTTGAGGAAAAAGTTGCATCCACCTGTGAGTGTCTGCAGCCTGTGAATCAGATCCTGTGATTGCGGACACTCCTGAGAGGTTTGTCAAGTTAAAGCAGAAATAATATTCAAAACCTCCCAAATAAACAGCTCGTTCTGTGTTTGCACCAGTTCAGCTTATATCGACAGAAAAAAAAACAGTCTGTGTTTAATACGACGATCAAAACTCCTCTATATTTGTCCTAAATGTTGAATTTCTTGCAACACGTCAAACTGTAACGGACGGCAGTCGCCTTGAATGTTCATCACTCGTTTAATAGATTTTAGCAGCTTTTTTTTTTTCCTTTGAGGTCCTTTTTTCTTTTTCTTTTTCTTTTTTTTTTTTGATTTAGTCTCCTGGCTGAGTTAATTCCTTTCCTGTCACGGCATGTCGGTGGAGCGGCTTCAAATCAACTGACAAACACAGACCACAGACAGGCCGGCGGGAAGTCACTTCCTACCCGCTCTGCTCCTCTTTCTCTGAAACAGCACTTTTTTTTTTACCAAATGTGCTGAGTTTGAGCCGATTGCGTGACGCTTCATGTGAATGGAAATATTGACGATATCGTGATTCGCCATGCGGCTCGAGGGATCTAAAGAGTGGAAACGTTGACCAGACGATTTAACGAAGTTGAATTCAAATTAATATGAGTTCGTATCTCACACACGCACACACACAGGAGCTCGGGCCACTGAACCGAAGACCACACACCTCGTCTAAATGCTGTTTACCGACGTCTTTAAATAGTCCGACATATTTCCTCGCGAATACAACGCAGCACAATCAGAAAGAAAACTGCTTAATAACATTTAATTACAGTGGCATCTCAAGCTGGGGGGGGGGGAGGCGGGGAGCGCTTACAAATTCTCCTAATGATTTAAACGTGTTTAGATAGCTTGTTTGACCGTTTTTGTTTTTTTAAATTTCTGTCGCTGTTTACGTTTCCTTTCTTCTTCTCCTTTTTTCTGTTTTGTTTATGACTTTGTGCCGTGTGTACATGAAAATGTTTGTGGTTCACAGGGAAAGAGTGCTGACGTCTACTTTTGTCAGAATCCCTTTGAACTTCAGTGACGTTCTGTGTGACTGTGTGACCTTTGACCTTTACGTATTAAAAGTGTAGTTGTCTTCAGACCAAACCCCAACCAGCTCCTGCCGGCTACTTCTCACTAAATGTTATAAGTATATGAGTTATAAGACCAAAATATAATATAATTCAGGGTGCGTGCTTTAATATTCAATATTGGAAACCACAGAAATATAAGCAGAAACGTTTGACCTTTACTTGAAGCTGTTGTAAGACACTTAAAAAAAAAAAATCACCAAAGTAAGATTTTGTAATTTTAACACTGTGAATTACTATGCAGCTGATATGGAGCATTATAGGACTGAAATATGGCAAAAATAAAATAAAATAATTTAATTTATATGCAGCAAATTTAAACGCAATATATACGTTGACCAAAGTTCTGCACAACTTCAAACATAATTTAAACAGAGCATATAAAATGTAAAACAAATAAAAGACAAATATTAAATGAAATTAAAAAGTCATATTAAACCAGAACAGCACTCAAAGAAATTAAAGAATACAAAATATTCAGGGATTACTGAAGTGAGTGAAGGTTAAGAATATTTCATTTTTCAAGAATAATATTCCATTTCTATAAATACGTTGTGCTGAAATATGTTTATTTAATTCTTTGCTGAGAGGTGATGAGACTACTCTCGTGTCTGAACAATGATTATGAAGCTAACCTTCGTATCGCTGCAGTTACATCAGAATAAAATACTTTTAAAGGTCTTAACAGATAGATTCAAACAGAAGGAAGAAGCTTTGTCCGAAAAGTTTCAGCGTGCAAAAAAAAAAAAAAAAAATCAAGTTGAACCTCACAAAGTGTCTTCATACAGTTTGAAACGAAGCGGAAACCAACAGTGACGTCACACGGTGGTTTGTGAACAGACTTTATGAAGCCTGGAGTTGATTATTTTGTCCCTCGCCATCTTGTTATAACCACCGTGAAACTAATAAGAAGGAGCGACTTTAGCTAACGACACCAAATTGACTTGTGGAAAAAAAATGTGTTGCCTTTGTATTTCATGAGAGAAGTTGAATGGGAGTCTATGGAGCCGGAGCATTTTCAGAGCCGACCTCTAGTGGCCCTCTGTGGTATTGCAGCTTAAGGCGCTTCTGAATCAGCCTCATTTTTCCTCACGGACGCTACGTCCACTTTTATAAACAGTTTATGGTTCCAGCACATTATTAAGTCGCTGTGTTCAGGTTTAGGTGAATATTAATTCATTTTTGGCCACTTGGGGGCAGCAGACTAAACAGTTAACATGACATATTGCCACACGTTGGCAAACAATCGCCTAATTACACATCTAACAGACCGTATTTGCAGACTTCTTTTTTGGTCCAATATTCAGCCTATTTTTATATCCGTTTTGGTCTCCACCAGCGTATTAGGTAAATATCAAGTTTTAAAGCTGCTGCTAAATGCTAAAAAAAACAAGTAGACCTGAGTGGAGATGTAAAGCTGGGTGATAAATCTCTGTGGATTCACCAAGAAAAGTGACTATGTCTATTATTTAAACAAATGTGATAGGATGTTAATAAGTTAGCTTTAGAAGTGCAGGTGGATTTAATTTAATCTCCACTATACTCTGCTAATCTGGCAAACCCGGTTTAGAGTCAGGAATTTGGAGGCAGTTACCCAACACCTCCTGACTCCAGCTTCATATTACACACAGATATCCATGAGGTGTCTTTCTTCTGACTTTTGGAGAAAAAAAACCCCACAAAAATAATTCTTGATAGCTGTAAAAGCTGCTGACTTGGTATCTTTCATGCTAGACACACCCTCAGCTGACTATATCCTTGCTTGTTAGCATCTTTTGTATTTTTAATTACAGTAATTAGAGGGGAACAAGTTTTCGGAGCTTTTTTTTTTCTTGAATTCCCCCGAAGGTCGAAGTAGTTTACAGCCGTCTGAATTCTTGAGATCACGGTTTTTGTGTGTGCTGAGTTTATTTCTGTGGGACCTTACTTTTTTTTTTTTTTTTTCTTTCTTAAAGACACGTGTTTTGTATACAAGCTTTCCCACCACGTGAAAGCTGGTTCTGATTCTGGTTCTCTGGGCCTGGCCTAGTGGCTGGATTGACTTTCCTCCTTAGTCCCACGGGAACCCACACCGGTGTCCCAGACAAATCCTCCTGCCAACAGGGCGGCCTCCAGAGAGCTAGGCCGGCTAAAGCCCCACTTCCCCTCCACAGGCAGCCAAAAAAAAAACACACAAAAAAAACGAGCAAAGTAAACAGTAAGCACCTAGTAGTCAACTTCCTTATCCTTGTTAATTATTCAAAATCCCGGCCCACAGTTGTCTTCTGAGTCACCTTTTTTTTTTTTTTTTCTTTTCTTTTTTCTCATGCAGGCACTCACTCACTCACCACACTGCCCCCCACCTCCGCCCCCCTCCTCTCCTCCTGCCTCCCCTTTCAACTTCAAACCCAGTCATTTCTTCGAGCTGAGCTTTGATTGTACCAAACACCTGTATTTTTCGAGGAGAGACTTCCTCGCGAGCCCCCGCCTCCCATCTTTGATTGTTAAACAGCAGTGGCGCCGTCATTACAGTCTGTGCGACTGATGCCGCCCAGCTTCCCCTCCCATCTTCCAACCTCTGCCTTTTAACCGGAACTTTAATTGCTCAGAGAAAATTCATTTTATCTAATTTTCGAAACCCCCCTTCTGTCCCTTTCCTTTTTTTTTTCTTTCTTTTTTTTTTTTTTTTTTGTGTGCGTGTGTGGGTTTTAAAACTTGAAATTGCCTTGCTGGATTTATCGGATGAAGTAGAAGATTATCACAGATTTCCTGACAGCTGTAAACGCAACAACAACAACAACAAAAGTGCTCATATAGAAACTTTTTTTTAATTTCTGGTAGCCACATGGACACAGACTCCCAATATTTTTTTTTAATTTATTTTTTTTAAATTATTTTTTTCCTTGGCTCCCCAGTAATCCTCCAGGAAGATAAACAGACAGACACACACACCTTTTGCAACAGTAATACCATGCTTTATTAGACAGCCTCCTCTGCTGCCATCCTGTCTCCCACCCCTCCCCTCAGATTAATATCCTCTGGGCTTCTCACCAGCTGTTTCCGTCCCTTAACACCCCTCATCTTTCTACCGGCCGGCCCTCCGCTTCACATGGCAGGGCTCACAAAACTGGGCCCACAACGCCTGCGTGTCTCCCGGGACAGGTCCGAGGCTTTAGCGCTGATTGTGTGTGTGTGTGTGTGTGTGTGTGTGTGTGTGTGTGTGTGTGTGTGTGTGTGTGTGTGTGTGTGTGTGCGCGTGTGCGTGCGTTCACAAAGGTGAGCCGAAAAAAAAAACTCGAAACGCATCCCGGTGTCCAGACGTTGATGAGTTGATGAAATCTTTGAGCCTGCGTGGTTTACACCGTCTTATTTGCACCCACTTGAAGAAGCTCAGACCCAGACGGATGTAATTTCATACTCTTATCAGAGTTATAAATATCTAGCTGAAGGTTCAGCTGAAACAGATGTTAAATTTCAAGCAAAAAAAAAAACAAAGACAAAAAAGGTTTAAAAAAAACAAAAAAAAAACCCGACCAGATTGAGTTTTGTTTTTGTCTGCGCCTGATTGAACCTGTGTCCTAAATCATTTTTTATCACCTCATCACTCATCAGAACTGTTTGTTGTCAGGGCGGTTTGATGTATAGGTGTATTTACAAGCTTTGTTTTTCACTGGTCTGGTTAGTTTCACTCTGTCCCTGCTTGTTGCTGCACCCCCATGTGTGTGTGTATGTGTGTGTGTGTGTGTGTATTTGTGTACTATATACGTGTGCGAGGTCTTGCCTGGGTGTGTCTGCCTTTTTGGCTCAGGTGAGTGTTTACTTCTCGTGGTGTTTTGTGCGTGTGGGCAGACAGGATGTGCGGTGCTTGTCAGCACGCTCCTGGGAGATGAAAGGCCGGAGAAGGGAGTGGAAGTGGCCGACTTGACTTTCAGGTAACAGGTTGTCTTTTCAGAAATTTCTCGACAATTCCGTCCGGTCGCCTTCCAGCATTCCTCGTGAGCCACGAGGGAAAACGCCACTCACCACCGCGCCGCTTCGACACATCGCTCAACACCTCCTCCCAATGTGGCACAAGTGAGCACCAAGTGAGGGCCCAGGTGTTGCATCTCCAAACACAACCTTTTCGGAGCGGCTACGTCAGCGCTCCTTTGCTTCCTATATATATGTGCTGCTCACCTGTTATTAGACTGCACCAGCAAATCTGATTGCATCACCAAAACTTTATAGATGCAACGTGAGTCAGTTTTGAGAATGGGATTGTTAGAGGTATGCATATTGATTGTTGACACAACAATAGTGTGGTTAGGAAATTGGAAATGAGATCATGGAGAATGACGTAAGTCGCTGTAATGCAGTTGGGCAGGTCCACCTTATTACTTTGAGCAAGTGACCTTATCAATGTTGCTAACATAATGTTCAGTGAGTGAGCTGCATTATCAGTTTAAACAGTCACTTGTTGTGATATCTAGCTGTGGTGTTTTTCTGCCTCTATCTAAATGCAGTGACAGCATTTTAAGTTCAAGTCAAATCGATTTTTTTTTGTTTTTTTGTAGCCACTTGGGGGCAGTATCACGGCAACACGTGAAATAGACATGCCGGGCCCACTATAGTGAAACGTGAAATAGCCACGCTTTGGCCTGCCCGGGCGTGACAGTTACACGTTTTGGAAGCGTGACACTTACACGCACGTAAATTTCATGCGAGGGGGGAGCAACCCGGTATCACAGCTAAACGTGAAATAGACACGCTTTGGCCTGCCTAGGCGTAACATTTACATGTTTAGCAGAACGTCACTCAGCAGTTTCCAGCAAGCTCTTACAGCATTCACGCTGCTTTTCTTTTCTGCATTTTTTTTTTTTTTTTAAGTAAACAAGTCAACATATACATAAGAATTAAACGGCACTCCACCCATTTTACATTTGTCAGTTTTATTCATGTTTGCATCCATCCGAAAAGGATGCAACTGCTGCAAACCTAGAGCAGCAAAAGTTCACTCAACAGTTTCCAGCAAGCTCTTGCAGCATTCACACTGCATTTTTCTTCATGGAAATGCGCAGAGGTTCAAACAACACATTAATAAAATAACATCAAGTTAAAATATAGAATTAATCAAACCGTATTTTTAAAGGCTCAGTAATGGATTAGTTCCTACATTACCCATAGTGCACCTGACGACATCAGGAGGGTTTATTTATTTTGGAAAGTTTCTTCCAAAGTTAACAGTTTTAGAGGCTGAGAGCTGGTAAAATGAGTGCAGTGCTCCTTTAACTCTGAAAATGTTGACTTGTTTACTTTGCAGAGTAAGAGGTTTGTCCAGCTCATCCTTTAAGTCACACAGACATGAACTCATGAGGGAAGCTGATAACCATTTGGCATTTTAATTATACAGTTATACACTCTCTCTATATATATATATATCCAATAAAAAAAAAAGCAAGAAGAGGGAAATTTACTTTATTGATGTCTTATTAGTGGGAACTTTTGAGTGTTAAAAAGACAGGATTTACGAGCACGAATTTAGTTGTAATTATCGTGTCGGCTGCGGGTTAAACAGACGGAGGGAAGGGGGGGGGGGGGGCAGACTCATGATGAAGAGCTGCTGCATCATCATCATCAGCAAGGCCTGCCGTGCAGCTTTGCACAGGTGTGGACTTGGGACTCCGTGAGACGGTGAGCTGTGCTTGTGGCCAGACGAGACGAGACCTTTAAGTACAGACCTTTGGATTTCTCGGTCACGTGACTCGGGAGCTCCAACCTGCCTTCTCTCTCCCAGCCGGTCCTGTCCGCTCTCAACCATTGAGACAAAAAAAAAAAAAAAAAAAAAAAAAAAAGGTAAACATTTTTCTGCAGCAGCATCCGCCGCCTAGCTCGAGTTTACTGACCATTATCCCCCTTAAATTCGACCTCGCGCTCGGCTCTCCCCTCCTCCCGAGAAAAGGCGAAATGACACGAAGCGAAAGGCGCGTCGCTCGCTCCGGAGAGAGTCGCGAAGTGTCCGCGTTGGGGCCTTATCTCCGTAAGAAACACTGATCCCACGCCGAGCTCCGCCGCCGGTGCTGCAGCTGCTGATCACTCTTTTTTTTTTTTTTTTTTTTTTTTGAGGGGTGGGTGGGCGACATTATTTCCGGAATGAAAAGCGATTCACGGTCGCAAAAAAAAAAAGAAAGAAAAACTGGCGCGAGGAAAGCGGTAACAGAGCAACGTGGCGGTCGGATTTGTGCAGATTACAGTCAATAAAGTGCTCTGCACAAGACTGGCGCCTAATCCCTGTGTGAAAGGGATGGGCAGTGCACCGGCTGAATCTGACTTTTTGCACACCAAAAAAAAAAAAAAAAAAAAAAAAAAAAAAAGGCACGGTGGGGAGTGGAAGGAGCTCTTCCTCTTCACTCCACACATGCACATTATGCCCTGGAGGGAGGTTGGATGTCAAACGCGTTGTCAGACTCTGCGTGATTAGTTTGACGTCAGCTTGTTTACATCTGATCAGTTTGAATTCTTTCCCCTCACTTCAAAACTGGTGTATTTTGTTGTTGTTGTTGTTGTTGCAGGATGGCAGAAGCTCCCATGTCATGCGACTGTTTTGTGTCCTTGCCCCCCGGCTCGCTTGATGACCACGTGGTTTTTGGGAAGAACTCGGACCGTCCGCGGGATGAGGTGCAGGAGGTGGCCCACTATCCTGCAGCATCCCACCCTCAGGGCTCCGCGCTGCAGGTAAAAAAAAAGAAAAAAAATCAGTCCCACCAAATTCAAGTGTCAAAAAAATCACCTTTCAAAATCTAATCTATCTGAAGCTGGAGTCTGAGCGGTTGATCATTTACACACAGACGTCATGTACTTACATTCCTACCGGTTAATGGGTAAGGAGTTAGTGATGGAATTCTCTATCCAGCAAAATGGATCTGTCTAGCTTGCACTGCAATCAAAAATCAAGTGTTTAAGTAAAAATAGATCAAATTATTTGCATTACACACATATGCGCTTACAGTTTTGTTAGTTTTGGTCACATAATTCAGATTTTTGCTCATGAAACTAGACTTTTTGGTTGCAAATCAAGCCAGAAATGTGCTCTCAAAGCTGTTGTTTGTTTTTTTTTGCTTGGATAAATTCATAGTTCTGATATAAGTTTTTTTTTTTTCCCCATCAGAATTGTATATTGCATACTGCAGAGTGGCCTTAATGTGTCCTCGAAATGCAGCGGCATTAACGACTGCCGCTGCATTTCCCCCTTTTATTTCAGTTTTCTTTGTCTTTCTCGTACATTTAGCATCCTATAGTGGTCGTATTTGCAAATTACACCAACGTCTAGATGTGTTAATTATTAGCTTTCTTGCAGAGAGTTGCACGAGTTGGTCGACAACACTCTCGCATGTGTTTGTTAAACATGAACCTTCAGGCAGGAGACAGTTAGCTTAGCTTAAACAGGGGAAAAAAAAAGAAATTTAAAGTCACGTTAAATGTTAATTTAAATTATGGAGGTTATGTGCCTTCTTGTTGTCTGTTTTCTCATCGAACTCTCAAGAAAGTAAAAATGTGAAACTGTCCTTTAACAGAGGAGTTAATACACCTTCTGTGCAGTTAGAGTAAAAATGTTTTAGCTCGGCTTTATATCTGAATCTAAATACCAGAATTTCACACTGATATCAGGAGTTTACAAAATCCTAAATATCAGCTAATATTAATTTTTGATAAGTATTGTTCTCAGTTGTTGTTGTTTTTTTTCCCACTTCAGCCTTTTTATTTAAGATAAGATTTTATTAATCCCAGCGCGGGGAAATTGAGTTGTCACAGCAGCTTTAAGGATAAAGGTTTGCTGCAGCGGGCTGGCGCTTCTTTTTCACGCTTTGCCGTGATACCGGGTTGCTACGCTTGAAAAAAGAAACTTCATTTCTTTGGTAAAAAAAAACCCAATACAACAGCGTCTTTGTTTCAAGTTGCCTCAGACATCCTCGTTGGCAGGTTCGATTTCTGGTCACTTTTGAGCCCCAACACGTCGCGCTTTATTTTTTGCAGGCCGACACAGAACTCTGAAATCTTTGTTAAAAATGCAATGAGCCCGCAGTTTAAACCAAAACCTCTCCCTCCTGCGTCTTTTATCTGCAGTGCACGTACATCCAGATCCCTCAGGTGGAGCAGACGCACGCCGTCGTCCTCAGCAAACCCGCCTGGATGTGGGGGGCCGAGATGGGAGCCAACGACCAGGGAGTGTGCATCGGGAACGAGGCGGTGTGGACCCGGGAGGCCGTGGCCCCCGGAGAGGCCCTGCTGGGCATGGACCTGGTCCGGTGAGCTGCAGAAAGCCTTTTCATTTGTTCTCTCAGAAACATGTTTGGATCAAAATAAGCTTATCAAATAAAGGAGAATTAATCTGACTGCTGGCTGCATCCTCATTAAATAGAATATGGATGAGATGCATTCAGCGGAGGCTCTGACTTAATCCTCTCGGGCTTTGATCAGAAGGGAGCGCAGATCGTCTCGAGCATGTTATGACAGGTGGAGTAAGTGCTGTTGACGAGCAGCCCGTATCTGTTCATCGCTGTGTATAAAAATACTCAACCGGCATGGAGAGCTGCCAAGTGATCTTCGAACTGATTCCTGCGAAACACATGCCAGCGCAGCGTATGAGCATGTTCAGAAAACAAAAAAAACCCTGTCAAACTGATTAAACGATAGCTACAAGTAAATTCATTCATCACCCGGCGTGCGTTTTGATCACCCAGACTCGGGCTGGAGCGCGGCGACAGCGCCTGGGCAGCGCTGATGGCGATCACCGTCCTCCTGGAGCAGCACGGCCAGGGGGGGCAGTGCAGGGAGGAGCCCGAGCCCTTCAGCTACCACAACACCTTCCTGCTGGTGGACCGCAACGAGGCCTGGGTGCTGGAGACCGCCGGGCGGCTGTGGGTGGCGCAGAAAGTCTCGGGTACGTGTGAAGATGTGTAAAAGTTTTGGCACTAAAAGGTTTATGCGCGTGTATGAACCAAGACTGTCGTAACTTCAGCCGACATCGTGAGGCTGTCCTGACACGCTAACTGCTCCTTTCAGAGGGCGTGAAGAACATCTCCAACCAGCTGACCATCGGCGCCGAGATCTCGGCGGAGCACCCCGAGCTGCGCAGCGTCGCCCAGGCTCAGGGCTGGTGGGACGGAGAGGGAGAGTTCAACTTCTCTCAGGTGTTCAGCCCCGAGAACCCGCCGGCCAGGATGGAGCTGGCCAAGCAGCGCTACAAGGGAGGCACGCAGCTCCTCCAACAGCACGACGGTACATTTCCCACTCTGCCGTCGGGGATTTTCCTCTTTTGGCATTCTGCCTGTCGCCCACTCTGTGTGTCTGTCCTCGGCGTGTTTTTTTAGGCTCCGTGACGGCGGAGGTGATGATGTCCATCCTGAGGGATAAGCCCAGCGGCATCTGCATGGACTCTGGAGGTTTCTGCACCACAGGCAGCATGGTGTCCATCCTGCCCAGAGACGCCAGCCTGCCGTGCATCCACTTCTTCACTGCCACCCCGGACCCCTCCAGGTTTGTCACCAACTAAACTAAGACTCCATCTAGTTTCTGAACACCAGGTAATGCCACATTAACCAGTTTATACTCCCAACGTATTCGTATATGGGTCGAGATATCTGACTTTAAGGGCCCAGAAGTTTCTAATTCCGGTAGATTTTTCCAATTAAATGAAAAGTTAAACTGTTACAAACTTTCATTTAGTGTTTCCAATAGTAAGTGAGCAATGAATACATGTTTACTCTAGTTTTATCAGGAAAATTGTGCTAAAAATCAATGATAAGTTCAACACAACTATTTGATCCAATTGAATGAATAGTCTCACCACCTTTTAAAAAAAAAATTTTTTGCCGATGCTTGATGTAACCCTGTACACATTGACATAACTCTCTTCTGGGAAACTTTTAGGAAATTATCAGAAATTTATTTTGTGTTTTAGATGCATTTCATTCTTATTCCCATTCAATCTTAGTAGTAGGGGTTGAAATATTGTTTAACTAGAGGAACACTGGATAAGGTTGCAAAAACTTCTCATATTAGTTGTGTTCCTGGTGTGTCGTAGCTTCTTTTTAGGTAAAAAAAAAAAAAACTGCAATGAAAGTGATGTTTTCATTGCTGCCTGTTCACACCTGGCATTAACGACCACTTGTGATTGGTTTCCTGATCTATATGCAAATGACCACGTACCCCACGTAACTAAACAAGTAAATAAACACGTGAAATCGTTCAGAAACACAAGGAGAGCCGTCAAAGCAACAGCTATTTAACCGAAGGAGACTTCCTTGCTTTTTTTTAGCCTCATTTTATTGCTTCGTCTGTTCGAAATTTATGACATATTTCAAGTTAGTAAATGTCTGAACGCTCGAGTTTGTAATTCACAACCTGAACCGTCAGACTCCACCCAATCACGTAGGTTCAGACTTAGATTATTGAATTGTCAGGCTGTGCGCTGCGGTGGATAAATGAACTGTGTGCAGGGGTGGGGCTATTCTCTGGCTATATATACAAACTAAGTTGATTTAAAAAAAAAAAAAAAAAAAAAAGAACTAAACCCAGAGCAGTCTTTGGTGAAACCAGCGTCAGGTAGACGGCCTGTGTTTTTCTTACACCTCCGAATGTGGTCTAAACAGATTGGATCTCGGTCTTGGCTGCGTTCACACTTGAACTTTGAGCTGACCACTGGTGGTTGAATCCCCGAGGCCGGAAGTTAATGCCAGGTGGGAACAGGCACCGTAAGATATCAGAAACAAAGTCGTTAGCATTAGCAGAAATAGCTTTATTGAATAAACAATGCAAGTCACAAAAGTGGCTTATAGTAACTGATTTATTGGGGGTAGAAAATATGGAAAACACACAAGTCAACCTAATATTAAAAGCAAAAGACTGCACTACAGAATAAATATGCCCAAAGCATAAAACATGCATATTTAACAAGGATGTTGAGACACCAGTTTTCTTTCCTTCCTCATCTTTGCTTTTCCTACTTTGCATCTCAACTTTGGGTGAGATGGGACTTTTCTGAGTATTGGTTTCTCTCTTTCCCGTCTCTCTCCATGTCAACCCACCCATCCCACCCCGGTAGGTCTATATTCAAGCCTTTTATCTTCTCGGACTGTTCCAACTCAGTGTCGAGGGTGGTCTCCCCACAGTTCGGCCCAGACGACCCCGTCAGGAAGCAGCCTCGCTTTCAGAGCCAGGTGGACCGCAGACATGACCTGTACAAGGCCCACCAGGTGGCGCTGAACACCATGGAGACCAACCCGGTGGGCACTGACGCACGACCTAGGTCAATGATAGTCTCGCACAGATCCAGGCAGAGCGACAAGTTCATATTTATTCCATCTACATTCAGAGTCGATCTGGTTGTTGATGATAAATTACAGGCCGACACTCCCAGCGCGGAGCAAAAAAACACAACAGCAACCTCAACGTTAGTGCAGACAAGACGCAATGACATCACGGTAGACTAAACATAAACACACTACAAGTGCACATTTAAACACCAAAGAGCAGGGTTTCAATCTGTACAACCAAAGTGCTTCAAGATCATTTTTCATTTAGGCATTTAAAGTCCTGTCTGAGATTACTTGCATGATTACGAGGTCAACTGGAAGTCACAGGAAGGCCGGTGTCCTATGTGCACTGAAACCTGGTGTTTGTATGTAGAGATAAACAAGAACTCGGTTGTTGTAACTTGATAGCCGCTTCAGAGAGCATTCAGACACTTTATTTCATTGCCAGTTTAATTTTAAAGGAATACAATTGACCTTTCTTTGTTAATCTAAACTCAGTAACCCATAGTTACATAGACCCAAAGCAATAATATGATAAAAATTGTTTGAAAAATGAAATCTCCGTTTTACAAAAGTAGTCAGACACTAATTCTTTACTTTACAGAAGCCCATCTGGGAGCTCTTAGAGTTTCCATTCTTATTGGAGAAAGCCTCAACCTGGATTTTGCTACTTTATCCATAAACTGTATATAAAAGTGGGCGTAACTTCCAGCTCTGAAAAATGAGGCTGATGCGGAAGTGCCTTAAGCTGCAATACCACCGAGGGCCACTAGAGGGTGTCTCCACCGTAGTATCGTCTCGTTTCCAATCAGATCAGTCAGATCCACCGCTTGCTCCTCCCCCAGCTTGTCCAAATATGGTTACTTCCTGTTCCGAACTAGCAAGATGGCGACAGATAAATTCTGAATTGGAGGCTTAATTGAGTGAGCACTGGTGTATTATATTAATAACAATTTCAGCTTTTCATTTGTAAATTAAAGAAAGTTATTTTTCTCATTAAAAAGTTAAGCAGTCTCGCCGGCTACTTTTCAATTATTTACCTTCAACCACATTACAGTTTAATTTGGCTGTTTGGTTGATGCATTTTGTTTCATATATTTAATGCTAATACAAAGCAGTTAAGCACTTAAACTTAACAGAAAGAGTATGATCTTAGTACATTCTGTTACTATTGGCTGTTGTTTTGTGCAGCCAGATTCTGTACGAGCGTCCTGCTCATTTGCCTGTAGAGGAAATGTAGGTGTGTGTGACAGCAGGTGTGTAACTGCTGTTATTAAGACTGCGACTCCCACCACAGATGTCTGGCTGAATCAGACTGTTTTTAAACGGGCCAACAGTAGCTCCTTTCTCACCGAGTGAAGCTTTTCGTAAAAAAAGACTGAAACAAAACAAGCAAAAATCTTTCAAAACAATAATTTGGGATGTCTGTGTTGGTTTAAATGTCGATATATTTGCTAAAGGCGTAAAAGACTTGTGTCGAAGAGTGACAAAATAAAAACATAATTCCCTTGTCTTCCAAGCTGTGTGCAAAACCCAGTAGCACTTTTCACGCACGGGGATTGTTCATATCTTTTTTTCATGTCATACGTCTGACCGAGGTGTTCCCTGTTATTCTGACGTCTCTCCCTGTGTTTGCTCTCCGGCTCAGGATGCAGGTCTCGCCGTGTACGACATCCTGAGGGATCTGGAGGCGCAGTGTCTGAGCGAGATCTCGGCCATGCTCAGCGGAGAGATACCCGGAGATGAACTCGGGGACTTGTTTTTCGACTGCGTGGACACAGAGATCAAGTTCTACCAGTGAGGAGGTGGGAAATTGTTGATGAATGACTCTTTAGTTTAAACATGCGGTTTAGATGCCAAGAAAGTTGAGCACGAATGCTTGGCTGTGATAAAGAATCTCTCCTAGTTGCACAGCTGGTTATTGTGGTGTGAAAAGAACCAAAAGACTAAGTCAGACATACAGATCTTTGAATAACTTAACCTGTTTCATCTCACTTGTCTCAATTTTGACTGTGCTTTTTATTTTTTGGCTTTGTTCAACAAAATTTTACTTTTAAATGTTAATTGAAGTGTATCAACGTCGTGCAACAAGCTGGAAAGCTCGGACTCAGACTTGTACAAAACTAAATACGTAAAAACACTTTAATTAACCAGAACTGTCATATCTAAGGCCCGAGCATTAAATGTTGCAAAGGCCCTGTTGTTTTTCTAGGAAGTATTTTTTCTTCTTTTTCATCTCCCGAATAAGTTGCATTTTCGAAGGATTGAAGCTGCTCGAAAACTCACGAAACTTGGTGCACACGTCATAATTGGTAAAAATTGACATGCAATATTGATTTCAAGCATGGGTGTGACAAAATGGCTCGACAGCGCCCCCTAAAGTGCAGACTGCTTTCAGGGGTGGTGCATAGCCACCTAAACTCAACAGGTAGTCAAGCCATATTGAATTTAGTGTCCATTTTTGCCAATTTTACATGTTGTATTTTAACAAACAGAATTAACCAGACCAACACGGGAAGTTGTTGTTGTTGAAGATTAAAGTATGCTCCAAATCTCACGTGTCAGAAGTGGCAAAAATGTAAATCTTTTATAGGCCTGCAGTGCTGCAAAATGGCTAAATAGCGCTCCCTGGAAACTTTCAACAAAGTGGCCCTCATACAGCACCCTGCTCGTCTTCCCAATGGTCACTGGGGCTTAGTTTTGAGAATTGTATTCCTGCAAATATAATTTGCTCGTAAGAGGTGTAAATTAGTTTGTGACCCGATTATAAAACCTAATATTTCATTAACTTAACCAACATAAAATCAAAAAAGTTTGTGTGTTAGGGAAGTCTGAGAAAAGCGTAAAACGCCTGTACTCAATTCTTTATATCAATAAAAATGTTTATTTGAATAAAAAAATGTGGTGATTAAGTGAGGGTAAGAAAAGAGAGTCTGATTCAATCCTATTCTTGAAGAGTCTGAAAAAGGAACCTACTCTCCTCGTACAAATTATTACTGAATGTTATAACACGGACGCATCTGACCAGGATCCTGTAGCCTGACCTGGTTACAGCCCGGCAGCTGTGAAGTGCACATGAAGTTGATTTTAGCAGTCTTCTGGTGTATTTTTGGCACCAGCCAGTGATTCTTTGACAGCATCCCTGCAGAGGCGAAGCACGTAAAACACACATCTACAGTTAGAAAGTCAGATTAAAAGGTCACAGCGAATGTAGGAACTTGAAACTTCTCGCATTCAGAAATATCCCTGCGTGAAAGTCACACTTGTGCGCTTGCTGCTGTGAGGATAAATAAGCTGCTAAAACACCAGCTGCGTTTTCTCTGTCCTCTGTCACAGCGCCCTCAGGTGGACACCCCCGGCGCTCGCAGCGTTGCAGGAGAAGCCCCCCCCCCCGGGACATGTTGAAAAACCTCCAGCGTCCGTCGTCTGATTGGCCTCCACCGCCTCACAACAGAGTCTCTGACCTCTGACCCCCCCCCACCCCCGTCATTCCATCATCAACACAGACCTAAATGTCTAAACCGGCACACGTGATTGGAGCATTTGTATCATCTGTATCACCCAGGGAGCAATGGCTGCACCTCATTAGTGAGTTTAAAGACGTAGACTACGCAGGCGCCCACGTAGAGCTGTGCGACGCTGCACAAAATACAGTGAGTATGGCATTCGTTTTAACGTTTTGTTTTTTTCTTGTTTGCAAATGAATGGGTTGTCATTTGTTGGCTGCCTGTAGGGAAGGATCTAATAAAGAAGGTGCATAGTCTGCCCCGAGTGTGTGGTGAGCTTCTTCGGTCACACATACACTAAAGACGAAGCTGCAGGGACGATCGGACACACAGTTCACGATCAGCCTGTCAAATAAAAAAGAAAAAAACGAATGAGTGTTTAGATTTTTTTAGATTTTTCATTCATTTTAGAGACACCCGCAGGTCCGGATTTTACCATTAGTGTCAATTCTACTTGAAGATTAAAGCCTCTGAAACTCATTGGACCTCGTTAGATGTTCACAGGTAAATTAAAACTATTATTCAACTCACGATGACTGTTTTTTTTTTTGTTTTTTTTGGGGCCACTTGGGAGCAGCAGAAACAAGATCCGAACATGACATCGAGTTGAAATGATGAACGTGTTGTTTATTTTACACATGCAGCATATTCAGATAATGAAGATAATGCTAATGCTCCAAGCATATGACTGTGTTTGTGAGCAACAACAGAAATGTTCAAAAAAAAAAAATTTAATTCATGTTTTCCAGTCATGTTTGTTTGTAAATATCCTCTGACAGCACAAGTTATCCCAAAAATACTTTTGTATTATTAATTTAAAAAAAATAGTTTGGTAAAAATTGATAACCATTCGTCTCCTTCCTGGAGTTTATTATCATCATCTATCTCTCATGCTTTGATATAAATTAAAGGAAGGTTTAAGTTCTCAATTACTGTTTTAATATTCAATGCAAAGTAAAATAAGACATTCGTAATATATTTAGAACGATGTTGTGATGCTTTCATTGAATAGTGGAATAGCCGAAAACCATATTATTTTAATGTGTATCATGAGTTAATCTGAACACTACTAGAAGCCTGCCGTGAGAAAATCTGACATTTATTTCTGATTTTGTAAGATTTACTTGCAGATTAAACCCAGTTGGATAAAACACGAGGTTGTTCACCCTCCAGCCAAGAGGTGGCGGTAGTATAAACCAACCTGAGTGGTGGGCGTGGGGTGGGGGAGGGGTGAAAGACCTAACATATCCCGGTGGCTTCGGGCACAAATTGCTTTCAAATGTTGGCAAACTGCTATAAAACATGTTTTATTTTCTTCATATCTTTTGGCACTTTTATGAATTGCAAAACATAGTTTAAAACATTTACCCGTGGTTCAATTTAACTCCCCCCCCCCTCTTAAGAGAAAGTGGAGTCGTCCAACGGAAAAGGTAATTTAACGTTCAGTCGGCTGAGAGTCGCTAAATCGGTTAAAACGTTTGCGATCCTGATAAAAACCGATTAAACTGAACGCGAGGCCGAGATGATTTATACAAACACGTCGCTGTTAGCTGGACAAACTCGCTTGCCGGTGATAATAACTGTAAGTTTGATAAAAATTAAAAATAAATATTCCTGGCTAAAGCTCTGCTAAGCTAAAAATGCTAATGCTGCTAATGCTAATATGTACAAACTTGTCCGTCGGAGCTCAGCACGAATTTCAAATGTAAACATTTAAACAAACAAAATTAAATTAAACAAAATGTAAACAGCAGGTCGTTTTATTTTTTTTATTTTTTTTTTATTTTACTGAACAATTAGTGGAAGAACAGCGTCTCTTGTCAGCCTGGTTAGTTCTTGCCAAAACACAGTTTGGTCTCCTGTTAGTAATAAATGTTTTTCCATCATTTTTATTTTTATTTTTAGTGTTTTTCAGTGTAGTTTAGTTTCAGAATGAAAATAAATCAGTTGTTTACTTTATTGTGTTTTAGCCAACAGCTGAGATCACCTGCTGTACATTTTTTATTGGGATTTTTTTTTATTCTTTAATCGAGACGAAATGAGTGTGTTAATTTTCTAATTTTTATTTTAGGCTTCATGTCAGACTAAAATCTGTTTAAAGCCTCTGAACCTCTGTGGGCTCGTTTTTTTTTTATACTGAACCAGTGTAAAAAAAAAAGTGGTGTAAAATAGCGCAATCATTACTAGAAGTAAAAGAACTCAATCATATCTTTTTTTTGTTTGTGCCGTATAAAACAATTACAATGTCATAAATCATTAAAAAAAAAAAGACATAAGTGGAATTTCTTTGGTAATTTACTTTACAAACATTGAAACACAAGTGCTGTCAGTATTGTGGGGGGAGGGGGGCTCCAGATGTTGTACATGTTGAAGCAGGTGTGAATGGATCAGATGGTGGGCCAGGTACGTGTGTTGCCCAACAAAGAGCCTCCAAGTTCAGCACAGACGGTCTTAGGAATATTTATATTTATATATATTTTTGAGCCATGCTCCATTTATTTTATTTCCGTGTACTATTTCTCTGTTCTGTTTACTACCACCCCCCCTCCCTTGACCTTATCTGTCCCTGTCTTCCCACCTGCAGTTCAGTTGAAGATGCACTGAATCCCTGTCCCCATTTTTTCAGGTGAGAATCTAGAATGTACTCGAACAGGTCCGAGTACGGCCACAGGCGGCAGCACGGCGACCGAAGTTCCCGGCAGTGGGATGAATACGAGGACAGACGGAAACCGCACCGGGACGCGCCGCGGGATCCCTATCACAAATACGCCGGGGAGGGACGCGGTAGCGCGGAGAGAACGAGCAGAAGCAGAGAGTACAGCGGCTCGCCGAAGAGGCCGTACGGTAAAGATTCGTCGGACAGGGACCGGAGCAGAATGAGCCCGGCGAGGAGACGCGCGTCCTCCCCCGTCCGGGACGACTCTGAAAATAAATGGCGAAGGCTTGCGGAGGATGATGAAAAGGATTACAGATACAGGTGTGAGGAAAACACCTACCGCCAGTCAGCTGACAGCTTTTCACACGCGCATCGAAACAAGGAGTTTAAAGACACTCCGCCGCGAGAGGAGAATTTCCAATACAGGAAAACGCCTCAAGACTCGAGACACGGGCATCGGAGCGAGGAGTTCACGTACATGCAACGGCACGACGAGTCGACTTACGGGCGGTCGTCCGGCTGCTACAAAGATCGAGACGGCCGTGAAAGGAGCGGGGAGCGTTCACAAGAGAGGACACGATCGCAGGATCGCTCCACGAAGGTCAGTCCTCTTTTTTTTTTTTTTAAATGGGCGTCGGGGGTGTTTTTGTCTTTTGCGTTCTAATAATAACATGAATTTACCTCACAGAATTACATCAAACCCAGAGAGAAGACCGACAGCCCTCCCGCATCGATGTACCCTGAAGATTATCATCAAAGCAGGACACGGTTTACGCTGAATGGATCTAACGGACAGGTGCGTCGACCGCGTATCCGCCGCGATTTCACATGTTTAAGAAGGTGCGGTTTCAGCCAGCAGAGCTCCAAACACGCACTTAGAAACACCCTGAAGTAAAACAAAAAATCCATCCTTTGATTTGCTTCTGCTTTGGTCTAAGTGTCAGTGCAGCAGAGGTGGAGCTCCACCCACAGTGAGACACACAGAGATCAGAGGACAGAAACACATCAAAGACTCTCACACTGAGCTGGAAAACAAACGGCTGCTCAGAAATTAGGTTAATAACATGAATACAATGATTTTGTCTGGACTGCAACAGCGGGAGGGGGGAGGGGGGCAGAGCTATAAAGAGGGTCTGTCAGCGAGTGAGCGAGAGATCAAAGCATGTCGGCTGGATGACGCAACTTCTTTAAATTAAAAGCATGCCGAAAAAAACATGCATATGTTGCTGTAATACAAAATGTTTGTGTTGAGTATTTATTTGTTATTTTTCAGCTGGTTTGAGTGGAGCTCAGCTATGTTAATAAATGTTATAAACATGAATAGCTCTCGGAGGTAAAAAAAAAAAAAAAAAGGTTGGAGACACCTTTCCTAAAACCTCACTTCCTCTGTAAACACAGTGTCCTCTGTGTGTTTCCCATCAGTCCTTCGAGAGTGATGCCACCACCCAGAGCGCTTCTGTTCCCGAGGAGAAGTCGGCAAAGGGCTTCCAGCGGTTCCTCGACGTGCTCAACAAGGGCGTGAATGTCAACGTCCTCACCAAGGTGCTGAGTCAGACCTGTTCAGAAGTCGACGATCGACCGCCTTCCCCGAGGTCCTTCACCAAACCCGCGGCTCGTCCGTGTTCTCCCGGTTCTGCCGAGAGGGGAGCGGGAAGCCACCAAAATAAGTGCTACTGGAGTGAGAGCGAGGGATCCCTCAGACGGGTTTCTCCCGAGCCTCGTCAGCGGTCCCTCAGTCCGCAGAGGCGCCCTCCTCCGCCCGAGGAAAAGTCTCCGCAGGACGGCGGTGACGGGCGGAGCTGTCGGTCCAAGTCTCCCCCGGTGGCGGAGAAGGCGACGCTGACGCCCGAAGATGAGCGCAAGCGCCGGCAGATGCAGGACGTTTTGCAGGCCATCGGCATGGATTTGGGATTCGAAGAGCTCGGACAAATGTCACACCGGATCCGGGAGCGGCTGTACGGGAAGAAGGAAAGCAAAGCGAGCCAGGAGGGCGGCGCGAGACCAGCGCCCTCCCCCCGGCGTCGAAGTCGATCCTCGTCGAGCCGATCGACCGTCAGCCCTCTAGCGGGGGACCGTTACTCCAAGAACGACTCCTACGGCGCGACGGAGGCCCACCGAGCGCAGCCGCGTCAGTCCGACGAATACGGCGGGACGACGAGCAGCGGCGCTTCGCAAGACGCCGAGAAGAGTGAAACTAACTCTCAGGAAAGCACCGCCGCATTACAAACATTTTCCACCAACCCCGCGTACGCCGGCACCGAACCGCCCGCTGCTCCCGTGATGCCGACGTACTCTCCGGTCAGCTGTTCGCTGCCGTACGCTGCTCTGTCTCCCGCTTTACCTCCCGCCCTTCGTCCGGTTTTTCCTCCCGCTTTTCCTCCCGCTCTGCCTCCCGTCGTGCCCCCTTTCGGACCCGGGCTCTTCGTGCCTCACCTGCCTCCCTTCCTCCCTCACCCCCGTGCCCAACCTCTGAACGTGTTTCCAACGACGCCCTTCCTCCCGCCGCACCTCAGCAACCCACCGCTTTTCAATCTACCAAATATAAATACTTTTAAACCCGTGTATAGCACGCAGAAATCCAAACCAGCGATCAGGCGCCGCTGTCTGCAGGTGATAGAAACCAAACAGCCCGGATGAGGCTCAAAATGAGACTTCATGAACTGACCGACGTGTCGCAGGGCCTTCGGGGGAATCTCCCATTTTTATCCGCAAATCTCACATATTTGAACATCAACCGGACCAGTGACGTGAACAATACTTGAATGACAAACCTGCAGATGTTCACGCTGGAGAAAAACACTTAAATAGTGTCCAGGAGATGTTTTTTTTTTAATTTTTATTTGATTTGAGCACTCTGCCTACCTGATTTTGTCATTTATAAATTGATACGTTATGATTTTTTGCTGTTGAAATTTGTCCTCAGCGCCGTTTTTGACCAGTTCACAAAACATGATCTACACCCACTGTAAGCTTCTGTTGTCAAGGTTTATTTTCTGTGCAGAAAACTGTTGTATGAATACTGAACGGCATAATATTAAAACATAATTCAAAGTCAATGATGAAGAAGAGTTGTGTGACTGCATCGGTTTATTACAACATCAGAATAGGACTTTAAATAGGATTTTAAAGTGTCATGTCACGTATCTATTTCTATACTTCCAGGTAAATCACACTCTATATATATCTATATAGATATATATATATATTCTCTGCATATTTATATATGCCAAAGTCTGTAGGTTCAATAAACTTCACATTAGGAATAATAATTTCAAAAAATGTCAGATGCTCATAAGAAGCACTTCAGTCTGTCTGACTAAAACTATCTGGTTAGGGAAAGGAAAAGATTTGTTTAAAAAAGTCCACCTGCACTTGAGTTAATAACGCAGGAGGAAGAGGACACGTAGGACTCGTCACCGATGCCAACAGTGTGTTTTTAAGGTCGCTGATTATAACATTGTCGTCCACTGTGTCAAAGGCTTAGATGAGGTCAAGGAACATTGAATAAGGAGTGACGGCCTGCATTAATGAGCTTAAGCTTAAAATAAACATTTTACAGCGTTAGCTGTGACACGGAGACACCGACCCCAACATCAAAGATTGTTATGATTTGGAGACTTTAGATTTCTGTCATTTTCACCCCTGTCACCTTGGCTAGAGACGTTTTAGAGCTATGGAAACGGTTAAAAAAAACAAAAAACATTTCCATGTGTAATGTTTTAAAAATGATGATTGTTGTCCATAAAATGAACTGATTAGGTGAGGGCTAGATAAAGGGAGGAAACATCCACAGAGGGCTTCTTTGGGGTGGAGGGTAAACGGTGAAATAGTAGACGCAGAGCAGTTTTCTGTGGCTGAAATATCTTGACCAGCTGTCTGAAACCAAACGGGAATGCAGTGTGGGAGGCGGATGTCCATCTGAAGCATCAACCACGAGGTGTTCAAAGTGCTACAGATCGTTGAAATGTTTGCTGTTTTTAATGTGCATAATCTGATTTTCCATTTGAGGGAAGTAAAACACGAGAACAAGCCTGGAAACGATCGGAAACCTTCACAGGAGCTGATTATTATCTCTTTTTTGTATTTTTGTATTTTTTTTTTTTTTTAATCCCTGCAGTGTTCGTACTCCGTCCAGCGGGGGGCGCTGCCAACCACGTCCATTTCTTACAGCGCTACCGGGGAGCTCCGGTCAGCCTCGGTCCCTTCTGCTCTCCCACTTCAAGCTGTTTTATTTATTTTCTTCTTTTAACTTTACAGTCTTCCTGACCTCCTTCTGCAATGTTTTTTTTTTTTTTTTAATTTTTTTTTATAAGAATATGGGAATTTAATCCTTCTTCCGTCAGAGTAAGACTCGTTTGAAAAGCATATATTTATCGCGATGTAGCAGAAGAAGTCGGTTTTGACCAGGTAAACCGTCTGTTAGCTGCCCCTGCTAAGCTAAATATATACACGATACGATTATATGCATTATCATGCTGTCATATTTAACAAAATAATTCATATTATACCAAGTTACAATAGCACAGTTAGTTTTGTTTTTGTCTATAACAGTCAACATGTAAGCTTCACTGTTGGGAGAGATTGGTGTCATCTGGTTGGTGCTTGTTATTATTGTTTATATTATTTCATACAAGTCTGTGGTTATTAACCCACGTTGGTTCCTCCTCCTTCTCCTCCTCCTCCTCCTCCTCCCCACATTGCTTCTCCTTCAGAGACTTCACGATGAACCCACTCGACTGGACAGCTTCCATTCAAAGACTGCAGACACTCCTGGACCCCAACCACCGGAGCTGCGTCCACAGCAGCGCCTCCGGGAGCACCGGTGACCGGGACGCTTTCCTCGAATACCCCGGGCCGCACAGCAGCATAGTGGCCCGGAAGGAAGAAAGTCCTCCCTCCGTTTACAGTAAGGACTCGGGGTCGGAGGACCCGGACGGAGAGCTGCTGGAGGAGGACGAGGCAGATCCGGAGCTGACGAGAAAGAAGCAGGAGCTCAGAGACATAGAGGACCGAATTATCCACAAGAAAGCTGCCATCGCCTTGAAAACAGTCGGGCTGTTCGAGACGTCGCCGCCGGGCGTTTCCTGCACCGAGCCGTCGGGTACGTGCGGAGGTGAAGCTCTGAGAGGCCGGGTGATGGAGATTCTGCAGCAGCGGCATCCTCCAAGCTTTTTCTCAAAGGTGAGGAGTTGTAGTCTTGACTTTCAGAGTGTGCTTCCCGTCCACATAAAAACACTCTTATTTCCCTTCTCGTGCTCAGGTCCGGTCACCTGAGGAGAGAAGGAGCTCATCCAGCCCGAGTGAAGACGCTTCTCCGCGCCAACAACATCCGCTGGAGCGCCGAGTGAAGGCGCTCATGAGGCGGAGATGTAGCGGCGCCAGTGAGCAGGTTGGTTATAAAGCTTTTTATTAAACACCATCACGATGTCAAGAAAAATCACATCTGGGCTACGATACAGTGGCTTTTTTGTTTAGTGCGAATCAAGCATCAGGTCGTTATTAAAATACACACCACAATCCTGATTATAGATTAAAGTAGAATTTAATTTGAAAGACTTCCAGAACGTCTTGTTATTTTTCTCTCAGCCTCTCTGAACTCGTTCCTACAAACCTGTAAGAGACGGGAATGAAAACAGGTCGCGGTACTTTGCTTTTTAAGATGAATGTTTAAACGGTTGTTGTGTATCTGACTTCTCTCAGGTCCCTGTTGTCGCACCGCCGCCGCCCAGTTTACCGGCAGAGGTGGAGAACAGCGTGGACAAAGGTTTCCAGCGCTTCCTCAGCGTGCTCAACAAAGGAGTGGACATCAACGTGCTCAGCAGGATCGTCAACGATGACGCGGATGATCTTCCTCTCGGCGAGGAGCTCGTGAACAGTCCACCGGCCGGCGTGGAGAAGAAGTCCGAGGCGCCTCTCGGGGGCAAGAGGCGGTGGTCGGACAGTGGCCCCTCGCTGCCGGACTGCAGCCGGAACAACGGCGTGGAGACGAGGACGGACTCGCCCGCTCGTCCCCTCGCTGAGAGGCCGCCTATACCTGAAGCCGAGGAGGAGGAGGAGGAGGAGGAGAAGAAGAAGAAGAAGAAGAAGAAGAAGAAGAAGAAGAAGGAGGGCAGAAAAGGGCGCAGCTTGGGCTCGTGTAGTAGATCGAAGTCCCCCCCGGCGGTGAAGAGGAAGAAAGAGGAAGAGGAAAACCCAAAGAGGGATGAGCAGCACCAACAGCTGCAGAACATTCTCAAAACTCTGGGGCTGAGTCTGGAAGTGGAGGAGATGAGCAAAATGGCAGATCGGACTCAGGAGAGGCTGTACGGGAAGAAGAGCGAGGGCCGACAGGGGACTGACAGCCGAGGGGAGCAGGAGAGCCAGCGGAGGGATGACAGGAAGTCTTCCTCTTCCTCTTCTTCCTCCTCCTCCTCCTCCTCCTCCTCTTCCTCCCCCTGGAGGTCGACCTCTAGGAGCTTCAGTCGGAGCCCCTCACACAAACAAAAGCGAAAGTCCGAACGCAGCCGCTCCGGAGAAAGAAGCAGAGATGGACTGACGCATCAGGACAGCGGAGACGCACAGAGGCACGAAGACGAAATCCACTCTGCAGAAATTCCTTCTTATCAACACCTGTATCCACAGAACCAAACGTTTCCTCATCCTCATCCTCATCCTCATCCTCATCCTCACCCCGCCGCCGCCTCCCCATTTCCAGATTACAGTTCGTCCCAGTACTCGGATTACGCCGCCTACAGCAGCGCCGCGAGCTCTCACTGGTCGTACGCTCAGGACGCCGTTCCTCCTTCTCCACAGAGCAGCTGGCTTCTCTACCCGCACCACGGCGCCGCTGTGGCACCCGACAGGACTTACCGAGGTCCCCGAGACGACGCCGTCTCGTATTTTAATCCCGACCTGGCCGAGAGCGAAGGTCAGAGCGGGTCCTCGGCGGGCCGCTGCCTGACGGTCATCAACACCGAGCAGACGAACAGGCGGCGCTGCCTGACGGTGCTCACGTCGGGCCGCTGTCGGAGAGGAGGGGACGCCCTCAATAAACAGAAGAGGAGACTGAAGTGGGTGGCGTTGCAGAAACAAAAAAAGGCAGCAAGAAAGAGTGGACTGCCGGCGCCGGCGGTCGGCGCACCGCGGGGGGGTGAAACCAAGCAGGTAGAAGAGCAGATAGAAGAGGAGGAAGAGGAGAAGGAGCCGCCAACCGAGGAGGAAATTATGGCCAAACTGAGGAGGAAGGTCGGTCCAGTGTTGGTTTGGTCGACTCCCTGATCCAAATCATTTGAGATGAGGTTCTGTCCCGTTTGTTACGTTCCACTTATCGTTCGCTTTACGGATGGAGCGCAAATTTTTAATTTAGTCAACAATTAATAATAGAGTCTGTGTCGAAAACTTTATAAATTACTCTCAAAGGTTACTCCGAGGTAGAAGTGTTTTTAGCTGTTAGCACGGTTCTGAACCTGAAACACTTTATTGATATTTAAGAGAAAGAAATCTTTTGTGTGCACAAGTCAGCTCACTAAAAATGATATATTTTTGTTTTGTACATGCAAAATATTACACAGAATAATTGATATTTAGACAATGGCAACAATAAAAAGTTGTCAATCCTGTTAAACTAAACCTTAAATTTTGGTATTACTTTACAAAGTTATTTTGTCCTCCTGAACCGCTTTTATTTTTTCTAGATTGATGCATTTAACCAGCAGATGAGGGAGCAGGAGGCGAAGAAGGACAGGGTGAAGAAGGAGGAGGAAGAGGAGAGGGAGAGGAAAGAGAGGGAGGAGTGCTCGAAGGAGGAGAAGAAGAAGAAGAAGAAGAAGAAGAGGAGGAGGAGGATGCCGGAGATGGAAACCTGGAGGAAGACAAAGAAACCCGGCGAGCTCCCGTACTCTAAATACTGCAAAGACGTGCAGCTAGAAGACTCCTCGACCTTTCATTTGGGTTAAAGTAAGAGAATAAAATTATTTTTTTTTAAAATCCCGTTTATTTCAACCCGGTGTGTTTCCCATTAATGTGGTTGCCGTTTCTCTGTGGGTCAGGCGAACTTTACAGTCTTCAGTCGGGAGACCCGGAGTTGCGTATTGAGGCACTAATGTAATTATGCGTGTCTGGTGATTAGGTCAGCTGGCAAGTATCCAGAGATAAAGGTAGTAAAATGGTTGCTTCAGGTGCCTAATTTCTGTGTTTCCTTTTAGTCAGACCGTAGACTGTATATAAAAGTGTTCGTAGCTTCCGGATCTGAAAAATGAGGCTGATACGGAAGCGCCTTTAGCTGCAATACCACCAAGTGCCACTAGAGGTCGGCTCCAAAAAGCCTCCGGCTCCATAGACTCCCATTCAACGAGTAAAGATTTAATTCTAAGTCAATACATTTTGTGCACGAGTTATCTCGGTGTTGTTAGCTAAAGTCGCAACTTGTTATTAGTTTTTCTGGAGGTCCATCTGAAAATAATCCCGTCATTAATTAGAAAATACATTTCAAAATGACATGTTCTTGGGGGCGTGTCTGTTTGATTGACAGGCCTGTGGTGCAGTCAGGTTGTAGCTGCTGGGAGCTCGAACTCCCCCCCCCCCCCCCCAATAGGTGCAGTTTTGTTAAACTCCTCATTTTACCAAATATCTACCACAGTGGCGGGAAGTACAAAGTTCAGATGACCCAAAAGAGCCACAAAAGAAATATTAATGGGAAATATAACGGGTTAAAATAAACTAGAAACTGTAAAAAAAAAGACAGAATACTGATGTTTCTTTATCGAAGAATTGAAGACATGATAAATGTCCCTGTGTGGGACTATTTCTGGTTTGAATCAAATTGATTGCTAGCTAATTATCCTTTGGTATAATTTACCAGTACCCCTATGTAATAACATTCATTTAACATTAATAACATAAATGTAATTTTTATGCGGCTTTAAGTAACTGTCATTTGTTCTTTTTGCAGAGATCGGTGGACCGTTGTCTCTGAGCCTGTTGTGATCCCCGGCAGACCGCGGACCTCATGTTTCAACATTCATTACTTACACATGCAGTCTAGTGTGTTACTGATTCATTTTGAATTTTAGTTACATTTCCTTCATTTGCGCCGAATCTTCTTCGAACTCTCGCAATTAAACGACAACTTCAAACAAATGAATATTTTTGTACAAATAACTGCTGGTGTGCATTAAGACATGAAGCTTTCACTCATTTTAGCTCTACATTTGTACGAGTGTCACCAGTTTGTCGTTCTGTTTCTATCCTGCCTTTTTTCTTATGTATAAATTTGATGACGCAAAATGTATTTTGAAAATGAACTCTTAATGATTTATTTTTTAAAACATGAACGTTTAAACCACACACCCTCCCCCCCCCATCCACCCCGGTAGGTATGTTTGTTTATCCCACACTGCCAGAACATTTCCATTAATACAGAGGGCATGAGTTAGTCATAATTGCGTTTTATCACCATTTTTAATGCACTCTGGGAGCATTACATCATTTTTGGAACAGTTTCCAACGACAGGCAGTCTGTTTAGTGGACGTACCAATCTGACACGAAGTCATGAATTATGTCAGCATACCATGAAATGAAACGCATAACGTTCATATATACGGTAGTATGACACGAAGTACGACTTTTTACGCACACACACGTTATTTACTGAAGGTGTTATCCGATCCAAAACCAAAATCCTGTTCGTTACCACTTGTGTTGCTGAGACCAACACAACGAACAAGACGAGAACAGTTGGGAACAGTTTAAAACGATAACATCCTAGTTGTGTTGCGAATGATGATTTAAAAAAAAAAAAAAAACTTTCAAAATAAATTACTCAAGTATATTCACAACCTTTGAGACACTACAGCACTCCTGTTTGTTTTTTTGTTTTTTTGTAAATCTAAAGTTCATCTTTCTCCTCTCCCAGACAGATGCAGGCTGCCCTCTGGCTGTTCATGTAGGGTCTGCAGCCCAGAGTCCACACGGTGTTGAACAAGGTGTCGGCGACAGTTTCACACGCTGACGAGGAGAAAAAGAAGAAGAAGAAGAAGAAAACATGAATGGCAGTGAGTACAAAAAAAAACAACATGTCGGACATAGACGCCGTGTGCTGTAAATGAAATTCTCAGACTGATCTGAGATGAACAGAATTTACCAATTTGATTGTTTTCATCAGCATCTGGATAATAATTTGATAAAATGATGCAATCTTAGCAAATACGACGACATATTTTCCACCGTTTGATCGCAGCTTTTTGAAATATTAAAGGTGAAGGTTGAGACAGATCGGTGAGGATGAAAGGGCTCGGCCTAAAAAAAAATAAATAAATAAAAAAAAATAAAAGTGGGTCACTGACCTTCGACTTTGGACACGAAGCCGAGGCTCTTCTTGAGGTCGGAGCAGATGCTGTGGAGGCACCAGCGGAACTTGGAGTCGCAGCGGTACTTGTTGGAGCCGCAGGTGTCGTAGCACATGTCAACCTGATTGCAGCACTTGGTCATGGCGGGGATGCCCATGTCCATCTGACACGCAGCAAAAAGAAAATGGGGGTTTTAATAATAATAATAATAATAATAATAATAATAATAATAAGCTTTATTTATATGGCATCTTTCATACAAGAAATGCAGCTTCACAGCAAAAGAATTACGTGCAGTGTTTCACGTAAAAACAGATATAAAGGGACATTTAAAAATATGGCAATAAATGAGGTGAAACAGATAAAATGCATAAAAATTAATACAAGTAGACTCGATTTTGGTTGCTCAAGGATTCAATTTATGATGTGAAGTAGCGGAAAAAGCAGTTGTGCGTCTCGTGCACTTTTCTAGAACTTTACTTCGCACAGTCTATAATATTACCGAGTAATAATACACTAGAGATTAAATCTCTTATGTTTTAATGTGTTTGTGTGCAAGTAGAAAAATGACTATCACCACAATAAAATGTATAATATCAACTGATGCATTTCCAAAAACGAAGGCATTTTGTGTGAATGTGGAATATTTTAAAAGTAAGTTGTTTGTTTCCTACATGAGCAGCCGATGCACCGTTTAGCCTCTGAAACTGGCTTTTAAAAAAAAAAATATATATATATATATATATATATATACGTGTTGCTGCCATCAAATTCAAAATAAGCATATATTTTTCATAAAGCAATACAAATTTTCAACATTTGGTATGTTGTCTTATTGTTTATTAAATATGGGTTCACATGATTTGCAAATCATCACATTGTGTTTTTATTTACATGAACAAAGAAATCAAATGTTGAAACTGAGAAGTGTTTTGGTTTTTCTGCTGCACGCTAATCATGTATTCACAGTCCTTTAAGGAAGGTAGATCCGCTTCTTGTTTTGTTTTATACCGGTATTGATTACATTTCTGTTTGAAGTTGTCCTGAATAGAGAGAGGACACCTACCCCTTCAGGAACAGGAAGACCAAAGAAGTAGGAGCTGCATCCGTTGGGTACAGGCATCTGGTAGCCCGGACGAGGGACGGGAGCTTTACCTGAGAGGGGAAGCGAGGTAATGAGGTGTCGGTCATCTTTCACAACAGGCCGAGTAGAGACGTGCCGGACTCTGTCTGATAACCCTGCGGGGCTTTTGAAATAGATCCACGTTTGCACGTAGAAAAAAATAAAATAAAAATAAACCCACTTTTTTCTTATTATCCGTTTAACACGATGCCGGACACGTCCCCCACCTCTCCTATCACACGGGTCACAAGTCCGCTTCCCATCCGGCTCCCAGGTGATAGCGGAGATGATAAGTGGGAGAGTTTACGACATCAGTAGATCGCTGTAGATCCTAATAATTATCTTTTAAGTATAAGAGTAGACTGCAAGTTAACTCACTGGATGAAGAGTCTGCATACGCTGCTCCGATCGACAGGACACACATTTCATCAATATTAATAGTGTGGCCGGAGATTTTTTTTTTTGATAATCAAAGTAATATGCATTTATATTAGAAATTGAATGTAAAGTCCAAATTAAATGAGAATCTGATTTATTTTCTTCATCTTAATCACTGCGTGTCAATGACAAAATTTATAAAAGGAACAATTTCATTATCGTCTTTTTTCTTTCTTTTTTTTTTTTTTTAACTGGCAAATAAAACAACGTTTTTAATCATCAAAACTCAATACAAATGATCGCGGAGGCAAAGTTTGTCTTTGTCTGTGCTGCGGATCTAATTATACCTGTGATTAAGACAAAGCAGCTGCGTGTGTGTGAACTTGAAGATGTGCGTGAGGCAGAACAGGGAGATATTTTTATAACTCTCGTTTACACCGCAACCATAAATCTATTAGTAACAGAACTTTTAACAAAACTCCCGGAGAATGAGACCTCCTTGGACTTTCACCCAGTTTGTTTTCGATTTAATCTTAAGATCTTACTGTCGACTTTTGACTCTTCAAGGACTTTTATCTGACACTAAACCAGCCGCTTGACGAACCCGGGTCATCAGAGTCGGTGACATCTTTTAAAATCTTTTCTTAAAACCGACTTTTATCGGAGAGCCTTTGCTGATTTCACTCGATTTTAGAGATCCACTTTTATTTCTTTTTATGACCGTTTTATTTTTGTTTACGTGGTTTATTTTAAACAGTCGTTCTGTTGCTGGATTTTAAAGCTCGTTTGATTTTCAAGGTTGTTTTTGTTTTTATGGCTTGTTTTTAATCCGAGGCACTTTGTAAGATAAATTTATAAAAGCGCTTATTGAACAACAGAAGCAGCAGATGTTCCTGTGTGTGTATTTATTCATTGGTCTTACTTTTTCTAAAAAAAAAAAACATTTTTATCTATCTTATTAATTGTGTACGTATTTGTATTTTTGTTCTTATTGTGTGCACTTTTTTTTTCCTAACTGTTTCTGTGCTGCTGTGACGACAAAATTTCCCCACTGTGGGATTAATAACGTTTTATCTATCTATCTATCTATCTATCTATCTATCTATCTATCTATCTATCTATCTATCTATCTATCTATCTATCTATCTATCTATCTATCTATCTATCTATCTATCTATCTATCTATCTATCTATCTATCTATCTATCTATCGATCTATCTATCTATCGATCGATCGATCTATCGATCTATCTATCTAACACACTTATGTATTTCATTTAAGATTAATTCAGCAAATAAACAGGACAGTCTACTGGACAACACTGGCTGATACAAGATCAATACCAGCACCAGTTTAATCCTTAAAAACCCAGTTTAACCGACTCACCGTATCTGCAGCGGTACTGACACACTCCATCCCGTCCACCCATGAACTCCAGCACGGAGTCGAAGTATCCGCCGACCGCCTCGAAGCCGCCTCGGACGGAGTTCATTCCCCAGTCCTCGTCCTCATCCTCCGCCTGTGTGCCCTCCTCCGCCTGGCCCGGTGCTGCCGGTGGAGGTGGTGGAGGTGTTGCTGCTGCTGCCGGGTCCCCAGCCTCCTGACTGACAGCACCGTGGACGCACAGTCCCAGCAGGAGCAGGAGGGGAGCAATACGGGCCCAACGGGTCATCCTGGATCTCAGATCAGCTCGGCTTGAACGGAGTTAAGAGCACAGATTGACGGGAGGAACACGAATACACTCCGCGAGGCAATACCGAAACTTTGCGCGTGACCTGAACTTTGAGCCCGGCTCGGGGACGACCTCGCATGTGGAGGAACAAAGTCCGGCTTCTATCACAATCTTTTTCTAACATGTCAGAGCTTTTATCATTCTGGTGGCTTGATGAGACGCAGAGTTTGCTTTGTTCACCGGTCAGACAAGTTGTTTCAGTTACATTTTAATCCCATTTATTTCAGAATTTGTATCTCTCAGCAGCAGCATACTGTACAAAAATGATAACTCTGGATGTGCAAGTGTCAGAATAAGTAAATTAAAAAAAATTAAATAAAGATACGTCTCGCATGTGAAACCTAAAATCAAACCCATAACAGCTCCTTTTTAGGAAATAACTACATAATATAAATGTGTAATAATATTGCGTAATGAATCTAAATCAGGACCCAGTTTGGATGATCTGAGGCTCCAGGACTTGCTCATGTCTCTGTGAACTGACGTATTGATCGACTTTGATCGTACAAGGTTGTTTACAGCCGTGTCAAATACAAAAATAAATACATTGCACAGAAATTGTTGACTTTTTCAACACATTTCAAACAAACAATTGATCCTCTTTGAATAAAATAAAAATAAAATTCATATACTCAAACCAAATGGAAACATAAATAAACATTTTGTCACCATTCCCATTATTCAAATAAATACAAATGACATCAGACCACATGGGGGGGGCGGGGGGGGCTTTAGAGAAGGTCCGTTTGTGTGATCGTCTTAAAGTCAGTTTATTTCACTTATCATTTCTTAATAACTGTACTGGGGGAAGCTACCACTTTTATTTATGTCACTACATATACCAAAAAGTACAAAATGTTACTCCTTTACGGCATCGAGTATCTGACTCCTCCCCCTCCACCCCCCTCTTTATCCGTGTTTGGTAGAGTCCAGGGAGGTGACGTATGTTACAAACCCGGAAGAAGATGTAAACGACGGAGCGATGTCGCTGCCTTGCGGGTAGGCATGTGGACCAGACCTGAATTTATTGTGACACGTCCAGTATTTGCAAAAAAAAAAAAAAAAGGAGCAGGTTCCGCTACAAAATATTAAGGACATTAAAATAAGCGTTATATTTGCTGGCATACCGCGAGCGTCACCCTTCGCGTGCAGGCGGCTGTTACCAAAGTTTGTTGTTTTTAATTTGTTTGGACGACGAGAAACAAAACAACTAACAGCTGATGAAATTAACATGGCTTTTGCAAACCTGTTCACGAAACTGTCTGCTGGGGATGAAGATGTGAAGAGTCCTGGTCAACCAGCCTTCACACAGTGGTACGTTAACGACAGTACATCTGAATATAATATATATTATACATCTATAGATCTTGATGGGTTTTTTTTTTCCCATTCATCCCAAACTGTATTTATTTAAATTTGATTCTATTTGTTTGTGTGTGTGTATAGTCTGTGTGTGTGTTTATTTAACAATTTATTCTATAATTATTTTGTATCTATATTATTTCTTATATCTTCTACATATTTGTAAAAAAAAAAAAAAATTCACGTCGTGTGCACTTTTTGGTTTTCTTTGCTGCTGTGACGACCGAATTTCCCCACTGCGGGATTAATAAAGTCTAATCTAATCTGGATGGATGGATAACTGCAGTCAGTCACAGTTACTGAGTAAAAATATGTAATTAAATTACAGTTAATGAACAAAATGTTAGTTATTTCAAAGGGAAACATCCAAATATATTCTTTTTTGATACAAAACTTACTTTTCTTTCACTGCTGTGATTTCTTTTGATGGTTGTGCTTTAAAATCTTAACAATCTTGATTCAAATTCTATTGAACATCATTTAATTAAAGTTTGTCAGTAATCAGTGTTGAGTTCTGTTGGGATGTTTACATCGACTAGTTTTCTTCTTTTCTTTTTTTTAGCTTTATCGCCTTAGTTTAAAACATTAGTTGGAAATCAAATGTCACAAGGTACTATGACGAAGTGATTAAAATAGTTTGGTCGTTTTTTAACAGGGTTGTCTTTAACCTATTACATTTTCAACACTAAAAGTGCTAAAAGAGCAGGTCGGTGTTAATGATCACTCTCGCTTCACTCACTCGTTTTACTTTGAAGGAACTGGACTGGGGATGATCCAACAGGCTGCGGCAGGAAGAGGAAGACCCAGTGGGAGCAGCCGGGACCTCAAAACAAGAAGGTGAGTTTGCATTGTAAACTCGACATCACATATCTGTGTGCACCTTTTATTGACACTTTACTGAAGCATTATCGCACGGTTTGTGAACATGTTTTGTTGGGCTGCACGATTCTGGATAAAATGAGAATCACGATTATTTTATTTTTTTTGGCTTAGATCTGAGCAAACATCTTGAAATTCAATCTTTCTGTATTTTTTTTTTTTTTTTTTTCACAGAAGCGATTTTACCAAAACCACACAAAAACTAATTATAATTATAATTCCTTCAACGCGGAGGCCGGAGGCGGCCGTCAGCAGAGCACCGATGGGAAGCACGCGATGGGCGGCTTCACCAAGCAGGTGACGAGTCACCCCGATGGTAAAGACGGCCTCAACAGCCGGCACTGCAAAGGCTGGAATGAAAAAACGCAAAACAGCTTTCATGCGGACGAGCGACAGCAGCGTGGAAAGAAGAAGACGCAGAAGCAGAAATATAAGCATCAACGCCAGAATGGACGTAGAGATGGAGGTGAAGATGGAAGACATGTGATGAGAAAAGGGGGAAGAGGCGAAAGACGTAACGGCGGGAAGCAGGTAGGCATGTCGTCCTCCTTTCTCTCTCCGCATATCCTGTCTGCTCATCAACTATATAATCTCAAAAATGCTAAAAAGATTTTTCTGAGTAGCTGGCATCAGTGGAGATATTTACAGCATTCTTATTATTTCTTGGTGGCCTCTTTTAGATAAATTATTTTCTAAATAAGACTTAATAATAATTAGTGAAGACTTTATTTTATGGTCACATGTTTGGCCAATAAATGTGATTGACAGCAGACGATGCGATCAAAATGGTGTCGACCGTTAAGGTAAAAAGGCGCATTATAAATGCAGACCATTTATCCCTAACGTTCAATGAGTCCAAGTGAATGTTTGTGCCAATTTTGAAGAAATTCGCGCAAGGCGTTCCCGAGATATCGAGCTCATGAGAATGGGGCGGATGGATGTGGTTACAATGACCTTTGACCTCCATAATCTAGTCCGTTCATCCTTGGGACCAAGTGAATGTTTGCGCCAAATTTGAAGAAATTCCCTCATGGCCTTCTTTGTATGGCCGACAACCTGAGAACCTTCGGCCACGGTTGTCGCCGCCACGGAGGCATCGAAGAAAAAAAAAAAAATAAAAATCAGGTCAGACAAAAGGAACAACAGACATGGGAAACTTCAATTTGCATAACTCAAACCACAAAACTTGATTAATGAAGTAAGTGTTCCTGACAAAAGAGCCAAATGCCACTAAGAATCCGGTCAAAGGGACAAAACACTCTTTTTTTTGAAAATGTATTTTATCTTGAATCTCATAATGTGTATCTTTCATTGTAGACCGATAAATTAACACGCACGAGGTTCATGAGCCAAGAGTTCAAGGACCAGAACGCGGTGATGGTGGACGGACGGTTACTCTGCCGACATTTCCTCTGGGGACGGTGCATCAAGGCCGGTTTCACCAACACCGACAAGTCAAACCATAAAAGATTCTCCTCATTTTGTCCGACTGCAGTGAACCTAACATTTCTCTCTTCCTTTTTTCCCCCCGTCTGCAGGCCAACGAATGCCAGCTGGAGCACGTTCAGAGCTTCAACGGTCTCCTCAAGGAAGTCTGCAAGTTTTACGTCCAAGGGTTCTGCACCAAAGGGGAGAGCTGCCCGTACATGCACAATATCCTTTGGTTCACCGTTGGCGGTCTGCGTGTCTTCCTGTCGTAAACTCGTAGCACTAAACTGGAGGCCGTTGTTGTATCTAATATTTCCTTTACTGGTCTGCACAGTCTTTTCCCTGCAAGTTCTTCCATAGAAAAGGAAAGTGTTCCCAAGAAGCGGACTGCAAGTTTTCCCACGAGCCTCTAAACGACGTCACTAAGCGGCTGTTCGAAGAGGTGTGAATGCAAATATCCAGCCATTAAAATGTTATTCAAAAGGCATTACATGCGCCGTGCTTAACTAGATCTGCGTTATGTGTATTCGATGCAGACGTTAAAACGGGATACAGACTACGCACTTGCGAAAAAAGCTGAGCAGGAGGCGGCGGCACAGCCGGAGATCTCGGAGGAGTCCGAAATTATAGAGGCAAACCCGACATCCGATGTAGTGACTCAGCCTCTCAGGTATGCACGTGCGAACCTAAATGTTTGTGTTCTCATCTTTGTTGTGACATTTGGGATTAACCTTCACCGGATATTTTTTGTAATTTTTATTTCCCAGGTTGAACTTTTACAGCACTGCGGGAAAAATCGGCGGGGAGGAAACCTCACGCCAGACCGAAGAACAGGCCGATATCGCGGCTGAAGAGCGACCTCACAGCCCTCCATCGACCAACCAGGAGGAGCCAGTTAGTTACTCGGTGGAAGCCGTGCTGGGACCTCAGCTGTCCAGACCGTTCCTTAGTTTCTATACGACTCCTGGAAGTCAAGAATCAACGACTGTCCCTTCTTCTGTTGCCACTTTGGGCTACGCAAACCAAAGCGAAGCTCCCTACTCTGTCGATGCCGTCCTCAGGTCCTGCAAATCAGCGGAAAATCCTACTTTTGGACCAAGACCTGTATCCTCTACCCCAAAAACAGATTTAGAAGAAAACCCCGATCTTCTGCACAGCTCGCAAACACAAATTGAGAAGGACTCGCTAAATACGGGAGATCAAGAAACAAAGTCCCAGGTAAAAATGTTCAAGAGCCTTCCTTTCTTCGTAACGCAAAACACCGAAGAGCAGGCCGAAGCCACGGAAGAAGTCATCCCACCACGTGCATTGGAGGCTGCTCGACCTCACAGCCCTCCATCAACCAACCTGGAGGAGCCAGTTTGTTATTCCGTGGAAGCCGTGCTGGGACCTCAGGGATCCAGACCGTTCCCTAGTTTCCTTACGACTCCTGGAAGTCAAGAATCAACGACTGTCCCTTCTTCTGATGCCACATTGGGCTACGTAAACCAAAGCGAAGCGCCCTACTCTGTCGATGCCGTCCTCAGGTCCTGTAAATCAGTGGAAAACTTGACTTTTGGCCAAAGACCTGCTGCTCTAACTGAAAACACGGATCCTCTGCAAAGCTCACAACACCGAAATGAAAAGGACTCCCTAAATACCGGAGATGAAGCAAGCAAGTCCCGGCAAAAAATATTCAAGAGCCTGCTTTCCTTCGAAGTGCAAAAGATCTGCCCCGATCTTTCAGAGTCCCTGAAAACTCCTCGAAGAGCTTCTCATGGAGTCACGGAGGCAGATAAGTCTGGAAGCACAGGATGCTCCCACCTGCCTGCAGGTACTGCCTGCTCAGTAAACTCAAAAAATGAAGGTGTTTTTCGATTTGGACGCCCCTCAGGTCAGACGTGTGCTCCCAAACGTCCTGCACACACGAAGCCACATCTTCCCGTTTGGACATTTCACTCACAGTCGTCAGTACAGCCTTTTTTGAAGTCGGAGGGCGGAGGTGCCGTTCCCGTGGCATCCGCGGGCCGCTCCGCTAAGACGAACGACTCCGCCAAATCTGCCATCACCGAGATGCGCCGGCGCTCCAAACGGACACAATCGGGCCTTAAACTCGGCGCACAGCGACAAAATTCTCCTGAGAGCAAATCAGAGTGTAGCAGTAGTCTTCCAAATACCAATGGATGTCATCAGACCCAGAAAAGACCTTTTCACAGCCTTTTTGCGAGCCCCATCAGTGACGGTGTGATCTCCGCTTCTCCTCGACGTTTTATTCAACCTCCGCAGTCTGCAGATTTCACAGGTAAAGACGGAGAAGTTCAAACGGCACCCGAACCTGACAAAACGTCCGCCGCGTCCTTCTTCAGCCTCTTTGCAACCCCGCTCAAGGGGAGCGCCGCTTCGCACTCGTCCCGGAGATCCCAAGCAGATGATTCAAAGACGCGTCCGTGCGGGCAGCAGCTGGCCGAGAGCACATTTCAGTTATCAGGCTCCAAACAACAGGCTTCCGATTCAGGGGCATCTGACTTCTCCTCCGGTCCTAAAACCGGACCGGATCCCGTAAAGCAGCCGGTGAATCCCGTTTGCAGCCTCGTGTCCGACTCCCTCAGTGAGGCGCCGGTCAGTCCAAGCCGGTGTTCAACCCGGGCTCAGCAGCGGCCTCCCCAGGCGTCGTCCCGCACGGGTAAGGCCGTGCCGCATGTATACGTACGAATATGAGCCTGAAATGCTGAAATATGTTGACGCCTTGTGTGATTTTGTAGGATTTGCTTTGGAAGTTGCTGCGAATTCAGTTCTGAAAACCCTCTTCGTGGGCCTGAGGCCGTACCGAGAGGACGGAGAGCGACGCGACCGTCTTCAGATCAGTTCTCCTTCAGGTACGCTGTTCATTCATTCTTACCGTAGACGGTTAGACCAACAATCGGGCCGCACGATTAAGTGTAATAAAATCACCATCTCGATTCACACCTCTGTGCCGTCTCATTTCTAAATGACGATTGTGCGCATTTTCATTCGGGACGTCGGCTACATCAAAACAAGCGCTCTATTTTAAGAGTGAGAGACAACGAGGAGAAGACAACGGTAAAAAAAAAATACTGGTTCAAAGTAAACAAGAGACTGAAGCTGATTGTTTTCATGTTCAGCGATTCATGAAGTTTAAAACCAAGCGTTTCCTTTCTGTCGTCCACTATTAATATGCAGGTATCATGAGCAGGTAGCCTGCCGAGTTGTGCCCACCCGCTGAGAATTGCATGCACCTCTGTCAGCTTCATCAGTGATGATAAATCATCTGAAGTCTGTAGTTTTTGATCATTTTGAGTCGGCGTTTGTGTTTTATTAGACTCAGTAGTGGCATTTTATCTGATCTGATCTGAAATTTACAAAGTTTCCTTGAATAAGCTTAATATTTATATTATTATTGATATTTTACTGGAATATTTTATATTCTATAACAGGAACCAACACATTTTTATTTTTTATTTTCTGTGTTAGGTAAATGAAAGCAATAAACATTGAAGAGATACTCAACTCAATTCTGAGCAAAACATTTTTTTTATTCTCATTCTTTTCCAGAATCATGCAGCCTTAATTAACATCCAATAGAAGCAGATAAAATGATGTCTTCCCGGTAGGATTAAACAACATTTTGTTATTGTTGTAACTGTATTTCAGAAAGTGAAACGAGCAGCAGGGGGCGTGTGTTTGCTGAGCAACAGCAGAAGAGTGAAGAGGAGGGATGACGAGAGAAGAAGGACAAGGTTAGAGGACAGAGCAGTTTTGTTTTCAATTAGAGCGTCTGGCTTCCTTCAGCATCGTATCAAATGGCATCGTGTGCGTCAGTGTGTTGACTTAAAGGACTTCAGGTTTTGCAATCATTTTTTTCTCATGGTGAACATTAAGAAGACTGAACCTGAAGACTGAAGTTTTTTTTCATCAGGATGTTTCTGTGATCAAGATTTCTGCTCATTCATTCACGCATTGGCTTAAAAACCAGGTCATCAGTGTTGGTGCATGGAATTGCCAGTTTATTAGGTAGTTTTTGAAAAGTAAAAAGCCCTAATAAACCCGCATACGAGTGTATTCTGCCTTTTGATTACAGCAGGATTTTGTCATGCCTTGTGGTCAGTCATGCTTAGTTTTATGAAGAGCAAACATATTTAGATAATGAAATGGCTACTTATGGCTGATTACTTTTTATTTTGTACAGACCTTTTTTAATTCAGTCTTATGACTAAAAGATGTTGAGCACTTTAAAAAAAACAATGACTTGTCAAAAAATAAGATAAAGATAGAATATTCTACGCTAAATAAACATTATGCCAAAATCATCTCGATCGTCTTCTAAGTTTTGCAGCTCTGTCACTTTGATAGCAATTTCTTCTGCTCGTTTTTGATGTTTAGTCCTGACACAGTTATTCCATAATTGCCTGATCTCATTTATTTTAGTAGACTGTAACCTTTTTGCATCATTTCCATTCGTCTGAATGAAATCATCTGAATGAAACCAACAGAAACGTCACATCTCCGTCACTTGTTTCCACTCTGTTTTCCACCGTTTAAGGTTTGACTGCCGTCGCCTTCTTCTTCGGCTTAAATGGCACGTTAGTGGAAAACTGGCGCCACCAGCTGTTTTATCTCGAGCAGCTTAACTTCTAATATTCAACGGGCCACATTTAAAAGATCATCTGTTGACATGAACTTCATGAAATTAGTTGCAAAGCCAAACACCAAAGCCAGTGAATGACTCTTCTTCTTCAAATGGTGTATAAAATGTGAAGTAAATAAGGGGAGTTTAATTGTTAATCATAATTAATAATAGTTCATATTTAATGATCGTGGCAGCCCCAGATATGTGTTTTTATTAAAATCAGAGTACTAATGAGTATTATACAGACAATTCGTGTTGAGCGATGACAAATGGTAACATTAGGTAATAAACTAGACTTTGTATAAACAGTATAAAGGGACTAGTATTAATACATGATTACAATATTTGCTGACATAAATATGTTGTTATAAGTAGCGAGTGACAGAGCAGATTCAGTGTAATCATTATTTTGTATTAATCAGCGAAGTCTTTATACATAATAATTTTAAATCTACAAAAAAAATTCTTCTGATTAGGCTCTCTTGCTGATTTTTTTCCCGATGTAAACGCTTCCGATCCCAACTCATCAGTTCGGGTGTCATTTTGTGGACATAAATTCGAAAGGGAACCTGCGAAACAGTTATTGTTCCTGATCAGGCGAGACTCGATCAGCAGTCAAACAGGCAACAAACAAATGACCGCACATAATATTGTCCCCGGCCAAAAAGGTGTGGACCTATTTTACTTTCAGTGGAGCCATGTAGTGACCAGGACACCAGATATCAAATTCAAATTTCATGGCAGTGCATTGAGTTTTTCTCTCGACAGGTTTAAGTGAAAATGGTACATTTTCTTTTTCTTTTTTTTTTAAATTGCAAATACAAAGTTGTGTGTGTTTATTTGTTTACATGAAAAAAATTAGATCAAATAAAGCACTCGTCTAAATGTGATGCACGGGCAAGGAGCTTCAAACGTATTTACATCGCAATTAAATCGCAACACTGCACAAAACCAAGGAGCAACATAAAAACACAAACGCAAACAACGGGAGGCCAAAAATATGTCTTTGTGGCAGGAATACAGGAAGGGAGAGTGAAACGGAGTGTTAATATTTTGAACAATGTATATTTCATTTTCTAGACATGTAAATTGATCTCAGATGTAAGTTGCCATTAACCTCTAAAAAGCTTGTTTCTGGGTTTAGAAGAAAGAAACGCATCGTTAAGTATATTGTCAATCTGACCTTTAAACTTTTTATCGTGACATTTTGGAGATAATCTTTTGAAAACTATCTACATGTTCAAATTATATGTCCGATGTCTGTGTATAACTTTCAAACCCGCAATCCTGCTGCTCACAAAGACGAAGCGAGATCAGTCATCAATAAACAATAATAATAATAATTAAAAAAAACGTTATATATTTTATCCTGCAGTCGCATATAATACAAGAACTGGAACTCCTCGCTCAATAAATAATTGTGCATGAGATAGCAAAGCCTATCGAAACACCATCTACAGGTAACATTACAGTATATTTACAATGTAAATAAAATGCAGTAATGGAGAATGCAGGCCAGGTCATGAACCAACGGTATCGATCTTCCACGGTTGATGACTTTTATTAATTTTCCCCAGCTGATGCTGTAATCTATGTTCACAGAGAGCTTATGTTTTTGCTGTTTCTTGTCCGGCGTCCTTGATGTTCAAGATATTTAATTTGAGATATTGGTCATCAATAATGACCCTCTGTCCATTCTGCATATGTGTGACTACATTAAAAGGGGGTGCATTCATAAATGTTATTCCAGACCGTCCTCTGCGTCAGCCGCCGGCGGGCTGCCATTCGCCTCGCCATCATCAAGTAGCTTTTTAACCTCCGGAGGTTCAGATTCATCGTCGGCCTCCGATTTGGAGATCGCCCCGTTGGTGGGGACCAGTGCGCACTCTGCGAAGGTGCACGCCTGAAGAGAAGCTTTTTCCTCCTGTTCTAGATAATAGTCGACCGTTTTCCTCTTGAAGCAGCCCAACTTTTTGACAGACACGAGAAGAATCGTTAGACCAAATGCCCTTTAAAGCAGCTGCTCCGAATAGAAATTGACTTTAACTTTATGCTTGCGAAACAGACTCTCACCTTGAACATGATGACGGTGATTATGACCAGAAGCAGGAGTCCCAGTCCGGCTCCAGTTAAAATGATCAGCAGTTGATCTGGGAGGATGATGAACTCAACCCGAGCTTCAGTCTTGTTGGCAGGGAAATTTACGAGTTTTACTTAAAAGCCTTGTGAATGATGATAACTTTGCCTGTTTGTGTGTGTCGGCCGAATTTACCCATTTCATTGTCGGATCGTCGTCCATCCACAAGCCAGTTTCAAGAGACTTCTCCCTTGTAAAATCGTGTTTATTCTGCAGGTGTTGAATATGATAAATTAGGTACATTAATGATCTTTAAAATCGCATTACTGTCATCAAACATCCAACCTACCTCTTCTTTATAGGAATCCAGCACATAGCGTTTCTTGTCATAGTCAACAAGTAGAGCGCTTTTAAATTTAATCTCTGCGCTGTCTCCGGTATATCGTTTGAGAAAGGCAATATTCTGTAAAAAAAAAAATAAGAGCATTTTAATTAATAATAGATTCTTTCCACTTTCAATGTGTTCCTTGGGGCGTGTGTTTAGTTTCTACGTACCCCCGCCTGCTGTTTGAGGTCTCTAAATTGCACGTCTCCCGTCAACGTGAACTCGACGCCTACATGTTTCTCCAAATTGAAACCGTCACACAGCACAGCGACGCAGGCATTTCCCGCCAAGCAGTGCTGTAAACACAGCAACGGTTCGTTATATTAAGGGTTTTCATAATTTCATGGAAGTTTCGGAAGAAAAATATTTTGACACCGAATATGTTGCGCTTACATTCGGGCCGGGAGAGCTTCTGCACTGAGTTATGTTCTTAAAAAAAGAAAAGAAAAAGTAAGGTAAGTATTAGGGATTCATAATATTATACACTGCAGCAGTATTAGTAAGAAGTCTCTAAATTACCTCCTGGACGAAGACTTGATAGTTGCTCATTTCAAAGTTATGTTCCAGTTTAGTCGGGAAGACAAGGGACACGTTGATGGGAAAATCCTTAAAACCGATGTTATTTACCTGTAAAATGTGACAGACAGGAGCTACATTTTAGATGTGTAGTTTTGGGGGAATATAGTTCTTCGATTTCCTGCTCAGAGTCAGATGAGAAGATTGATGCTGCCCTCGTATCTGTGGTAAAAATGAAGCTACGGCCGGTTAGATTAGTGTGGCAATCGCAGCTAGCCTAGCTCTGCTAACAAAAGCCATCTGCAAGCACCTTTAAGTCTTACTGAGTCGTGTCTAATGTCTTTGGTCCATACAAACACCTTATTAAAGTGTTACACTTTTTCTTTTTTGGCTGTACACTGCAAGCGATTTAGCTTACGGGACTTTTTGCCACTGAAAAAACAGATAAATCACGATGGAGCTGGTGGAGACCAAAAGAGAGCAAAAAGGAAACTGAATAATAGACTAAAATCTGTCAGGTAGTCACATTGAAATGGACAACTTTTCAGGTCGGATAGTTCAACAGGTATTACGGTGTATTTTCCCACTCGGACGTTATGACTTTCCCACTTTGGACCTGCTGTTGAATGCACCATCAGAGAAGCAGGTGTGACGTTCCCAATTCCCAGAATGCACGACTGGTCAAGATTAATTTGCATATCTGTGCATCACGACGTAACTACAAATGTGTTGTTTTCTCTTCCTGTTAATTAAAGACAGGAAGTCAAGCTAAACTGATTATTACCAGCTTCAGCGTAAGCTATTATCCTCGAGCTGCTGATTGGATATTCAAAAATATATTTATCTCTAATTGCAAAAACCTTTCACGTAGGCCACTTTGAAGGGACGGCAGACCTGAAATATCGTGAACTGAAAAGATCCTGCAATAAACATTGCATTTTGAGAAAAAAAACAACACTCAAATTGAACTTGTAAATTCAAATCTTTTAAAACGAAAAACCTCTAATTTGTACTTTTCATTCACTTTGCTGGTGGCTGACGATTTGTTGGTTCAACGTGCTGCCCCCTGGTGGCCAATAAACAATCAGCAATTGCAAATGGTACTTTTGGATGAGACCATCGATTGCAAATTCTTTTGGATTATTGCTTGTTGTAGGATTATTAAATTCCTCACCGAGTACATAATAACCATTTTTTTCGGTGCATCGTCCTCTGTTGTGAAGTTCAGATATTTGATGGTGTCCGGTCCCCTGAAAAGAATATAAAATGGTCATGAAGCTGTAGGATTACACAATTTCAAGGGACGCAAATTACACATCACATTTACAATTCAAAAACTGCTATCTCTGGTAAAAACACTTACACTGTTAGTGCCATTTTAATTTCATATTGTACCGGGATAGTTTTGGTCATGGAAAGGGTCCTGGTGGAGTTTGTATTATCACTGAGGGTGCAAAAGAAAAGAAAAAACATTTCTTGTGAATATGGTTTTACTAATACAGAGAAAACGTTTGGCTTTGTTCTGTTTAAGAGTGTTTTCAAGGCCTCTACCTTGTTCCAGCGATGGTCATCGACATTGTGTCGTTCCACTCATAATCCTTTACAATAAGGAAGGAAGCTGTAAATGTGGCCTTTATGGGGGGAAAAAAATCAATAGACAACAACGTTAGAAGTTGCTGAGGTTGTTTTTGCCAAAGTTTGAGGGAGCTGGTTACAGTTCTTCATTTCTGAAACTGGTTTCTGGGTGCAGAATGACTCACATAAGATCCACTGCGGTACACAGGAAGGCTGATACCACATGTGGTTTTGTCGAGTACTTCTGCTAGGCCGTTGCAGCTGTGGAGCGTTGGTCTCTTTGTCTGTTTTAAAATAAAAATAGTATGAGCAGAGGCCCTCCAGAATAGGAGCTTTTACTTTAAATAAATTGTAGGCTGCTATGAAGGTTGTTCCTTTGCTACGCTTTAGGTAAGCTTAACCTCTTAGCCAAGTCTGTGAAATGGACTTCATACTGCATTACAATTAATATAGATGCTGTGAAACAACCGCATCCACGCATCCTGTGTGGGTTACAATTATTGTAGATGTTGGTAATGTCTGGGTTGTCAAAAATGCATGTAATAGTGGCGGTTTTTGTATAGTAATCTACAAGGGTAGATCAATAAATTCAGAAAGTGCTCCTGTTTTGCACGAAGGATGTTTTTAATGCGCTGTGAGCGGACGTGTTGGCACGTTGGAGAACCCTGTTGCCGTAGCGCCACAGTTCAGGTGGTTTGCAGTGAATGTTTTCCCTCAGACACCTCAGAAGGTCCCAGTAGAACTCGGTGTTGACAATCTGACTCTGGGGGACGAATTCACGGTGACACAACCACCGCAAACGTCAAAGAAAACCCACCTGGTGTCGCCCGAGTCGTCGCTTCAACGCCGCAGACTTTTCTGAAACGCTCTGTTCACGTCACGGCGCTGTACTCCGTTCATGCGCAACGGGAGCAGTCTCGGAATTTATTGATCCACCGTATTATTTTTTATTTTGTGCAGCATGCTTTTACATAATATATACAGTAAGTAGCTCGACGGTGCAATGTGATAAATCATTTTAAAGTTTTAGTCACCTTTACAACAGTCATCCGAGAGAAGGAAAAGCCTGTAGGGTAGTGCATCGCGATGCTGGTGTTGTACGAGTCGTCGCCGTGATTGACCAGTTCTATAGACACGTTGAAATAGTTGTCTTCTGACACCAGTAACGTCGGGGTCCTGAGAGAGACGGAAAACTTCTCACATTCGGTCCCACCGAGTTGACATCAAAAATTCCTTTACTGCGTTTGTCAGATATATACGTACGTGAAGTTGAAATCCAACTCAAGTTCGGCAATACAAGCGTCATTTTGTCTACACTGCTTTTCGAAGGGAATCTGTATAAATACAAATAAAATGTCATCCTTATGTCAGAAAAATGACATAAAAAGCACAGAAGAAACGACAAACAAGGTAAAGTACCAATCAGCATTACGGATCCTAAATGATATAAATGGGTGAAACAGGGATGAACTGACGAGCTGACGTCCCTTTCCATGTCAGTGCCACGTCTCCAATCGGTCCCTCCAGGATTTAGGAGGTTTTTTGTGATTAGTGCAATCGTAAAATATTGATTTTACAAAGGCTTTTCTCAAAAATTACAATATAATTAGAAAAAAAAATTTGCGATAAAATTCTTGGAAATCTTTTTGGATTTTTTTTTTAAATATAACAAACATATCTATACATTTAAACATATAAATATAACAAATTTGTATAATTAGAGACCCATTAGCTCAAAGTTAGTAAAAACTTGTAAAAGTGACATAGCTTTACAGAATAGACTTTAAACACAGCCTCTATTGATGGCTTCTTTTTGCCAAAACATCACATGCATTTTGCATAATTTTCGATATTTCAATTACACTTGAAGGATGGAAAATCAGCCTTCAGCCTCTTCTACCATCAGACTACGTACCTCAACAACAGATGTTTTTTTGCTGTCTATGTCCAAGATGGCGGTCGCGTTCTCACTGTCAGCTTGAGAAAAGCTTAATTTGATGCTGATGGGCGATAATGTGTCTCTTACACACTTCTGCAATACAAATAAAAAGAAGAATGATCCGCGTAGCTCTGAAGAAACTAAATAGAAACAGGTTTGTGTATAACTGCTCCCACACGGGTGGGTGAATATTTTTAATGAAACTACATACTCTTATGTAGATAGGGTAGCTGAAGCAAGTTTTTGGATCTAGCAGCTCATAGGTAGAAGTATGATTCCTGGCTTTCTTATCAGTTGGTCTGAAGAGACCTCGAAATGCTTGTCTCTTCGGATCCACTTCCAGTGTGTGCGAGATGTTCAGCCCGGCCCTTGCCGCCCCTGAAAAGGCCAAACAGTGGGATTTAAAATAATGCATTGACAGGATCGGCAACTTTAATGAATACTACATTGCAGTGGTGAACTCCGTACCCCTTTTGCTCTTTGTTGTTTCTACCATTTCATAGCAGGCTGTTAAGTTGACCATTGGTAGGTTTTCATCGGTGCCCACGCAGTCGAGATTGTCAGTGCTTATCTGCTCCGGTTGAAAATACAGATGTGCTACGACATTAAAGACGGGCCTGGACCTGAAAGACATTGATCAAAAATGAATTGTTAGACTTTGCACTTTTGCATTGCAAGACTACATCTTGCATTGGGTTTGTTAAATTCTCCGACAATATTTCGCCACTATTGTGTTGAGAAAACTGGCCACTTTATAATGTCTGCTTTTGAGCACCTGTGACCTTCTAAAGAGTCTGAGGGTTGTTAGCGATGTTAGTTGTTTGTTAACTTGAATTTTGCTGTTATTTAACAAAATTTGCGGTTTGTTAGCTTTGATAGCTGGTTGTTATCGTTGGTAGCTGAACCACCTGAACTGTGGAGCCATGGCAACAGGGTTCTCCTGCATAACAAACACACTAGTTTCTTGCCCGCAATAACACAGTGGTTGCGTTTCCCACCACTCCTGCTCACTGAGTTTTATTCCCTCCAACTTCTTTCTGTTCCTCAAAAGGAAGTTTCAGCTAAGGTCACACTAACAGAACAAGGCATCTAGGGAGCGCCGGTAGTGGTGTATCGATGCAAAAGGAGACGACATTAAAGGGGAAGGCGGACAGGATAAAACGTACCGTTTTTTTGGTTGTTACAGGCGTGACTTCTGCACTTTTTTTGTTTGGACCACATACATAATGTCGGATACACATTATTCGTACCTTAAGATAACGGCAGTGCCCTGTGATCCAACCACAATATCTGGGAGTCCGTCCTCTCCGAGGTCGATGTTTCCATCGATGGCCTGTCCAAAGAATCTCATCCCCGGCTTTATGTTTTCTCCCATGATCCTCTAGAAAAACAAGACAACTGAAACAGTGCCTGAAGTGCATGCACGTTTAAAGAGGAGGTGGGAGATAAACAATGCATTTTTAAACTTTCATTCACCGAGCAGTCTATTAGGAACACCGAACTAATACTGGGTCAGGCACATGCTTGTCAAAAGGACCTTCATCTGCAGAATTTAATACAACGAATTCCTGCCACCCGACCCACTGATTTGGATAATTGCATGTATAAAGCAGGTGCTCCTAATAAAGTGTGATAAAGGTAAAAGTTTTTTGCAGGTACGTATCAAAATCACTGAAATATTCTGGACCACACGGCTGTTTATGGTGCTCCAGTGCCACGACCCCGTGGTGTCCATTAAAAAAAATATAAATATCAGGTTTTCTCTCTCACCTGGTTGAAAGTGCTGCATATCCCTGAGCGTTTGTTTCCATGGTAGATGTACACGGCCCCCCTGTTATCGTCCTCGAGGGGGGCACCGACCGCCACGTCTCGAAGTCCATCTCCATTCAGATCTGCAAGACTGGATATGGTGGTGCCAAATCTGCCCATGGATGGCACCGTCACATTCAGTACACTTTTTAGTTGTAGCTTCGGGAGAAAGAAAAGAACATGAGTTTATTGATTTAAAAAAAACAAAAGCATTCGTTTTCTCCCAGTAAAATGAATAGAAGTCAGCGCGGATTTTACGCCAACGTCACTGCTCACCTCATTGGTCAGTGCGTAGACGTAGATCTGACCCTCCGTCTTCTCCTGATGCAGGTAAAACAGTGGAGCTCCCACCAGCAGGAAGTCCATGTTACCGTCCGAGTCGACGTCTACCGAGCACAGCTCCGCGCCGAAGTAAGAGCCGATCTGGAACGTCACGTATATTTCAAGTTAGACACGTCACTGACTTTAATAGTTTTACAAAAACCTACGTGGAGAGATGGCCTTAAATCAAATATCAGGATATTTTTGACCAAATAGCTCATTATGAATATTGTAGCAATGACTACAATATCGTAATACTGCTGCCTCATAATCATCAGTAATGTTTATATAATGACTAAGTTGTTAAAGGCAAATAATATAACAGTTAGATTAGTTTGGTGTGGAACTGCATTGCATTCACATAAAAACACATTTTTAAGATTATCTCGTAATTATGAATTATCCTAATAATAAATAAGGGAGTCATAATTTTCGAGATCAAAATTTGACTGTTAATGCAATGTGCTTCTGTAGTTTGGTATGTTCAGAAAATTTCATTGATTTACGGTACGGCCATATTGTATTACAATATCAAGACAAAATATAATCTCATATCACGATGTTAATATGATATAGAGAAATTACAGCAGCCCACATGTACACATTAAATTCGGGATAAACATTTACTCTGCTTTAAGCGACTGTGCGATCTTCTCACAGGTTTTCTTCAAGCAAAAAAGGTGGCAGTGCAAGGAAGTTCTCTGGTTTCCTGTGTAACCACAATAGATAATTTGCCTTTTGCGCATTTATAAAAGTACAAGTAGAACTTGATGCAAAATTGTTCACACGAGTTGTAATGGAGGCAAAGGAGGGGTGTTTTTGTTCACTTCCGATTGCAGATGCTAAGAACAGCGCACTTATTTCTGTTTAGAATTTGCATGATAAGTCAGATTTATGCAGTTACCAACCTGGTTCCCGTTTATTCCGTCGGCTGCGGTCCAGTTCTTGCCATTGTGTCTGAAAAGTACAACCTTCCCGGTGTGATTGAACCGTGGTGCCCCCGCAAAATAAAGACCAACTCCATTCCTCTCTCCAACAGAAACGGAGTATCCTGCAACAGTTTAACATATGACATCATCTGCAAAATGTTCACTGACATCAGACAATGCATTAATGAAACGGTTCATATTTAAGACAGAAAAATAATCGGGTCTTACTATGAAGAGCCAAATTAACAGTCCTTTAAATAAATAAACCGACGATAGGCAAAAAGCGAGAAATGAGTTTACCCATGTAGGAGTCCATCACCATTTTTGGGTCTTGAATTTGTATTTCCTTTTTTCCATTACGCTCTTCGAGAGCACCACGCCAGCTGTTTGATCCCACTGAACCCAGAATTAATGTGTCCTGTTAACAGAAAAAAGGTCTGGTCAAAGCACAGAGACGAGCTGAGACACCAGCAATAGCTACAGTCAAATTAGTTGTTCCGGTGAGGCAGCAGATAAAAAAAGTCACTGCACAGACATCCAGAAGTCAGATATTAAATTAGCTCAAGTGCAAAATTTAGCATGCATTTTGACAATGTTTGACTTTCAAAACTCCAGCCAGTAGTTTACAGAGTTTTGTTAAAAGAAGTGATGGAACAGAGTGGTAAACATGCGGCTGTCCCAACTTTTTACAATGTGTCGCTACCATCAAATTCAAAATGAGCAGATGTTTGGAATATAACAATACAATTTCTAAGTTTCAACATTTGATATGTCGTCTTTGTTCTGTTTTCAAGTAAATATGGGTGTACATGAGTGGCAAATTATCGCAGTCTGTTTTTACTTACACGTTACAGACACGGTTGTACATGCATCCTGTTTGTCTAAAGATGTGTACATCTGGTTTACTAACGCCGTGTAAAAGGTGTCGATTTTGACGCGACTTACCTTGAAGAAGACGGCGCTGAATCCGCTCTGAGACATTTCATCAGTCATGTCATGTGAAGCCAGAGCCACTTTGGTGCCTAAATATTAGACGACAGTGTTGTGGAGTGTTACGACTGCAGTGGCACAGCAGGGACATGATATCGATTTTTCTAACAGTATTGATCAAACTGTAAAAAATAATGTGAACATCACCTTCCATATTAAAGATCTTCAACTGAAAAGTTTCCAGCACTCCCTTGAGTCCGTTATAATTCTCAATTTTGAAGGCATATGTTTTTGTCGGTTGTGAAGCGATGGCCGTGAATTTGTCCAGCTTGGCTTGTTTGACCTGAAACCAGAATGCTGCTTGAGATTATGACGTATTTTGAAGTTTGATGACACCAAGATGTACAACACAGTTCTGCGCAAGAAAGGACTATAGGCTATTTTTGACAGCAGGAACCATTTTGCATTTCTAAGAACAGTCGGAGGGAGTTCATAGCACAAATTAGTGAGGTGTTTGGTAAGGGAAAGACAAGTAGTGATATCGAACTGAAACCCTGTGCAATAACACTGTACCATTTGCACCACACTCAATTGCGCCATCACCGCTTGCAGTAGGTGCAACTGTACCATTGTTTGGGTGTATATATGTTTCTTTAGCTGTAGATATGTCTGTTTTTGTTTCGTTACAACCAGAGTCAAATCCCTTGTGTGTGTAAACATACCTGGCCAAATAAAGCTGATTCTGAGCCGGTTGACCCTTGCCGAGGTTATTCCACTTTGATACGGCACTTTGTGCATATTATATAAACTAAAAACAGCTCTGCGCCAGAAAAGACTCAAAACTGGAATCAGTACAAGCTCCTTTTGTTTAACTGTGTGCCGCCTCCATAGTGGAGAACAGGACAGTTTCCCATGTGATTGTTTTAGCTGAAATGAGAGATGTTATATCAAGTCCACAACTCACCGCAATCACAAAGCGAATAATGTTCTTTTCATTGTATTTCTCGACAGCGCCCTTCGTGTCTTCATCGCTGGGATCCCCATCTGTGATTATCACCAGAACTTTGGTTGCATCAGGAGAGGCGCCTGCCGTTTGGTTTTCAAAAAGGTCTGTCCTGAAACAAACATAAAAGTGTCTCAGCATAAATTTTTAATTTTATTTTTTTATCTCTAAATCTGTACAAATTAATACCCATCACTCCAACAGATAATCTCACAGTCGTACTGTGCCAGTTGTTTGTAACTTAACTGAACTTACAACACAAACAGGAGAGCTTTATGTGTGTTGGTGAGTTCCTTCAAATGTTTCTCTTCGTCAAGTTTTTCGAGAGCACTGCCCTCTTCATAGTCATTGAAGTCAAAAACCATGTTGTATTTTGAGGAGAATTGAACTGCAGCAAACTGCAAAAAAAACAAAAACATACATTCATTACAAACATACATTATTCAGAAAAGAGTATGTACAAGTACATATGAATACTTTGATGTTTGACCAGCGCAGTGACCTTGATTGATGTGTTCTTGAGGCTGTTCATTATATCCTTAATGAAGACTTTATTTTTATTGAACTCTTCTTCCTTCATACTGGCTGATCCATCGAATAGAAAAACGAGGTCCACTGTCTTTTTTGTGCATTCTGGGAGAGACATATTTAGTTAAAACAAATTTCTAAAGAACATTGAATCAGAACATGAAATGTTGTTTTTCGTACCTTGGAAAGCCGGTGTGAAGTTGGAGCGTTGTTCCATTTGATTCGTGATGTTGAAACATATACTGTTTAGATAGGAGTTCTCGTGACATTCGTGGGCGACACTTGGACTGCAAGCCTGAATCAGATCGTAAAAGGTGAAAGCGGTTTGAGCATTTGGTTTGTTTTTCTCAGAACCATGAAGACAGAGGAAGGGTGGGTTTCTTACGGTGAAGGAGCCCGTGGAGTCGGCGGCGATCGACAAGCCGAGGTGTTTGACTGTCGCGTTCGGCAGAGAAATCTCTGCAACAGTGAAATACACAAAGTTTCACAGCCACATCTGGAAATTTTCCATTTTTTTAATTGATATTTCTGCATGTTTGGAAAATTACTTTTTCTCTCTAGTATAGGGTGAATAATTGTGTAATTCTGTATATACCATTGGGGCTGAAACACGTGGTATTCCTTTGGTCCAGTTTGCATATTCCTCCAGATCCATTTAGCTGCAGAGGTGCAGTGACGATTATTCTGTGGAGAACGATAATAGTTATCGGTTTAGGCTGACATAAGCAGCACAGTTTTATCTAAAAGAAAATGCATTTGCTGCTGTAAAGCAGGGTTGAGATCAGTCACAGGATGTAACATCATTCAACTTGTCAAACCACAACCTCACACAGGTCCTCAAAGGGGTTTTCAATGGAGAATAATCTCCCGTTATGAGTAACTATTCAAATGAAATATGAACTTAAATGGCTTACCCTTTGTTTCCACCAGACGTGAATTGAAGCACTTTGTATCCAAAGAAATCGTTGGGTTTTCCGGTGTAGACATACGGGTCTTTTGTGTCGATGTTGAAAGCCAAAGCAACCTGGATGTTTGCAGCTTGAAACAAAATAGGAAAAAATATCTACAAATCAGCTGTCATCTAAAGATGAGGCAGCTCATTTAAAACACTGAAAATAATATGACAAATTACTACTTTTTAAAACATATCATACAGCTGTTCTTTATGAAAATGAAGTGTACATTTATTCAAAATATGTGCGATAACAAATACAAATACAATAAAGAAATTAAGCCAGTGTGTAAATGAATAGGGAGCTTCATGAATTAATCAATCAGACTTTATTTGTATGGCACTGAGACTGTTTTAGTGTCTTTTAGCCCCTTGTTTTGGGTTAATGGCCCACACATCTTTAATGTTTTGGTTCAAACCAGTTACACAGTCAGAGATGGGCTGGTGAACATAATGACCCAGTTAACAGCCAGAAGATCTGATGGAGATAGAGATAATCAGCAACTTTATTTGCACGTCCACCATTATAACTTTATACAGCCATTTCTGTGGAAGTGAGTGAAGCATTTATATGGCACCCAAAGAGCCTAAAAAAAGCTCTAAACCAACGTGTACTTTTCGGAGGTCAATTAGCTTGCATCACAAAAACAATTCATTTTTAATTCATCTAGTTTTATCAGTGGGTCTGGCTTTCTGTGTAAAAATGTTTGAAATACCCCCTGAAATTGTATCCACCCACCCCCTCAGCAATTGAACCAAGTGTTTGTGCTGCTCAAAGTTACAATAAAAAATACACCTAAATTTGTTTTAATGGAATCTGAATTCATGTTGTTAAAATCTTATAATGAAACTTAAAACCAGCAGCAAAATTTGATCAAACTGTGCCCAACTTGTTTTTGTGGTTACATTTTCATCCTGGCTTTGAGGATTTCCTGTTCTCGTGTTTTTTGCACGAGGCACAATTTCTTCACATTTAGCTGAAGGTTGATACTTTTAAAAATTACTGTAATAAAAACAAAAAATTACAAACAAAATGTATAAAATATGCTACGAAATAAACTTTACTTAATTGGTTTTAAAAATGTCATAATTGTCATTTTACAAAATAATTGAGGTGTGACGTGTGAGCGTCTCGAGCCTCAGAAATCACCGTTCCCCACACCCACACATCACCTCTTTCTCTCCTTTTGTAGATGACTTTTATTAATAAACAACTTGAAGTAATGAAGTAAAATTAGAGCTCTTACCAGCTGCCACCACGTAGGTGAGCAGGTGGATGCGACGTGGCGTGTGCATCTTTCACATCAGGGCGAGCTCTGCCTCTGGAGCTCTTTGAGTGTGTCTGCGCAACATTTCCTGTGTGTTTTGTAAACGAGGGCGTTTCTGTCGCAGGTGGTTGTGACATTTCTGCTCGAACAGCAGGGTTCTCAGTTAAAAAAAAATATTGGTCCTCCATCATGCTTCCTCTTTTCTTTCCTACATCCTTCTGTTTCGCAATTCACCCCCCCCCCCTCCAAAAAAACAAAACGTTTGATACTTTTTTATTGAGGAATAAACAGGGAAGCTGCTGTTAGCGGTGGTTATTGAAGTTAAGCACCCAAAAGAGCTCTTGTAAGCGTGAATTAAAGGTGTTGTTATCTGCAAGAGTCATTAGAGTAAACCAGCTGTTGCCATTTTTGTGGTTATTGAGTTGACAAAAAGAGATTAAAGTGAACAAAAAAAAAGAGTCAACGTTGAGTTAAAAAAATTTTTTTACATATATTTGCTGTTTTGTTCATTTATTTGATCATATTTGTTAAACATCTTAACGTAGTGGTGAACCGCTAGAAAATGTATGCGCTATAGGGCGAGAGATTTACTGTCAAAGAACAGGGTATAGTTGGCCATTAAAATGAGGAACTTGTGGGAAACTCACGAGAACCTCCGTGCGCTCTCTTCGTTGAACCATGAATGTGATAAATTCATAATTCATAATTTTACTCGAGTAAAAGCAGGTACGAAGAGTGAAAAACGAAAATATTCTCGTTCTCGAGTCATCACCGATGCGATGGCGTGTAAGCAGCTTTCACAGGACTTGGATGAGGTCGTGAGGTCGGGGGCAAAGTTCAGAGACTGCTCCTGTTCGCGCGTGAACAGTCGGTAGTACCCTGACTTGGACGGAGGCGGAGGGAAGCTTTAACCCTCGTGATTATGTGGTCAAAATTTTGTCACTTTATCAACATCAGGCTCCTGAGTTACACATTTTATAAGCGCTGATTTGCGCGCCCGCCAATTGATGCATACAATGCGCCACAGTTCAAGTGGTTTGCTGCTGATGTTTTCTGTCAGAATGTTAAAGTAGAACCTCTGTGTTGACTTTCTTACAACTTATAGCTAATTTTGCTAAACACTTGCTGAACAAACAGCCAGTAACGCTAACTATCAGCTAATTTTGCTGAAACATAGTTAAACTCAAGTTAACGAAACAGATAACGACCCTCAGATGGCTCAGAAAATAAATGAAGACATTCAAATTATTATCAATATCATTATCGTGGAGCCACAATCTGCACTTTATTCTCAGGAAATGAGCTATAATTTACAGTGGAGTTTTTTTTTTTTTTTTTACTGTTAGCATGAGCGGTTGTCAGGTTTATTAAAGGATATTCTCCGAACCTAGAATTTGAAGAACTACTTGCACGGTGTGATCAACAAACCCAACACCCACATTACCCTGAAAAAAACACAACTTTCACCCCAGTTCCTATTCATGTTTTACTGTAATGAAGTGACTGAAGAAACATTGAGTAAACAGGAAGTGAATTGTTTTGTAACGACCAATAACTCATCGTGGTAACTGCAGTCATTCCAGGAAATGAATAATCATACTCTGCCCATACTCAGAGCATCTTCATCAGAAAAATGTCTCACGACATTTTGGTGATGTTTGTTTGGACCCCGTTTCTGGCGTGCAGGCCTGATGAGCATTTTGAACCTTTTGAACCTTGAGAGAGAAGTCCACGACAGGACAGCCCTGTGTTATGCAGCCCAGAGAAATGATGTCCACATGTGGGGAGAAATATAAAGCTAAGTTCTCCGGGGTGACTCCTCCACTGGCCTCGATCAGAAGAGCTGGGAACTCGTCCTTCAGGGCCCGGGCTGCAGCATGGAGCTCCTGCAGGATGGAGGAGAGCTGTATTATTTCATGTAGAAGTATGAAGCGGCAGGAAATGACCCGTGTTTGTTTCTTTTTTTGTCTACCTGAGGGTGAAAGTTGTCCAGCATGACGATGTCCGCTCCCCCTCCCGCCGCCTCTCTGCCCTCCGCTGTGGAACGACACTCCACCTCGATCTTGCTGCTGAAGCCGCACACCGATCGAGCAGCTTTCACAGCCTGGACAAACAAACAGGATTTCATAAACAAGACTGAACCTAATAATATCTGCCAGACTCGAGGAGAAGTCTGTTCACATTTACAGAAACGAAACATCCTAATACACACAATTGCAACATAAAACCCATGAGATCCCCGAATCTGTGTGAATATGTGGAAATAGCTACTGTCTTTGACCTCCTAAACTCTTGTCAGATGGTGTTCTGAAAGTTGTAGAAAGACTAAAGTTCATTCAACTCAAATTCTCAAACAGACTTCATTTTAATATGATTAATACTTGTTCTTTAAGTTCAAATTATTAGATTTCTCTTTAAAACTGCTTCCATAAAATATGTGGTTTTACATCATTATGAAATATTGTTTTATTTGCCTTTTTTGGATAGTTATATAGTTGGTATAGTTGCTTAGTGACTTTGACCTTTGACCCCCAACATAGAATCAGTTAATCCTTGGTACCAAGCATAGACTGACCCTTAGACTAGAGGTCGGCTCCAAAAAGCCTCCTGCTCCATAGACTCCCATTCAACTTCTCTCATCAAATAAAAAGTCAATAAATGTTTTCTACAAGTTATCTCGGTGTTGTTGGCTAAAGTCGTTCCTTCTTATTAGTTTTCTGGAGGTCCATCTGAAAACAAAATCCCGTCATTAATTAGAAGATAAGCCTGAAAAAGTATGTTTTTGGGGGCGTGTCTGTTTGATTGACAGGCCTATGGTGCAGAATAGAATAGAATAGAATAGAAAGCTTTATTGTCATTGTGTACAGGATACAATGAAATTAAGAAGCAGTCAGGTTACGCCGACTACCTACCTACCCACCTATCTACCTACAGTATCTATCTATCGTTTGGAGGGACGTAGGGTCCTTGAGTTTCAAATCAGATCGAGTCAGATCCCCCGTTCACTCCTGCCCAGCTCGCCCAAATATGGTCTCTTCCTGCGCTGAACTGCTCCGAACCAGCAAGATGGTGACGGACAAAAATCCCAACTCGAGGCTTCATAACGGCCGTTCACAAACCAATGGGTGACGTCACTGCTGGTTGCCGCTTGGCACCAAGTCAATCTTTTTGCCAAGTTTAAAGAAATTCCCACAAAGCGTTATTTAGATATTAAATTTAATATCTAATTAATTAATTAATTAAAAAGCTGGCTACAGCTAACGCCGGCGTGGAGGCATGAAAAGTCCCATCGGTTCAGAGTCAAACTGTGGACTCGGGTGGACGCGTTGCGCGCTCCAACCACCATCATAACAACCTATGTTGTTGGAGCCATTTGAGCCGCCCACCTCTGTGATACTTCCTGACGCCCACACGTGGTTGTCCTTCAGCATCACCATCCCGCTCAGGTCCTGTCGGTGCGTGGACACGCCGCCCACCAGCATGGCGTACTTCTCCACCAGACGAAAGCCTGGCGTGGTCTTACGGGTGCCGGCCACTTCTCCATGCCAGCCTCCCGCCTTCGCCATCGCCCGGAGCTGAGCACAGCGCGTGGCGATCCCTGAGGCTCGGGCCAGGCAGTTCAGAGCCGGCCTCTCCCCGAGGAGGAGGCACCTCGCTGGGCCTCGCACCACGGCGGTCAGGGTGACAGCATCTGGACCTGAGAAAGAGATCACCTGATGTCCATCACAATGTGAGGGCTACATTATTTGAGTAAATAAATCCACACCGTTTCAACTCAACACTGGCCAGTGAGGCATTCCTCTTCTGGATTTAATCTTTTTTTTATCTGTAGTGATTTGTTCTCTATATCAGTGATTTCCAACCAGGTGTACATGTACTGCAACAGATTTTTAGAAAAGCTTTTCTAAAATCACATTCAAATTTGCATTATTCTTCATCTTGGCCGAGCAACCCCATAAAGCTCACATGGCTGTATGCATGCAGTAGGTTTCATTTGCATCCACCACAGGAAAATGTGTAACTGTCACGCCTAGACAGGCCAAAGCGTGGCTATTTCACGTTTTGCCGTGATACCGGGTTAAGTGGTACTGTTATGGCCGTGTGTCCTCCATTTGTTGACCTCTTTCAGACTGGTGCATGTTTTCTCTGTCACACATCTTATCGTTTTTAATAGTGTTCAACTGCATACCGATCTCAGCTCCGTCCTGGTAAACCCAGTCCACCGTGCAGCCGACCTCGGCGAACACCGCCGCGAAGAATGGGCTCCCTGCCAGGATGCTGTCCGGCGTTTTACACAGCAGCCTCGCCTCCACCCCCCGTGATCCCACACACACTCCCGCCGGGTCAAAGTTTGGCGTGTCCTCCGCCAGCCACTCTCGTGCCAGCCGGGTGAGGGTGTGGCGTGGGAGTGAGTGCGCCGCCGGGTGTTTTGGCTGAGACATCCTTCGAAACTTGGAATTGGTTGGCATTAGAAAGGGAATCGAAAGCAGATTATAAAGTCCAAAATTAACATAAAGATTGCTTTCTTGTCTTGCGATAACTGTGATTTAGAAGATTCTAGGGGATTTGGACAGTTTGAAGATGCGCCACCAAAACAGATATTAGGCCTGAAAACACTTGAGTGTGGGAATATGTTTTGGAAAAAGGCTCTTCGTCCCTCCCGTAGAGAGTGGCACAATCTCTTGAGGAGGAACCCTGAAGCTGTTCTGGAGGCTCATGGTGGAACAACACCTCACGAAGACACTCAGTCCCTGTGTTCGAATCGCATACTATTTCTTTTTTACTTTTACTGCAGCTACCTTTTAAAAAGTACAAACTGTTGCATGTGTACAATTGGGACATACTACTTTATTATTAAAAAGCAATTGGCCTTGAACTTTGACCCGCTCGGTCTTATCTGTCGCGATCCGAACGCAGGGTGTGTTATTTTTTTCCCCCTTTAATTTATCACCCATCTTCCCTACATACTCGACATGCTCCAGTGATCATTCAGTTTAACCTCCACAAAACTGGTTGACGTGTCTGTTCCTTGTGTGCTGCAAGGTTTCAGCACACAAGGAATCACCACAACCCGAGTATATTCACACGATTGGAACCGCACAAATAAATACCGATGAGTTATACGTACTTACTTCTGCCAGTTGCTCTCTATTCCCGGTGGTCGCAGGCTGTGGAGTTGTGTGTTTCTGAGCACACAGAGCCGGAGCAAAAAATGTGACGTGGAATTTGACCCCGTGTCCATGTTGGAATGTTTTCAAGTTATCTGCTCAGCATTGATCATTGGCCGATTCACAGGTCGACGAGGCCGGTGTGTATATATCAGAACAAATTATTTTTGATTAATTTCAGGTTTTAGTCCACGCATCTGAGAGACGTGTTGAACCCTTTCCATCCTGGAGGTTCCTGGAGGCAGTGTCTGTTGTTAAAATGCTGTTTAAATTTTTTTTTAAATTTTTTAATTCTTTTAAATGGATGCAGCATTGTTGTGCTTAATTTCTGTGCTATTAAATTTTGGTTGGGTTGCAGTCGAGAGTTTTTCCAACAGATTCAAAAACAGTGGTGACTCATTGTAAGGCTATTCTTGCTCTCTGGTTTACAGCTTTGATTAGGTGGAAGTAAAACATTTTTGCAGCAATTTATTGATTTTTTTTAATCTCCCAGCCTGTTGATGTGGAAAAGAAAACTCTGTATTTCAAAATTCTCTAAGATTGGATTGTTATAAGAACCCTTTGTGCGGATTTATGATTAGTTAACTTATTATTTTTTGTGCTTGTGTATTTTTCTTCTGGGTTGTTTTGGCTTCATATTGCTTTTAATTTCTTTGTTTCTCCTTGTTTTGTTGCTTATTTTGTTTTTAATGGCTCTTTGATGCAACCTTTTTTTGTATTTAAACGTGCTATATAGATCAAATCGACTCATTATGAACACCTTCAGATTACTCTAACTTTTCCTGATTGCTTATTAGACAGTGAGAAACTTGCATCTCATTAGAAAGTGAATTTATAACCTTTATTATTAAATCTATTACTAATTTGACTGTTAATAAATCGTTTGCCTGAGATACTTTTCACCACTTGGGCACTCAGGAGTTTATGACCTCATTTGCTAATGCTTCAAAGATCATTAAATATTTAATAAAAAAAAAACAATGAATATTCTATTAATCCTTTATGATTGGTGCCGAAGTGTTACAAATACCATTACTAGTTTTATATTTCTGTCGCTTTGTGTTTTTAGAAGATGCATTATTCAAACGTGAAGCTGTCCAAGGGTCTCGGAGAGAACAATGGCAGGAAGTGCAGTAGTCGGTGTGAGTGCTCCAGGCGTGGAGCTATTTCTGCAAAACCACCAACTGCCCCCCTTTACCCCCCCCCTTTCCCACCTCTCCACCTCCACCCACCCCCAGGGGTCGACTCTCCGTCGAACAGCGGCGGGTGACGTCACGCGGACAGGCCCGCACAGCTCCGCGCGCTCCCGACGCCGCCGCCGCCGCGTGCACGAGCCGAGGCTCCCTCCAACATCCAGAGCGGAGCCAGAAAGCCCAGAGAACCAGGAAGTGAGAGCGTCTACACATGGAGGGTGTGTCCGCCCCTGCCTCTGCGTGTTTTATTTTTAAAAACACCGTCCTCCTCGGATAAAAAAAAAAAGAAAAAAAAAAGAAAAAAAAATGGGGGACTCGGCGAAGACCAGGCGGCGGGAGCAGCTGAAGAGCTGGGCCGGCTCCTGCACCGACAAGGCGTCGGACGTGCCCAGGCGGAGGCGGCGGGTCGACGCCGGGGACGGAGCTGGGGAGCCCGAGGCCGAGCTCGACGACCCGCCGAGGGAGCAGCCGGTGTCTCCGGGCGGAGGAGATGAGACCGAGTCCGTCCTCAGACGACGGTGAGGACACGTCTCTTGTCCAACGGCGTCTCACTTACCGGCGGGGGGGCTAACGAGCCTGCTAGCTTAGCTTAAACATCTGAAGATAAACGCCGAAGGAGGAATGGTGTGCGTGGGTGGACAAAATAATAGAAACACCTTATAACGCGGCGCAGGCCGACTGTTGAATAACAATACTGATCTGGAGAAGCTCTTAAATGTTCGCGTGTTTTTTTTTTTTTTGGTGTGTGTCTGGTGAGGCCGGAGTTTGGCGTGTGTCTCAATTTTGGTCCACATTATGTCTTCTGGTCTCAGCCGAGACAAATCTCCTTTTTTTTTTTTACTGCACATATCACGATTTACAGGAACTGCTGTGAGATATATATATATATATATAGCTTTTAAAATGCTTTGTTTTCAACCAGTGCGCCCAAAAAAATAAATATATATATATATAAAGGCTGTGATAATCGCTTTTAAAGCTGAAACATGGCCCTTTTGGTAATTGGTGTCCCTTAGGAGTTTCTGCTTTTGTTTGTCTTTCCTAATAAATGCAACATAAGTGATGACAAAAAGAAATCAACATTTCTGAGGACAGACTGTAGGCACATTAGAGACACTCTTTTTTGTGTGTGTGTGTGTGACAAAACAAACATGCAGGGTAAAAACAAAAAAGTTTATTGTCAACAAGTCCCTTAAATAACAGAAACCGCCAGTAAGCTGATCTATTCAAAAGTCGACAAAATATTCATGTTTAACGCACCGGATGTCACACGGTTACCCCGGTTGACGTGTTTTCTCCGTGACCGTGGAGGCGATATTTTGATTGGGGTCCCAAATACACTTTGGGCCGCAACACAAAATCTTTATTAATCCACAGTTGGAAATAGTCCCCTCAAAGATACTTGGTGCCAAGAGCTCAAAAACAACAACAACAGCAAAAAAAAACACCAAGAAATCTCAGACTGCCCCTGAAAAATATGGTCAAGAGGCAGAAATTGACTCGGAGAATGTGAAAAATGTATAATACTTACAGGTTTATTTCAGTGTGCTAATCCTCTCAAACACACACACACACACACACACACACACACACACACACACACACACACACACACACACACACACGGTGTATGTACACACTTCAGGCAGAGACTACAAAATGCTGCACCTGCAGTGATGATGAAGATTTCCATTTATCGGCTAAGCGTGCATTATTTGCAAAGTTCTTCACGACAATAACAACAGCAGAAATGTTAACAATATTCGAATATACGAAACCCAACAGACGGAAGAATAAAATACAAACGGCAGACGACACGAGGAGAGACGAACAGCAGACGTTGGGTCGGAGGACCGGAGTAGATCACTGATGTTCTCCTGTTCCCGATCACGGGGGGCTCTGTATGTAAAAACGGGGATCGATCATTTAAAAGGGAGGTTAAAATAGGTGTTGATGTGCGTCATTCTGCTGGACCCGTCTCAGTCGCAGGCGGTCCAGAGGTGATCGGCTGAGGCTTACGCATGCAAGAAGGCTATTCGGAGCTCCTGCTTTCTCTCGCACAAGACGGTACACATGTTCCTCCACACGGAGAGGGATGATTCGACACTTCTTTTTGCCTTTTTTTAAAAAATTTTTTTTTAATTTACTCCTGGTGATACAAGTTGATGGGTTTTACATTTCACATATAAAAAAAAACAACTTTATGGATGAATTAGGCTGCTACTGTTTAACAAAATAATGGCTCCATAATTTTGTAAAAAAAAAAAAGAAGGACAGAGTGGGTGCACCGTGAAAGAGCGATGTTTGTGAACAGAAAGGGAAGAGATGTCTGCAGATTTCAGTAGGTGGACGAACGCTTTGATGGGATTTGTTGACAGTCACTAAAATGGTAGAATATGGCCGCCGTTTTTCTGTAATTCCTCTTACAGGGATGTGTTATCACCTTTAGGAAACAGTCCTTTTTAAAAAAAAAAAAAAAGTCTTTATTTTTTTTAAATCGGCTGATCGTCGAAGTGACGGAGCCTCCTCTGTCCTCTTGTCTGCAGGAAGCGGGTGCGGTTCGACAGCGCCGCGGAGTTCCTGGCGGCCTGCGCCAGCGGCGACACGGAGGAGGCCCAGGTGATGCTGGAGGAGGCCGACGACACCACGAGGAAGAGCGAGGACGACGAGACGGAAATCATCAACTGCTCCAACGCCGACGGGATCACAGCTCTCCACCAGGTGAGGCCCCTTCCTCCTCCTCCTCCTCCTCATCCTCCTCCGGCAGTGACGTTTTTTTTTACACGTGTATTTACCGCGGCGTTATGTCCCCCTGCGCAGGCCTGCATCGACGGCAGCATGGACATCGTGACCTTCCTGTTGGAGCGCGGCGCCAGCGTGAACCAGGTGGACAGCGAGGGCTGGACGCCGCTGCATGTCGCTGCGTCCTGCGGCTACCCAGACATAGCAGAGTGTGTAGTATGCGCCTCGCCCGTCTCAGCCGAGCACAGCAGCTGTGCATGAGAGTACTGTTTGCCAGTGTGGGGACGTCAGAGCGCAGCGGGGGTGCCAGAGTGTTTCTGCATTCAAACAATACCGACATTGTTGTCGTCGGTTGGCAGGATAACAAGTCGGCTAAAGCGCGAGTGGGCCGGAGTGGCACACAAACAAACGCATGCAGCTCAGAATGATTTTTTTTTTTTTTTTTAAACTGATGCACTTTTTTATTTTATTTTGGGTTCCTCTGTGAATATGACGCCTTCTGGTCTAAAACCTTGCGGGTTGTCTGCACCCCAAAACACAGATGAAGTGACAGGAATCCGGAGAGTTTGTTGTGCTTTTCTGTTGCGAAGCGGATTGTCACTCTTGCGTGTTTGTTTTTGTCAGTTTCCTTCTGCAGCGCGGTGCATCTCTCTCTGCTGTGAACTGTGACGGCGACGTTCCTCTGGACATCGCTCTGGACGAGACCACCGAGTCCCTTCTTCAGGATTACACGCTGAAGCAGGGTGAGCGATGCTCTTTGTATCATCATTAGTTTTTTTGCGCGTAGTCGGCGGTAAAAAAAAAAAAACGTTCGTTTCCCACCGATTCGGGCTCCGACACGGATCGCTGCGATTTAAGTCGATGCTCGATGTTCCCCCGGACGCTTCGAGACTCGTGTTAGCGGCATCCCTGAGGCGGCGCGTCTACTTCTGAAAGAGACGCGGCAATAAATGACATCGAGTTGCGCAGAGCAGATCAGCCAGACAGGAAGTCAGAGGGAGAAAAAAAAAAAGCATTGAGCATTCGGTCAGCTTTCAAAATACAACATCCCTCAATGTCTTCTACTTCTGTAACGGGAACGGTGTGTGAAATTCATATGAAATGATCAGCAGGATGAGGTTGTTGTTTTTTTAACAAGTAAAACACAACAAACTCAAAGTAGGAAATAACAACAAACACAAAACGGACATTAAAAAAAAAAAAGAAAGTCTTTAACAATTCTTACCTGCAGAAGCACAAAAATGAAGGAAACATGACCAAAGTAGGAATAAATTATTATTTTTTTAAAAACAGGCAGATAAAACGCTCCGGGTGGATTATAATGTCGTGCAGAGTTTTGGAACAAAACAGCTTCACACACGCGACGTAATGAACTCGTGCCCGGTAAAAAAAAAAATGCAGCTCAGGGTTTTTATTTCATCACATTCACATAAAACTACCGGTTCAGCACACGGATGTATTAGCAGTAACAATTATTTTTATAGACGCCCCCTGATTTCCAAACTTGCAGCCTTTTTACGTGGAACCATTAGTGGTGCTTTGATAAAGAGTGGAAAACTTTTTTCCCCCGTTTTTGGCTTCTGTGTCATAATGTGTGATAACATTCGTGTTGGTGTTATGTAGTCATCTTTTTACCAGACTCCAATCCACTGTGTGAAAATCTGGGTCTGGCCTCGCTTCACCGAGGATTACCCTTATTGTACTTATCATATTTATTATAATTTTTATCTCGCACTAATGGACTTTTATTTATCGTGTTTCTAAAGTAGTGTATTTGCTGACAAGAGATGCTAATTAGCTACAAGTAACTCTGCTGCATTTAATGTTAATCGTGTGAACTTAAATAAAGTGCTACGTTAAGAATAAAAAAAAAAAAAAAGAAGAAGTTTAAATTTCTTGGAAGAGGAACCATTGTTAGCTGAACAGACTGAACGTGTGTTCCTCCCAGATAAATGAAGCGACTGTATGTGGTGTATTTTCTCCAGGCGTGGACTTGGAAGCGGCGAAGCGGCTGGAGGAAGAACAGATCATGACGGACGCCCGGACCTGGCTGATCGACGGCCCCCCTGCTGACGTGCAAAACCCGAGGACCGGAGCCACCCCGCTGCACGTGGCTGCAGCAAAAGGCTACCTCGAGGCCCTGAAGTAAACATTTCTGACCGTTTACTGAAATAAATAAATAAAGTCTGGAGCACTTCTTTTTTTTTTTTTTTTGCTGTAACAGCCAGAAGAAGAAAAAAATGTCCCGGCCCTGGTTTCACACAATTCCTTGCGCTCTGTTCCAGGATATTGTGTCAGTGCGGTCTGGACGTGTCGGCCATGGACTTAGACGGCTGGACGCCTCTCCACGCTGCGGCTCACTGGGGTCAGGGGGAGGCCTGTCGCATCCTGGCTGAACAGCTGTGCAACATGGAGGCTCGCAGCAACGCGGTGAGACGCAGTTAAACTTACACTTCTGTGCCTCGGCCTTTTTTTAACGGCACGTGTCGTGTGATGTTTACATTTTTTTCCTCAAACTTTGCAGGGTCAGACGCCCTTCGAAGTCGCCGATGAAAGCGTCGAAGAGCTCCTGGAGGAGTTGTCACAGAAGCAAGCCAACGTGAGCGCGTGTTTGTCTTTTACCCGCCGTTATAATTTTATGTATTGTTATTGTTATGTTACGTTGCGACTCTCTCTGTCTTTGTGTGTCTCTCAGTGGCGTAATGAACAGTCCATATCGGAGAGGCAAAACCAAGCAGGCTCCAACGCTGCAAACGCACAAAACAAGCGGCGCAGGTTAATATCCATCTGTAACTTCTCCTGAATTTAAAATATTTGTTTCTTGCTGTGATCACAGAGGACACGTTTCCTTTGTGTACATTTGAACCTTCTTTATTCCATAAATTAATTCCACAAAGTAATTTTTTTTAGCATTTTTGGACACCTACTTTTCCGTAAGAAGCACACACACACACACAGTTAAAGAAAAAGATGCATTAAAAACTGTCCCCCTGTTCTCTTTCTTCCAGGAGCTCGGTTTGCCGGATGAGCAGCAGAGAAAAGATGACGGTGCAGGACCAGTCTAAAGAGAGGGGCATCTCGGGAGGCCTGGAGCTGAGCGAGGACAAAGAGAGCAGCCCCGGTAAATCACTTCAAACACGAGTACGACGTTCGCTGTGAATCCGCGTGATCGTGCCGATCCCTAAAGGTGCTGTCTTTCTTTTCCCCAGAGAGCTCCACGGTGTCCAGCCCGGAGACCGAGAGTGTGACCACATCTGCAGTCAGTCCTGCTGACAAGGTAAAAACATCCAGCTTTCTTTCTCAGCTAAGTGTTGTTGTTCTCATTGTGATGTACGGTGTTCGAAAGCTATAAAAGAAATTTACAAATTCTCCGTGTCTGAAAAGTGAAATCAAAGCGGAAGTACCTTAAAGTGTAATATCACCGGGGGCCACTAGGGCGCTGGCTCCATAGACTCTCATTCATAAGCATCAACTTCTCTCATGAAATACAAAGTCAGTAAATGTGGACAAACCTGGGGTGGAGTCAGGTTTCCAGTTCAAGTGGGCGGGGCTTATAGCTCCACCCGCAGACTGCATATAAAAGTGGATGTAGCCTTCAGGTCTGGAAAATTGGGCCAATGCTGAAGTGCCATAAACTGCAATACCACCGAGTGCCAATAGGGGTTGGTTTAAAAAAAAAAAAAAACAACAGCCCTCCAGCTCCACAGACTCCCATTTAACTTCTCTCATGTCTGTTTGATTGACAGGCCTGTGGTGCAGTCAGGTTTCTGGTATCAGTGGGCGGGGCATAGCGTCGTTATCTAATCCATAAAAATTCCTCCAGCTTGTCTAAAAACGGTCCCTTATGGCTCGCAACCGCCCCGAGCAAGCAAGTCGGCGTAGCTAACAGGTCCAACCTTCCCTCCTGCCCAGCTCGTCCAAATATGGTCACGTCTGATGTAAAAAAAAAATGAATAAAGAAAACAACAAAAAATGCCAGACTGGAGTCTTCAAAACAATGCAATTATGCTGAAATTAGTATAACAGTTAGGTTTTTTTTGTGGTTTTTTTTCTCCTCTTTGCTGTGGTCCAGACGCCGGAGGAGAAAGACGAGGAGGAGAAGGAGCAGGACAAAGCGAACCGCACCGCCAGAGTCCAACCCACTCCTCAGAACCGGGACGCTGCAGCCGAGAGTCCCAACACGCCCAACGCTGACAGGCGCAAGTATGAAAAGCAAATTTTTAAACAATTTTTTTTACTGAACTATGCACGCACCGCGGATTAATAATCACGTTTGCGTGTTCAGGTTTCAGGCTCCGGTCAGAGACGAAGAGTCTGAGTCTCAGAGGAAAGCTCGCTCTCGGCTGATGAGACAGTCTCGTCGCTCCACGCAGGTACCGTCCGCCGAAGATTTCAACTTTATTAATCGTCTTTTTCTGTTTTTTTTTTTTATTACGGTGCCAAAAGAAAACAATCGATTCAGAGCAGAATTAGTTTTATTAAGAAAAAAAAAAAACAGTTTTTATCTTAACATGCTTTTATTATCAGAGCGTCAGTGGTGATTTCTCGACAGTATAGTTTGATAACGGCGAACAGGAGTCTGCAGACGTGACGCCTGGTGCACGTTTCTGCTTGTTGAGCAGCTATTCAGATAAATGACTGAATTACTTTCACTTCTCTGCACTGCAGCCGCTCTGCTACCTACTTGCTCTCTGCGTGTGTGTGTGTGTGGGCACGTCTTTCTATTTTTATGCGGACCGGTTTTGGTTGGAAAAAAACAAAACAGTTGTGAGGACATTTTACGATGTCAAGTGTGAAGATGTTAAGTGTTAAGACTGTGTTTTAGGGTTAAGAGTAGAATTCACTTGTCTATTTACCCATTTTGCCTGCTTTTACTTGATGTATATAAATATATATTTGCATAGTTTATTTAAGTTTTAATTGATTATTTTTTTTTCTATTCATATTGCTCTGTTTTTATATTTTATTTCACTTTTAAGTGAATTATTTGTATTATTTATTTGACCATTTTAGTTGGTTGAATTAATTGGCATATTTTAGTATTTTAGTAGTTTGTTTAATTCCAATTTCCTCCCTTTGGTGTTTCTAATGTCGTTGAACGCGAGTGTGTGTGAATTATGGGGGATTATGTCAATGAGTGTCCTCACACAGATAGAAAGACAGACATTTAGGAACGTATGTGTGTTAGATGCAAAAGTAAAAAAAATTCAACCAAAACCTATTTCCCACGCTACTTATCTTACTTCTTGTTTTGTTGAATTACATCAATTTATCTTGGATAGGTATTAATGAATGATAAATAATAAACTCATTTTAAGTCTTTCATACAGTTTCAAAACAACATAAATCACAATATTGAATACAGAACCTAATTTGTAATAAAAACAAAAAAAATGCTGGGATAGAAACTCTGGAGAGCCATAATAAAGAAAAAAAATCTGTGGAAGAATAAGGAAAAAGCAAAAGCAATACTCTTTTAAACGTCGTTATTTGTCTTTAAATTTCCCAATTCTTTTATTTATTTATTCCCGTTTATATTTCCACATTCATTTCTTTATTCTTTTACAGATTTATTCTTTATTATGGCACTCCTATCGCTCCATAGGAAACCAGCGAAACCACATATTTATAAAAAAGAAGCCTACCTTTACTGACTGCTTGAAGTCTCTATAACGTGTGTGGACGATTAAAACATTTTGAGCAAACAGTTTACCGCGTTACGCTCCCTGAGAAGCTGTTTGGAAGAGAGTGAATAATTCACAGGTCAATGACGCGGTTTAAACTCATTATTTCCAGGAGCGTAGTGCGACTTTAACAGCAGCGTCGGATGTCGCCGAGTTTCCTCTCTTGAGCGTTTACTTATTTCTTTTTCTCTCTCTCTCTCTCCGTCGGCAGGGTGTGACGCTGACGGACCTGAAAGAGGCGGAGAAGAGCGTGAGCAAAGCTGCCGACCCGCCGCCTCGAACCATCCAGCCCGTCAGCCCCATCGTCACCGTTACGCCGGCTGAGAGGGGTGAGTGAAGCCGAGATACCTCGACGTCCAGCGTTCGTGTCCGCCTAAATCAACACTTTCATCATTTGTTTTTAATCGTACATATATTATTAGGGGGAGGTGTCATTTTGTATTTTTCAATATGATAACACTTTTTTTTTTTTTTTTTTTTACCGTGATGGCAATATTCCTACTCGTGGATGTAATGATGTCGTTCCGTTCACGCGTTGTAAGCAATGTGAAGTGCATTGTAAGCGTAACTTCCACACAAAAAAAAGTCCCCAAACAATCAGTCCCTCCAGGAAATCTTCCAATAATTAACGCAAATTTAAGCAATTGCTGCAATATTTGTAGGAGCTTGCAGTTTTGCAAAAATTCCCAATTCCTTACGACATTAAAGTCTCCTTTCCAAAAAAGACTTGGAAGTCAAATAATTCTTCTTATAATATTATTATCACAGGAAGTCATTACATATTATTCTCTATCAGGTAGTTATTTAAAAAAACATGTCAAAAATTTTCCCTCAACTTGCGAATTTTACAGCAAAAAAACTCCACTAATTGTATCGCAATTTCTTTTTACAAATGCGTCGCAGAATCTGACATTTTTTATCAGCTATTCCACAAACCACAGTAATATGTACATTTTTATTGAATGTTGGACGGAAAACTGTTCCGTTTCAACCTACATTTAAAACTTTCAACACTTTTTGTTGCAATTGTATCTTCTTTAAATTGATAATAGGATATTTTTCAGTATTTTCTCACGTTGACATTCTCACGGTGTTACTTTCTGAGGAAATTCAAATTATAGGCTGAAGTTGAGAAAATGCACCACAGAAGTACCAAAAATAGTGTCGTCATTTCACAGTTTGACCACCAAAGAGTGGCAATAATTTATTTTCCATGTGTAAGATGTCTTTATTTGCCACATTTATCCGATTTATTTTTTATCAAAAATATGTTTTTTAAAAGACAAAGGCAATGCATTGTTGTTGTTTTTATTTTATAAAAAAAAAAAAAAAAAATTCAAATCACTTGGCAGCCTCGGCTCATTACTTCTGTTTGCTGGCAGTGCTCGGCCACCAAATAAATAGAAACCGAGTCGTATGAGGCAAGTTTTGGGTGGAGTCGTTTTCAAGACAGTCTTTTAAAGGAAATGAGTTTTTTTTTTTTTTTTCTTGCGCTGCTGCGGAGCCTTCAGGGTGGCCAACGCGCTCTCAGTGGCTCGCGTTTATCTTTAGACCTCTTTGATCATGTTTGTTACCTTTACCACATGCCACCCTGTTTTTGGCGGTTGTTTTTTAATGGTGAACTGTGGTGTTTCACATGACCGATACCAGGAGGTTAAATCAGCCTTTTAACTCGGCGAACAGTCAAGTTTTTTTTTTTTTTTTTTTTTTTTTTTAACCCGCTGAAACATTTTGACTTTTTGAGTTGCAGTTTAACTGAACTCGCTGCGCTCAAGCCTCGACTTGCAGCGATCCCAGATGAAGATAAGACAGTCGTCTTGTATCGCACAAAGTTAATTTTAAGTTTAAGGAAATAAAGCTGCCTTCTTCATGCACTGTAAAAACTGTGGATCTAAAACCGTAAAATAATCTAATTTTTTTAAGTAGAAGCGGATGAACTGGTGATTTCTTGTGACTTTAAACTCAAATAAATATCACCTTTTTTTTATTACTATTTAATCTTAACTACACACATGAAACATCTTTGTAAAACATCCAATTTAAGGCAGAAGAAGAATTTTAATCAGTCTGGACGAGAACTTCTCATTTCATACATCACACCGCAGATTTTTTTTTTGTGCTTTCCAACATTTCAAATCTTAGATTGGGAAATACGAGTTTAATCATCTTGTTTTAAAAGTTATGTACGAGTTTCTATCTTTTCAATTCATGGTGTGTTATGTTGAAGGAAGTTTTTGTGGCTCACATGGTACAGCAGGTTGCCCAGTAATGAAAAGGTCAGAGGTCAGCTTTGTCGCCATTGGTGTGTCCATGGTTGAATGTGAAGCAGAAAAATCAGTTTTTTTGGGGGGGGGCGTGTCTGTTTGATTGACAGGCCTGCGATGCAGTCAGGTTACAGCTATCGGTAGTATCGGGTTTCCAATCGGATCAGTCAGATCCACCGTTGGCTCCTCCCCCAGCTCGTCCAAATATGGTCACTTCCTGCTCCAAACTAGCAAAGATGCCAACGGACAAAATCCGAACTGGAGGCTTCACAACGGCCGCTCACAAACGCTGGTCGCCGCTTTGGAAGTCCACAGCAGCCTCTTCTTACTTTTTTGACTTTGTCCCACACGCCTCATGGTTTTCTGTCTTGTGTTTCAGACACGGACCCGGTGAAGCAGCTGGAGCCGGAGGGGGACAAACGCCTGGGAGCGAAGGACCGGAGGAAGGGGAGGAAGGAACGACGCTCCACTGGCATCGTCCAGCCGGGAGAAGTAAGAATTTGAGCCAGAGGTTTGAGAGAGACAACGGTCAGACCAGTTCCTCTTCGCCGTGATGGAGGATGTGATTACTTTACACCCAAAAAAAAAAGGGGAACTTTGCTATGTGAAACTTATATTTCATCTAAAAAAATGTATGCAAAAACGGAAACCAACAGTATTGTCATTTTATTGCAACAGTAAGAAATCCCCAAAAAATGCAATTCAGATATAATATTATTATTATTATCATTATTATTATTAGTAGTAGTAGTATTATATTCGGTGTATTTCCTGCAATAGAAAGTATAATTTCAAGTAAAACAGCATTTTTTTTTTCTGAACAGGGGTTTTTATTCCGTCGGCTATTCGGCTTCGTATCCCACCGTGTCAAACGGGAAGCATTTTATCTCACTTCCTGATTTATTTCCTTGATTTCTGCGCTTCTCTTTTTTTGTTTTGTTTTATTTTGTGTCTTATTGTTGGTTGTCATTTTCTACTTTGCGCTGCAGCCTAAACGTTAAAACGGTCTGCTGTTGTCATTCAAAAAGTTGGAAGTTTGCGGGTTAGGTTAAGAGTTTGTAGAAGTATAAAATTTATGTTTTTAAGTACACGCAAAGTACACACAAAGTAATATTATTAACACCTCAAGGGTTCACTTACTGAATGTTCATACACCCAAGTGAGAAACTGTCTTGTCCAAAGCCTCAGAAGCACTGAGGTGAGTGTTGAGGATCTCACTGTTGTATAATTCAGATTAAAGTCTGTATATTTACAGACCGTCTTGTTTTTCAGAACGACGACGATGATCATCTGGACGAAACAAACAGCATCGGCGCCTCAGAGTGAGTCTCACCGTTTTGACTTTTTCATTCCTGTTCGGTTTAATTTATGATTTCACATATTTCGGTGACAACATCACGGAATAACTTGGTTCTAGGAGTTTTGATGTGTTTAAACTCAAGTTGAGCTAAAAAAAAACAGGTCTTCCTGTTACACACTTGGAGTCGTGACAAATAAATGCCTCGAAAATACGAAATACTGTCTGGTGAATATTTCGTATCGGAGTTATTTATACCAGCAGCGATGCAAATTTGCAACAGCTTTAAAAAATTTAAATAAAAAGTTTAAATGGATTCACGCCAGCTCGTTGTTAAATAAAAAAAACTAAAAGTTGGATTCAAAAAGGCAAAACATATTTTTAAATCAAATATACCACTGTAGAGACTAAATTTCAAAACTATCCAGTCCCTCCAGGTTTTTTTATTGTGATTCTTACAATCAAAAATGTTTAATTTTGCTGTGGATCTTTTCAAAACTAATTTGTGGGCTTTTCAGTGAGTTTCAATCAATGAGTTTTTTTTGTATGTATAATGTAACGTAGTTGCTGTTGTAGTTTCGTGTCTGCGTGGAGGAATTTAAAACTCTACTGTGTCTCTGCAGCTGGACCCAACTGGGAGGCTCGTCCTCTGACTACAGAACGGTACGTGTCCGACGCTCTCCGCACACATTCCTGATAAACTGTCCCGAGGGCCGAAAGTGAAATACAGCCGAACGAATCCGGGGCAGGAATGATACCCGACAGGCTCCGGAGAGAAACTAACAGAAACGCCTGGCAGGCTGAAACACACCAAGCCATGGCCACCTGCACAGATTATTGCCAGAGCTTTGTCTCCCTCCAGTTAAAAAGTAAAAAACTTTGGTTATATATTGGATGAAATGCAGTTTTCAAACACTTGATGTGTAAAAATAGTGCTTTTTGAGGCCTAATATCTAAATAATGACGGGATTATTTTCACGTGGACCGTCAGAAAACTAATCAGAAGGAGCGACTTTAGCTAAAAACACAATAATGACTTGTGGAAAACATTTACTGACTTTGTATTTCATGAGAGAAGTTGAATGGGAGTCGATGGATCCCGGAGGCTTTTTGTAGCCAACCCCTACTGGCCCTCAGTGGTATTGCACTTTAATGCATTGATTATGCATCAGCCTCATTATTCAGACCCGGAAGCTACGTCCACTTTAATGTACAATCCATGCTGCAAATGTGCCGCCTCATTAAAAACTTGTCTTTCAAAATAAAAGCACGGCATCAGAAATTCTACACACTTCCAAATAACATCTTTGACCCAATTTTGGGTCACTACCCACCAGTTGAAAACCACTGCTTTAGAGGCTGTATCTTCAGGCTGATGTGCTCTAATAGTGTGTGTTGTGTGTGTGTTCATCCAGCTGTACTTCAAGGTGCTGCAGGACAACCTGTCTCTGAAGGACAAGCTGCAGGAGATGGAGCTGCTGCTCAGCCAAAACAAAGTTGAGCTGGAGAGACTCCGACAGGTCCGGCAGGTTTGCTGCTTCCACCTTTAGCAGTGTGTGTTGGTGTGCGTAACAAGCACAGACGGCATGTTATGACGTTAAATAATTGAGGTGTATTTATTGCTGCTCGTTAAGTCTTGCTGTCATGTTTCGACTGTAAAACTTGTAATGGATGTCTGATTTACATGAACTAATTTAGTACTAATAGCAGCTCAAACTTGACTGCAACAGCTGCGTAGTTTAAACTGTCGGATGACTCCTCCTCCTCCTCTTCCTCCTCCTCCTCCTCCTCCTCCTCTCGTCGACAGAATCAGGAGAGCGGCGGCGACCGACCGGCCCTGCTCGAGCTGGAGAGATACGTAAGTCTCCTCCTGCCAGGAACTTTTTGACTGTTTGTTTTTCTAAGATGAAACGGAGCTGTCGCTTCCTGTTCCTGAGCTGCGACTTCACGCTGTGGCGAGGCGGCGGAGGTCGTTAGCCGCAGACTCGCCTCTGTGAGGTGCGGTAACGATGCCGAGGCCGGAGGGGGCGAGCGCCAGCGCTAACGGCTCCGCAGGCCCCGGCGGAGCGTGAAGTGTCGGACGGGATGTCGTCAGGACTCGGTGCACAGTTGTTATGTAAAAGCAGGTGAAATGGTTTTTTTTTTTTTTTTTTTTTTTTTTTTTGCTTCGGTTCACAGGAGAAGTTGGCCCTCCAGAGGAAAGCGGTGGAGCTGGAGGATGAGCTGAAGGTACGGCTGTTCGCTTTAATAGGGATCACTGCTGTACAAATCCGATGCTCCGGTCTTGAGGGAACTATAGATATAAGTAAACTGAATGACATTAACTGAACAAGAAATGTATACATTCAATTAGGCGCAAAGAACCCATCCTCGGTCCATTTATATCGAGGCAAACATCTTAGTGACACATTTACTTCTAAAAGGTTCTCGAGCTAAAACCAAAAGACTTTTAACTGTATATGTGTATATTTTAACAGCCTACAGGGTTCTTGGTTTGTCATTAGCTTCGCTGTGGTTTAAGCCAACGGTGACGTCACCCCGTTGGTTTGTGAACCGCCGTTATGAAGAGTTCGGAATTTTTCCGTCGCCATCTTGTTAGTTCGGAGCAGGAAGTGACCATATTTGGATGAGCTGGGGGAGGAGCGAGCAGCGGATCTGACTGATCTGATTAAAAACCTGTAACCTGACTGCCTGTCAATCAAACAGACACGCCTCCCCCCCCAAAAAAAACACGTCTTTTTGAAGCTTATTTTCAAATTAATGACGGGGTTATTTTAAGATGGGCCGCTGAAAAATGTACAAGAAGGAGCGACTTTAGCTAACAACACTGAGATAACTCGTAGAGAAAATTTATTGACTTAGAATTTCATGAGATATTGAATGGGAGTCTATGGAGCCGGAGGCTTTTTTTTTTTTTATCCGACCTCTAGTGGCACTTGGTGGTATTGCAGCTTAAGACACTTCTGCATCGGCCTCCATTTTCAGAGCCGGAAGTTAAGTGTGTTTTGTACTTCAAAAATCACCCGGTCCTATAAAACCCCTCCACTTCTTCCCCAGAAGATGCATTGTAGGGCGTTTTCATCCCCGGAAAGTCTGAAGCACGCGTAGGAACTTTCCATAGCTATACACCGACGTCGTTTTAGTCTGTGGTCTTTTAGTATCTCGATTTTAGTTACTCGTGCATAATTTTTGTTCTTTTCTCTCTATATGGCCACTTCGGGGCTCCGTACCAAAGAGACTCAGCATAAACATGAATAGGAAACACAGCCGGCTGAAATGCAGCCGAATGAACCTTTTTAAGAGTCTAAAATCGAAATGTTTCATCTGTCTGTAGGTTCTGGGGGACCTCAGAGCAGACAACCAGCGGCTGAAGGACGAGAACGCCGCCCTCATCCGAGTCATCAGTAAACTCTCGAGATGAACCGGGAAGAAAAAAAACGAAAAAAAACCTACGTGGAGATTTAAACAAAAAAACAAACAAAACAAAAAAAAAAAGTATTACTGGATTTATTTTTTCTCAAACTACGAAGAGAGACGCTGCACAACGTCAAACTGGAGCGACAGATTTTCAGGGTGACCGCCTGTGTTCGGGCCTTTTTATGTTCCGGCAGATCTACTGTATAACAAGCTGAGCTGCACCTCCTGTGGACCGGCGGGACCTTCCTTGCTCACATCCACTTTTATAATATTACGTTTTTAATGTTGTATTTTTTTAAACTGGAATATTTTAATGTGCTTTCGCTCCGTTGAAAACTTTGTATAAAAAAAAATCTGTACTAAAGCCATGCACAGTGAGCGCTCGCGGTGATGTTTTTAGAGAGTTTTCTCTGCCTCTGAAAGGCGTCGGAGAAATAATATTACAAAAAAAAAAAAAAAAAAAAAACTTAAATGTGCCAAAAAGCAGCCCCAATTTTTTTTGCATGTCCTTTTGGGGGGAAAACTCCCAAGTGGTCAGTGTTGTTTCTCAGGACGAGTCTTGGGTCGATGCTTTGTTTTTTGTTGTGTTTTTTTTAGCCGGCTGCTGTACAGGTGGACCAAATTTGCATGCTCATCTCTCCCCGCTCCTCTGAATGTATATTTAATGTGTATATTTATGTCCTGACAAGGTGACGTTAAAAAGTGCGGTCGCCGGTGTTTCAGAGGGACTTTTTAACAGAACGTTGTTTGTTACAAATGTGAGATCTTTTCGGGGGGTTTGTGGAGGACGCATGCTTCCGACTCTTGTACTGTACGCTGGGAGGAATTCGCCATTTTTTTTTTTCGACTGGATGCTTGTGAAAGCAGCGACCCCTGAGCGGAGTATTTTCACCCTGTGACGGACGGCTGTCGTCGGGACAGACAGGCCAGATGGGTCAACTTCTGAATGTTTACTTTGATTTTTAAAAGGAGGAAAAACAAAAAGATGCATGTCACGTTGTATTTTGAAGCTGTGCCTTTCGATATACATTTGTAAGTAATATTTCTATTTTGCTTTGGCAGCGTACACTGGTGAGTACAAAATACAGTATGGGCATAAACGACGAAGGATCTGTTGTTTTTTTCCGTTTATGACGTTTTAAGTTTTCATAAAATCACATTTGTAAAAAGTTACGGAGAAACATACATTTGCGTTTTTACATAATTAGTTGTATTTTTTTTTAAATATTTTATGTACATGTTGCCGTTTCTGCTGTTGAATGCAGAGCCAGTAATAGTAATTTTTGTATTGACACTTTTACACAATTGACACAATTAATGCAGCTTAAAAAGATAAAACATTAGTCTGGGTGGAAAAAAAGATGCCAAAATGAAAATCCGACGTCAACGAGCCTCTAATTGGAAACACAAAAGGATCTTAAGCCAAGTCATTAAAGAGGATTAAAGTCGGAGTGAGTCAGCAGCTCCCTGAAATTCAGGTCATGTGCTTCACGGTCTTTCGACCAAACTGTCGTTACCACCAATAGAAGCAAGAGCCAAACTCTGCAGGGGATGTTTTTTTTTTATTTTTTTAATAACATCAACATAATACAAAACACTCCACACGGGTTCGATTCATAGTAGTAACAAAAAAAAACAAGGTATTTACAGCCGATATAAAAGGGAGTCCCGAGAGCAGTTCACTCTTTGAACTTCCACTCCTGGCGGCACATGGGACACTGCTGCTGCACCTGCTGCGAGTTCAGCCACTTCAGGATGCAGTGCATGTGGAAACAGTGGGAGCACTGACCCCAGACCAGCGGGCAGTCGTCTCCAGGCACTTTACCTGCGAACAAAATAAGTTAAAAAAAAAAAAAAGATGACGTGAACCATCAAGTCTCGGAACTGAAAACTGACATCTGTTGAGGGCATAAATGTTGAGTCTTAAACATGGACTGTATATGAACGTGGACGTCGCTTCCGCGTCTGAAATATGGTGTGGAAATGCCTTAAACTGCAATACCGCCAGGTGCCACTAGGGGCTGGCCTCAAAAAGCCTCCGTCTCCATAGACTCCCATTCAACTAGTCTCCGAAACTTCTCGGTCAATAAAATTTCTCCACCAGTTATCTCGGTGTTGTTGTCTTAAATCGCTCCATTTTATTAGTTTTCTGGCGGTCCATCTGAAAATAATCCCGTCATTAATTAAAAAATAAGATTCAAAAAGATGTTTGTTTGTTTTTTGGGGGGGGCGTGTCTGTTTGATTGACAGGTCTGTGGTGCAGTCAGGTTACAGCTATCGGTGGGCGGGACTTAGTATCAGATCAGTCAGATTCACAGCTTAAGCATTTATTTTATTTATTTTTACATATTTATTTTTGAATTATTATCCCTTTGTTATCGCTCTACTCATTTCCCAAAACATTATTTATTTCGGTATATTCCTTTCATGCATTTGGTTGATTTTGTTTTCTTGAGTTGCATTATGGGAAAGGAAGGATTCAGTGTTTCTGGATGACCTTTAACTACAAAATACCCATCACGCACACGGTTGCACTGTTGTTTAGTTAATATTATTCGGTTTTTACTTGTATATAATGTGCATTTTTAATTTAATTTTTTTTTTAATATGTTTTACTACCTATTTTTATTATTATTATTATTATTCTGTCATTTGTATTGCTTTGCCCCTTGCAACTTAACATTTTATTTTTTTATTATTATTTTTTTTTTAAATCAAGAAAACAGCAAACAGCTGGTTGGATTTAAAAATGTTCCGTTTGGGTCACTCACAGTCCGGGCAGCAGCCGTTAAACGGCATCCTGCAGATCCCGCAGTTCTCATCGTTGGCCACCCACAGCCAGGAGGCCACCCCGTTCCACTGCCGGATCTTCACCTTCATCCTCCCCGAGTCTGGTCAACAACAACAAACAAACAAACAAACAAAAAACCGCGTCAGCCGACCGCCGTTAGCCCCCCGGGGAGCTAACCGAGAGCTAATGTTCACACGTGACGAGCTGCAGCTCGGATATGAGCGTACTTACGTAACGCGACGTGGTCCTTTTAGAAGTCCAGTGAGAGTTATGGTAAACAGTTTCTCAGCGCAAAGGAAAACATTTTACGCCCGGTTAGATGGCTTGTTAACTAATGGAAGCTAAGGCTTCTTTTTTTTTTTTAGCAGCCCCGGGGAGGGAGGGGGAGAGGAGGAAGGGGAGGAAGGGTGCAATCCTTCTTCTTCTACTGTTCCGGCAGGCTGTTGTTGCAAGGATGGGAAACAGCGCACTCTGCTGTCCAGTTTGGCAAATGACCATCAAAAAGTTTGGATTGTTTTACAGGAAAAACAAACAAACAAACAACCTTATTTAGTTAAAAGTAATTAACAATAACAAGGGGGGAGTCTTTACAGCAAAACTCTGAAAAACTACCTGCTAATTATTTTACAAGCCTTCTCATGGTTGGAAATGGAGAGAGTGTCATTTTATTGTTTATACGTTTGGTTTTAAATTGAATTTATTAGCTACAATTATTTATCTTTTAGGAGGTTTTTTTTTTAATTTGATTGTACGATTTTAGAGTATTTTCACTTTTTAATTTGTTGCTACTGTATAATTATGAATTATATTTAATTGTATTTAATTTAGGCTATTTTGTTTCTAAAGAAGCCAACATTTGCTTGTTAATTTTCAGATTAAGATTTATTATGTATATATCAAAGGTTTCCAAACCTTTTGGGATTTAATACAAGTATTGTAAAGTATTCACATTGTTTTTTGATGATGGGATCAAATAAATAGAAACACAAATATGGTCCTAATCCTACAATATCTGTCTATTACTCTGTTGCTTTCTACTCTTTTTATCTGATATTTTCACATGACAAACTGAACAGTTTCTGCTTGTCACTATGCGCCTCCTTCTCTGTCTATAATTCTGTGAACTGGTCATGAAAATAATCTCCAAATACAGGTACATAGAGTCCTATTATAGACACCCTACTGAATTAATAATCAAACAATTCTAATTTTCAAATGGTGAATTACTGGATTATTTCCCTGCCCAGTTTTTTTTCCATCTCTGTAATAAAAAGAGCAAAGTTTTTTTTTAATTTGTTTTCTTGTGTCACAACAATTTTCTGTTTTGCATGTGTACCTTTTACTTTTAACGTCTTCATTTGTTCTTTTGTGTTTTATAAATATGAAATATAATCGATATTATACATGTTTTATAACTGCTAGTGTTCTATTAGTTTACTAATAACATTTATCTCTCAAAACATCATTTTATCTGGCCCCTCTAACAAAACTGTAAAATTATTTGTTTGCTTTTAATGGAAATATAATAATATTCAATTAATTTAGAGCAACAAAAAACGAATTTAAAATGTTATTATTTGACGTAAAAAAAAAAAAAAAAAAAAAAAGGTCCGTCATAAACCCAATTTTAAAATATTATTCCTGCTTTAATTTATACGTTTATATAGCTCCTTGATTATGCTGCTATGTTCTCGTCCTTCTTTGTTCAATAAAGTTTTTTTTGAAACCTCAAAGGGCGGCACTCCGGGGTTGAATAGTCACTTCCGTAATCTAGATACGTCGTTTCCGGTAGTTTTAACACCGCGCCACCGGGCTTGATAAACAGCCGCTTGTCGACGCTCGTAGCTCTTTGTTCATCTTCACTGTCGACTAAAAGCGCCATTGACAGCGATGGCCGACAAGATGAGCATGTCTCTGGACGACATCATCCGGATGAACAAGAAAGGCGGCGGCGGCGGCGGAGGCGGCGGCCGCGGAGGAGGCTCGTCCGGGCGGGCTGGAACTTCAGGTCGTGCCGGTGGGTCGTCGAGGCCGCCGCGGAGTCGACAGAACAACTTCAACCGCGAGAGGAACAACAGATCCGCGCCGTACACCCGGGTATGTAAAGACATACGCGGGGATTAAAGTAAACGTGATGTTTTATAATGCGGTCGGAAGAAAAAAACAGAAAAAAAAACAATGGACTTCCTCTAACTGAGGTAGCAGGAGCCCGGGAAAATACCGGAGCCCGGAATTATCTGAAGAAATGTTGTTGTCGCTTAAACTTTTCTGCTTGTTCTTCAGCTCCGGTTATCACCGCGTTTAAACCGTCTCGAAACGGCAAAAAAAAATAAAAAAAATCCGGTTCGGGCTTTCAAACACGTTTCCCCGGTGAGACCGGTGGCAAAGGATGTCCCTTCATCAAGATGGCGGCTTTGCGTCAACATTTACCCCCCTCCTCCTCCTCCTCCTCCCCCCCCAACTTTTTGCGTGTTATTTCTAAGTAGTAAAATCTTTCATTCATTTATAATGGAAACAGTCGTGGGAAGAATATTGAATTTCAAAATGGCTGCTGAGTGTCAACGCTCTTGCCTTTTTTTTTTTTTTGGTTGTTTTCCCAAGAACTGATTTTTTTTTTAATTTAATTTTTTTTTAATTTAAATCCTCTCCAGTGTAAATCACCAGAAGAAAGATAAATTATTGTCTTATTGTGGAAACACCTGGATGATGATGACACTGGTCTGTTCTTTTATAGGGAGTAATGACCGCATCACATGAGAGGGATAAAAAAGTCATGAAACTGCTTGTACAACTTTCATGAGGAAGTATGTCTTTTTGTCAACATCAGCACCCGAGTTCAACACATTGACTGCTGGTATGTGAATATGTGTGATTTACTGGAGCAGAGAGACGTCAGATTTTTGGTCACATGTTGTGTGTTCCTGAGCCCGTGCAGTAATTTCCACTACAGAATCATTGCTGTTTTTTTTTTTTTAAGGCCGCCCGAAGTCCCGAAAGGACTTTCCGATTTTGGGCTTGAACTTTGGAAATGGTCAACGGAGATCCTTGAAATGCTTCAGAAAGTCTAAACGCCGATGCTGCAACGAACACGGGTGCTGATGTTGATCAAGCGACGCAACAGAAACACGTTTTTTTTTTTTTTCTCTCTGAGCGTTTTGAGCACACGTCATGCATATAAAAGGGTTATTAGATCACGTTCACCGAACCGTCTTTACGGCAGCGATGTTCGGTGCTTGTCGGTCCGTCTCCGGTGACTTTGGGAGAGAACAAGTAGTCAGTAACAGGAGATCATTCCTGCCCACTGCAATACGACTACAAATCCTCTGGCAAAATCCATCACAACAATAACACCGTTGTCTGTTTTTCTTGGTTGTTTAAATATTAAAAAAAAAAAACTTTGCACTATTGTTCAGTTAGTTTTAATTTAATTATTCTATTTTATTTTATTCAATTTTTTTGTATATACTGTGCATGTTTATATTTAATATTTTTTACTGTTATTTTATTTCTTTCCTGTATCTATAAATGCTGCTGTAGCGGAAAAAAAAATTCCCCTTGGGGATTAATAAAGTAACGGTCTATCTATCTATCTTATCTATCTAGTCAGATGGCTGTATTTTATTTATTTATTTCTCTTCACAGCCCAGAGAGCTGCCAGACAAATGGCAGCACGACATGTTCGAGGAGCACGCCGGCGGGTACCGAGCGCAGAGCGCAGCAGCACCAGAGAGAAGTGTAGAGAGTCACGGCAAGTTGCTGGTTTCCAACCTGGACTTTGGCGTCTCTGACTCGGATATCAAGGTAAGTTGCTGAACCCTCCTCCAATCCCTCGGTTGATTCGCGTCGCTGCAAACTTTACTGACAATTTTTTTCTCTCTTTGACACTTGCTCTGCAGGAGCTGTTCGCTGAGTTCGGGGAGTTGAGGAAAGCTTCGGTACACTACGATCGCTCTGGTCGCAGCAAAGGAACCGCAGACATCCACTTTGAAAGCAAGGCAGACGCAGTCAAGGCGTTGAAGCACTATAACGGCGTCCCGCTCGACGGTGAGGGTTCACTTCTCGTGTGTGTGTATGTGTATGTGTGTGTGTATATATATATATATATATATATATATATATATACACCTATAAATACACATATATCTATGTGTGTGTGACGTGCACTTGTATTGAAGAATGTAAAATGAGTGTTTTTTTTTTTGTAATTTTATTCAGGCCGTCCCATGAAAATCCAGCAAGTGACTTCTGGCGGCGATACAGAGAGTAGACCGTCCACACAAAGGTAAGTCGAAGTAATTTCTTTTAATACAAGATTTGGTTGGTTTTGTTCAGACCTGAAACTTACCTGATCCCAAATGGTTCCGCTAAATTTTTTTTTTTTAAAAAAAAATCTCTTTTTTTTTTTTGTGTGTGTGTGACTGGTTTGCAGTTCAAACAGAGGGTTCGACCGGAGCCGGCTCGGTCAACCCAAGTTTGAAAGGAGGCAAGGCGGCGGTGGTGGTGGTGGAGGTGGTTTCAGAAGTCGGGGAAGGGGAGGCGGGAACAGACCTCAACTGTCTGCAGAAGAGCTGGACGCCCAGTTGGATGCTTACAACGCCAAGGTGTGGAGCATAAAATCATGTTTGCTCTTTATTTTGATGCTATGATCACTATCAACATTTACTGATGTTGTTTTTTTTTTGTTGGTTTCAGATGGACACCAGTTAAAAGCACTCTGAGAGGACATTGCTTTACCTCCAGTTTTTTTTTTTTTTTTTTTTTTTTTTTTTTTTTTTTAAATCTGGTTATTCTGATCTGATTGATTAGACTTTATTATACTTGTGTTTTGAAGCCATTTTATTGTGCGGACCACCATTTCTGTTGACTCTTCACTGAATTTTTATCACCATGTTTTTTTTTTTGGGACATTTCTATTTTTTCAGGATTCTTTTTTTTGTGTTTTTCCATCTATTTGGACAAGTATTGCCTTAAACCTGCAATGTGACTGATTGGCAAATTAATTGAAAGAAGAAAAATCATGTAAACGTGATTCACTGACAGTTTAAAGTCATGTTAAGTGATAATCAGCCCTTCCACTTGAGATTGTTTTGATAAAAAAAATTCTTAATTTTGCAGCAGGTTTAAAAAAAAAAAAAAAAAGTGATCCAATTTATGAAGTTGTTGTTTTTTTTCAGTAAATTTCAGGAATTGGTAAACTACAACCTAGTGATAAGAGTCATATGTCATCACTTCCTATGAAAATGTGCATATCACAGAAATATCTGGAGAAAGAGCCTGACTGACTGGAAACGAGGAGTTATTTTTCTGGGAAAAAAACTAAACTTTTGTCTGGAAAGACTTCGTGTGTCGTAATTCAGCAGAACTTTTATTCAGTTTTTTTTATTGTGGAAAAATTTGAGGTAATTCTGCAACATCCTGCAAATGTTGCAGAGATGAATTTTCATTCATTATTGTGATGGCAAGATGAAGATTTCCTGCAGGGGACTGGTTAATGTACATCAGTTCTGTCGCTTGGTACTGTATACTTAACTAATGGATGTGTTCAAAAGGTTTTGTACATAAATATATTGATCTGTCTTTACAAAAGGCCTGCCGTCTTTCCTGACATTGTCCCACCAAACCAAATGATAACAGGTGTTTGCTAAACTGAATAGTCGGCTACTGTTTACTATGATAGCGGCAAGTGATCTGCGATTCTTGGATAATGCTGCTAAATAATGCTAAAACACAGTAAATAACATTTGTTCTAAAGTTTGCCAGCATTAGCAGATTTATTTTAAAACATATACTCCCAATTTATTTTCAGGGTCACTTTTATTGGTTTAAACACTTCAAACTTCTCATTTATTGTAAGCGATTTTTATTTTATTTATTTAGAACAAATGCAGAATAATAAATATTTATTCATTCATTTACTACCCTCTGAAATGTCCGGTACTCAATCACGGTAAATACAATTTTTCTCTCGCTATAATGCGGAGAAAAATTCAACTGAAGCCTGATCTTTGATGTCGCGCGCACGTCGCCTTGCGTGCCGCGTGCGCGAAACGCGTTCCCGGAAACGCGTCGCGCGGACAGGCGCGCGGGGCGGCGCCGTTCCCTTGTTCGCCATTAGTTGCCCGAGAGCGAAGAGCGACGGACGCACCTACCGCAACGGCACCGGAGCTCCCCCCCTGCTTGCTGCATTTAACGTAAAGGTAAGCCTCCGTGTCACGGACAGCTCGCGGCACCGGGGAGAGGAGGTAGGGGGGGGGGGTGTATCAGGCGCGCGCCTTTTCTCAGGTCGCCTTTGATGTCGCTCCGTCAAACTGATGATAACTTGGCCGTGCTAACGTTAGCCGCAGGCTCCGGTTCGCTCGGCTGAATTGTTTCCCCGGAGAAGCAGCCGGCCGCCCGTGTATGTATGTGTGTGTGTGTGTGTCTCTCCCTCCTTCCCTCCCTCCTTCCTCAGTCCCACCCTGTCGGCGCCAGGGAAAGTGAAAGCCTCGTTGTTGCGGAGAGAAATCCATTCAAAACCGTCCGGGCTAAGTTAACCGTTGCAGCTCTGCCCGGCGTGCTGTCAATCAAAAAAAAAAAAAAAAAAAGAAGCTGTGTGTGCGCGTGCGTGTGCGCGCGCGTGTGTGTGTGTTAGCTGTTTGTTTTTTTCTGGAGAGCTGCCAGTCTGCTGGATGGTTAGCTTTAGCCGCCACAGTCATGACATCTGATCGGTGCTTCTTTTTTTTAAAATTTTATTTAATTTAATTTTTTTTTATTATTATTATTATTATTTTATAATCTTCGCGGTGGTTTTTAACCTCTTAACAAGCTCGTGGACATAAATTCAGTCGGCATTAACGTAAAGCTGGTGATCATGACGGATTAGTATCTTGCGGTTTATCTCAGTCTGGACCTTCATCACTGGAGGGTGGAGGGAGGGTGGAGGAGGGAACAAAAGAGCTTTCCTCTTTGTTACTTTTACTTCATGTAACTCTGCATGACTTTATATATATATATATATATATATATTATTTTTTTGTATTATTATTTTCCATTAAAAGAGAGTGTGATGTCATTGTTTAGTACCAGAATAGATGAAGCCGGGCAGACGAGAGAGGAGTTGAACACCGGCTCGGTTCAGACTTCACGTGTGCTTCCTCTTGTCTCTGAAGTTCCTGTCTTCTTCAGTTGTGCTGCTTCGTCCTCTCCTCCAGCCGGGCATGGGGTGGGTCCGTCACATCGGATACCAGCGCCGTCCTGAAGTTTTTTTCTAGCTGCCTGACAGCATCTGAGGCGTCCTCCCCATCCCATCCCTCCCTCCACCTCCCACCTCCACCTCCTCGCTCCATTTTTTTTACTTTTTGGTCCAACTTCTTCGTGAACTCGTTTCAAAGTGGTAAATACATTTCGCGCAGTCGCTTTCCCAGACACGGGCTCTGTTACGTGAAGAGGAACCTCAGTGACAGGCTTTTAATGCCAGCAGTTACATAATGCCTTCAGTCTGAGACCACCATCACCACCACCACCACCTCCATCTCCTCTCCTCCTGTCATCTCAAACAGCTATGATCTAAATTTTGTCTCTCGCAGATACAAAACACCAGTGATTTTTGTATTTTTTTTTTCTTAGATTAAACAAATGCTCGATTAAAAAAAAAAAAAAAGCCTGCAGTGTTTTTTTGTTACGTGACCCGTCCTCTGCTGAGGCTGCACTCTCATTTCCATTAGGGGTGATTGATATTAGAAAAAGCACACAGGTATCAGGGAACCTGCTCCCCCATTACATCACATTAAAATTTTATCAGAAAATCAGTGCAACCTTTTTGAGGTTGAAATTTTACTCCTCACAACCTTTTTTTTTTTTTTTTTTATACCCGAACTCGTCTCTCAGACTTCTGGTGGAAAAAGTAAGAAAAAAAATTAATATATAAGGAGAATCTTAAGCAAGTTTTTTTGTTTTGGCCCCCTGCTCAGGCACGTCTATGGCCGCGGCGCTTCACTCAGTTCGCTGCTTTACGTCTTCCAGACATTCTTCTGACGGCTGCTAGTTCGGGCAGGTCAGGTATGCATACCTGGAGGGAGGAACATTTATTACCATAGAAGTCGACAGGATAACTGAATCCAAATATGCAATATTTCACCGCGTGTAAAATAAAGGAAATGTTATTTTGAATGTAGGATCGGTTGCGCAGCTTCATGTTCGTGTCCTAAAGTTCACCGTGTTGTAGTTTAGAGGAGCTGCTGGAAGCATTTTAAATCGCTGTGTAAAGTAAACTTCGAACCCCAAAGACGTTTAAATGTCACTAAAATGAGAAAAACAGTAAAAAAAATATATATATATTTTTGTATAAATGATGCACACTAACTAATTTATGAATTATTTTCCTTATAAATCTGTGATTACATTATTTAATTAATTGAAATTGGAAAAATCTTAATTCATTAAAGCCCTGTGTGTTGTTGACAGATGCCTAATTTTGTCTGATCAACAGTACAAAACATTAAGATTTATTCAATAAAATAGCAGCTTTTATATCTGAGAATGTGAAACCAAAGAAGGTTTCACTTACAAAAAAAAATATATAACATATCTATTAATCCATAATAGGGTTGCTAATAAGTATTAGTTTCATCGTCAATTAATATGTTGATTATTTTCTTGGTTGAAAAGCTGGTCAACTGGTGTTTGTATCATAAAAGTCGAAAGGAACCTTAAAATATTCACATTTAGGAGGTTGAAATCATAATTTCAACCCTCTTTATTTAAAAAAAAAAATGCCTCAAAATTAAATTGATTATTGAAATATTTTGTGATCTTTTTCTAATCATCAATTTACTAATTGTTGCAGCTCTAATCTGTAATCTGGGAATAGTTATCTGCTCTCGGGAAATCCACCTAAACATCTGCATATAAGCAAAATAATAATTTTAAAAAATGACAGTTTACATGCATAATTAACATCAATACCAGAACCTCAAAATGTTGCTGTGATCATTTACGGTATTAAAACAACCACATTTTGGTGATTGAAGATGCAGGAAATGTAATTTAAAGCAGCGGACACAGATGATAACTGCGGCGGAGTCTTAAATCCTGGATTCAGGGCCTGTTGCGAGTCTTCGAGACTTTCGAACATAAACACGGCTCTTCCTGCTTTTGTTACTCGCTGCGTTTCAGCGGAGGCTGAATTTTTCCAACGTTAACCAAATCACCTAAAAACAACACGCAGTTATTCAGTGTTAAAAATGAAACTTAAACCGGCCGACTTCACATCACTTTAACCTTTAACCTGATCCTTTTTTTTTTCACGAAACGTGTGCACTTCTTTTGTCTGGAGCTTTGAGAACAAATCTTGTTCTTGTTACTAATGTCAACAATGAATTTTCCAGGCTGAAAATATATATATATATATAAAAAAAAAAAAAGAATATAGATGGCTTTTTAAATCTGCGTCGCAGGCTTCGTTTCATGGAATATGCATGAATGAATGTTAATGGCTTCTTTAAAACATCTCCTCCGGGGCTCAAACACGGGTCTTCTTTAAATAAACGTGGAGCTTCATTTCAACGTGACGCGTGACGGTGGCGGCGATGCAGTTTCAGAGAACAGCGGTTCGATGATGCCACGCGGCGGGGTGGGGTCATCGGTGTGAAAGGGAAACGATGCCGTGCGATCAGCGGAGGCTCCGAGCGGCGGGCGCTCCTCGTCTCTGCTGATTTGCAACCCTCCTTTCATCACATCGAGCCCCCTTTTCTCTCCCCCCCCCCCCCCTCGCTCTTCCTCCGCAGACATGGCTGAGGATGAGGTGACTCCGGAGCAGCTCGCCGCCATCGCCGCCGAAAACGAGGAGCCGGAGGCGGTGGACTACAAGGCGCCCGCCCAGAAGTCGGTGAAAGAGATCCACGACCTGGACAAGGACGACGAGAGCCTACGCAAATATAAGGAAGCCCTGCTCGGCTCCGGGATCCCCGAGACTGGTAAGGCACCGCGCGAGTGCATGTGTGTGTGTGTGTGTGTGTGTGTGTGTGTGTGTGTGTGTGTGTGTGTGTGTGTGTGTGCGCGCGCAGCATGGATCCACCTTTGTGTTGACGATTACTCTTCTTCTTGAGTTGTGAAGGCGACTTCCTGTTTTGTCAATCGTTAGACTTAAAGGAATCAGCTGCATTTAAAGTTCTGTGTACTCTTAAATAAAAGTTGCCGTTTTCTTGAACAATTATTGCGTTTGTTATTGAAATTGTTTATTTCTATTTAGATAAAGCTGCTGGTCTGTATTTGTTGTTAAAAGTTTAATATGATCTGTCTGTTTTTAGGCAGAATCTTAAAACTGAGGGCCCACTTTTAAATAAACGTGCGAAGTATTAATACAACAGCCAAAATAAATACATTTCGGAGAAATAAAACATCCATAATTTAAATTAATCACGCCCTTCAGAAGTTACTGCTCTGGTAAGAGTCTTATCATTCCCGACTAAAAACACTTAAATTAAAAGACAATTCTTCCACATGTTCCAGATCATGCGATCACATTAATTAACGTAAGCCAGGTTGTTGTTGTTGTTTTTTTCAATATTTGCATGAATTTGCAATTTTGTAAAATTGCTGTAATTTCTCCGCATTAAAGTATCTAAATAGAAGCTCCGCTGAAGCCAAAATAAACAACAATTAAAACTGCGAGTTGTGATATGCGGCCCTCGCATGCTGCACGTCGGGGAGCCAGCATACTAAATAAAATTCATTGCTATAGCATGTCGTCCGAAATAAGTTAAAAAAAAAAAAGTCATACTACGCATGTCGTCTAAAATATGAAAAAAGAAAGTCATGTTATAGCATGTAACCCAGCCAGTCTCAAAGAAAAACCACCTGGTGTTTCCTGCCCTGCCCCGCCTTCTTGGGTCTTGAACAGTGAAGCTCCGCCCCTCTTGAAACGTGAATGTCACTAAGAACACCTCGACCGGCTCGTTGCGTCGTCACCGTAGACTTTCTGAGATCTATTGAACCTAAGATTATAACTAAACATCGACTCTGGTGGGACTCAAACCCACAACCTTTGAATCACTTATTTGGTGTTTAGGCCCAATGTGCTATCCATTGCGCCACAGAGGCACATACCTGCTGATCCAGGTGGTTTACTCAAAACGAGTGTCGTCCGAAATATGACACAAAAGTCACATGTCGTCTAAAATATGGAAGAAAAAAAAAGTCATACTATAGCACACCATCCGAAATATGACAAAAAAGTCATATGTCGTCTAAAATATGAAAAAAGTCATACTGTAACATGTCTGAAATATGAAAAAAAAAGTCATATGTCGTCTAAAATATGAAAAAAGTCATATGTCCGAAATATGAAAAAAAAAAGTCATATGTCGTCTAAAATATGAAAAAAGTCATACTGTAACATGTCTGAAATATGAAAAAAAAAAAAGTCATACTATAGCACACCATCCGAAATATGACAAAAAAGTCATATGTCGTCTAAAATATGAAAAAAGTCATACTGTAACATGTCTGAAATATGAAAAAAAAAAGTCATATGTCGTCTAAAATATAAAAAAAAGTCATACTGTAACATGTCTGAAATATGAAAAAAAAAAGTCATACTATAGCACACCATCCGAAATATGACAAAAAAGTCATATGTCGTCTAAAATATGAAAAAAGTCATACTGTAACATGTCTGAAATATGAAAAAAAAAAAAAGTCATACTATAGCACACCATCCGAAATATGACAAAAAAGTCATATGTCGTCTAAAATATGAAAAAAGTCATACTGTAACATGTCTGAAATATGAAAAAAAAAAAAAAAGTCATACTATAGCACACCATCCGAACATGTATGAAATATGAAAAAAAAAAAAGTCATATGTCGTCTAAAATATGAAAAAAGTCATACTGTAACATGTCTGAAATATGAAAAAAAA